>NC_134700.1:275144088-275448964 GCF_043290135.1 Rhipicephalus microplus | reverse complement strand
GGAGGGCTCCGGAAATTTCGACCACCTGGGGTTCTTTAGCATGCACCCAAATCTGAGCACACGGGCCTATAACATTTCCGGCTGATGCACTTTCCTTGTGGCATGGTTTAGGTAGAAACGAAGCCAGGTTAGCAATTTGGACAGTGTTGTGAACAGGGTACGATTAAGCTATTGCATCATACTTTCAAAGGCAATGCTCGAGCATCCTCCCAGTTTTTAAAACTTCAATTTTTCTGAAACACTCCTGAGGTGTTTTCAACCATCTTCGTACTTCGAAGTGCAAACAAATTTTTACCTCTTCACTAGTCAGCACATACTATTTGTCACTACCACGAAGTGTGCAGTAAAAAATTAAGAGAACATTATTTTTCACAGTGTTTCAAAATTGACTCTTTCAAGCAATGTTTGCATGACCTAAAAAAAAAATGGTTTATGAGTGCTTGTACTACCATATGTATGAAGTACAACGTCAATTATCTGTAAAGTATAAAAAATACAACAAAAGCAGCTTTCAAGCACCAATGCTCAACACCCATTTATATGTTAGAACAAAACATAACAGGATGTGCTACATTCATTCAGACAAATTTGAAATTAAGAATATGGCAGTGGATGAAGCAGGCATCCAGAAAAATGTGCTGCTTAGCTTGGCCTGTACAAGGCGTTATACAGGTGACGCTGTATATATTGTTTAAAACTCTATTGCATTGTAATGTCAACAATAAAGTAACCGAAGACAGCACAACAACCAGTAATAAACCTACAAATTGTGCCCCTTAAAGGTGATGCTCCAGCGAACTCTTTCACATGACTGCAATGTGAGAACTAAACGCTGCAGCTACTTAAACTGCACTCGCAATGGTTCCTGGCCCAATACACAAGGCCACATTGTAACAGAAACAAAGTATTGCAGTGAAGCATTAGCCCAAGAGATGGCACGTTGCAATAAAAAGAAAAAATCATGTGCCACCGCAAAAATTCTTATTCTTACCAGACAAGAAGTACATACATGATAAGTAGAACAAAGCGATAAAGCTACTTAAAACTGATATTTAATAAACACGATATTGAAAACATTCCACATATTGAAACATATTGAAAACATATTGAAAACATTCAGCCTATTACTCAGCTCGTTTAGATCATCAACATAAGGTACACGTCATTAGCTGCCGCACTAACACTTTTCATCATTCCTTCGTCCCACGCACATCCAACGACTGGAACCACCTTCCCTCGGACATGGTTTCCATTTCAAGTCACGACTTGTTTTCATCTACAGTACAGAATTACTGACGTGATGACACGTGAAGTGTATATTGTACATATATATTTTTGTACTCTGTTTGCCCCATTCTGATGATACTTACACGTACATTCATTGTACTGCCTAACATCGAATTTTCATGTTTTGTAATTTTTATTATTTGATGTTACTATGTTTTCTCTTGGTTAGTTTTTTTTTTCTGTACCCCACTCCCCTCTGTAAAGCTATGTGCGATTGAGGGTAAAATAAATTAAATGAAATGAAAAAAAAAACATTCATTTTACAATAGAACTGCTGTAGTCTAGATTTGCCGTGTTTCGTAGACATAAAATTATCGTCATCATGAAATAACACCGGCTCAATCCCGCCCAAGCATCTTGCACAGGTGGTGAATGAGAGAACCTGACAGGTGTCCACCAGTTGTCATGTGACCCAGCCTTGGCAACTCAGTACAAATTGCACTAATTTTTCTTTAAAATGATATAGGTTCAGGAGTTTCTTTATTCTAAAGTGGGACAAGGACTGGGCAAGAATGCGAACTGGCACAACAAAGCCGGTTTTCATGAGCCAAAGTGATTATTCAGCCTGCCACAGCAAACTCATTTCCACTACTTGCAATTTATTATAACAAATCAATGCTTACCTGCCGGTTTTGTCTGTCCCAATAAAACAGCAGACAAGCATTTGGATTTTCTTCCTGAAATATTCAAAGAATATTGAGGCTCTAAAGATCAACTAATGGCAGAAAGGGCTTACGACAACAGGCTTACCAGCTCCTTTCCCTTGCGGCTTTCATAGTTTGTAAAGAATACGAAGCCGTCTTGTCCAAACCCTTTCAAGAGAACCATTCGTGATGAAGGGATGCCGGACCTGCAAATTCAGTGTGAAATAGATTAAAGCAGCACTTATAAATGCAAAAAAAAACATTATATAGGACTAAAATGAGGCTAGTCAGTACAAAATAACAAAAGTGTTATGGCGAATTCCTTTGGGAGAGCAGGAGCACTCAAAAACAGGCTTAAAGTGCTCTTTTAAGAGCCGGTGTGTTTCAGTGGTCGAACAGATGCAGGAGCACTGTCATCCATTGGTAGAGCAAGAGTGTTTCTGCTGCGCCAAGAGCAGCCAGGAGCAGTTTGTATTGCTCTCGCCAGAAAAGCGGAGGAGGCGCAGTACGAGTCACGTGGTCCTTGAACGTCACAGTCTCCAAATTTTCCTTCAGCCGGCGAACGTGGCGGTAATGGTAGCAACCATGTGTAGTTTGACGCCGCTGTTTTGTACAAATGTGCTACGATGAGAGCTGGACATTTGCCGAATGAGTCACTGCACAAGCATACTAGGTGTTAGGATAATGAAGAATATTTGGCTGACCGATTTCACGCGTATTTTGCTGCTGCCCCACAAAGAATATGCCGGGGTTCGGGAATGTTTCAGTTACACGGTCTCCCTACTCGTCACCTTCTCGCCTGCCCTCCGAGAGCGCGGCGCATTCCGGTGGCAAGTCGAGTGGCCCCGAGTTTCAATTTAAATAATAAATAATATCCTGTATGCTTTCTTTCCCTTAATATGGTTGCAAGTAAGGAAAATCATGCATAATGTAGCATAAGCTCTTCAATTCAGTGTGAACTTGTGTTGCAATCATTTTGTTTTACAGAAGAAATTAAGTAAAGTCCCTGTTAGTTATCAAAAGCATCTATTATGTAGAGCTACAAGCTGCACTTATAGCCACCAACTCCTGTAGATCCATGAAGTCAGCAATGCATTTTCATGTATGCAAAGCCAACTACTATGTGGAAATTCTCCCCCATGTATACTGAGAGGCAAATGTTTGTTGTTGATTTGTTATACACAAGGATGCTATAAAGGCTGTAATTCCTTTGCGGTTTCTAGAAAGCCCCTGTTTTCCTTTCACCGTTTTGCACAGCACAAGACTTACACGTGTCCCTTCTCCATGAAATAAAAAAAATGATGTGTTGCTACGCCATAATCACGAATGACGTAGTGAACAAGGAAACGAAGGGCACTCATAGCATTGAAACTTAAAGTGCATGTCTCTTTGGACGTACAGTGCGTTCCGGACAAGATTATTAGTAATATGAAGCTAGAGCAGTGTTCTGAACTTCGGTGCGCGGTGCAGCAGGTATGAAATTTGTGTTGAAGCACCATGCCACTCGCATCACATAGCATCGCAAGCTTTCCCCTCAGCATTTTCCAAGACAACATAGCGGGCTTTCAGTTCGCGGTATCACGGTCATGGGCAGTGTGTAAGCAATACATATTTAGATGTAGTCTCTGTAAATGGCATATGCGATAGATTGCGTAAAACAACATGCACTGAGCTCACTTGGAACGCAGGCTGAAGGTGAATGCAAACATAAGGTACGGCAAAAGCTACGCGATCAAGGTGACATAAACTGACGCATAAAAAGACTGAAAATGTGCATCAGCTGCGAACAGCGGTGCGTCGCACTTCACGGAATGAACGTGACAACTCGGGTACTCACTTTGTACTTGTAGCGAGTGTGACGGCGTTCGGTTCGAACATGAAACCGGCATCCTTAACTTCGTTAAACCATGTCTCGAACAGCTTAATTGGATCTCGAGAGGGCAGGTCCTTTTCTAGGAGCGTCCCAGACTCGTACGGTTTGCGCATATCTGAAAAGACGCACGCACTTCGCTCAGATTAAAACTGTTAGCGGGAGACAGAACACGGAAATACCTGCGAGTTGCACGGACGTCATGTTCAACGGTTGGTCCGATCGCTTCTGAAATGCTCTCAGCAGCTGCTTGAACGGAAGTCGGGGTAATCGCATTCTATGAAACTGCCCGCATCATATACGACCTCGTAAAGCGCTTCAAATAAAGTTGTTTCTCTCTCTCCCTCTCGTAAAGCACTTCAAAAGCAATAATAACAGCGTAATTAGCCACCACCAAGCTGGCTATCAACGAAGCCGCAGTGGCCGCAGTTTCGAGGCAGGCTGGAAGAACTGTACGCACGGCAAGACCCGACCTTGAGGTTACAAGTTACAACCTGCCGCAAATGATACAGGTAGCTGCAGAAAGAAAGAAAGAAAAAAATCCGCACAAAATAATGATGATGATGAGCTAATGTAAAATGGTGTAGACGTGTAGCTGAGCCTATCGTTGACTTGTTTTAAGCATTTAAGCATTTGTGGCAGTTTTAGTGTGGGCCATGGTGCACCTAAACAAACTAATGTTCTGCTATTCTAGCCACCATAGTTCTGCCTCAAACATGGGCTCAACAGAGGAACATTAATGGCTGCGATCAGTAACAATCATGGTAACAATTAAACCGACTCGGACAAGGTCATTAGGATGGCTTTAAAGGGAAAGTTGTTGGATCGTTCTGGAACCTGAACAGCTAGCCAAATGCCGCAAAAGAACACGAGTACCACCGCTGAGAAAACATCCACAATCTACAAACACAGGTGTAAACTTTGCGTTGGCTGACCACGCATTGACAAATGAGCTCGTTGTCAACATCTCGCCTGCCAAGCAAAATATTGTCGCATGTTGATCATGTGAGTAATAACATACTACTGTACAACTCATATCTGATTACCAAAAGGCTGTTTGAAAGCGAAAGTAAAAAAAACTAGGCTCCTTACGCAACTGTCATCATTATCGAAAGGAAACGAAGATGTAGTTGAGTCGGTGGAATCCAAAAACAATCGCAATATAGCCAACATTAGCCGTCTGTGCTTCTGCGCTTCCGTGCGACATGCCGTGCAGACTCTAACCGTGCGTACCGAGGGGCCGTTTCGACCGGCAGAAATTCTGTGCTCGTTAGTCCTGTACTGCCTCGGTTCACCGCGAAACAATGTTTGCTCTTGGACAGGCTCCGTCGTATGCACCGCGAAATGACGGAACGTTTTCCGGTTTAATGAAGGCTCTGTACAATGACCCGTTCAAGTGGCAAGTGATCAAGAGCTGGTCCATGTTCTGTTTCGGCGTCTACCTCGCTAGGGAGTTCGCAGGCGTCGACCTCATGGCCCCACCGCCGGCTCTGTAACGGCGACCACTTGTGGAGCGGATGTCGCCTGTTTTTCGAACTGGCACGTAAGTACAAGTGGTGCCCACTTTTCTTGTGCATTACATGGGTGGTGCAGTACATTAGATTGTGCAGTAATTTTTGTTTTATCGCTGTGCCATGTTCTGTAATTCAGTTCCTTTTATAATGATTTGGAGTGAATGTATTCATAGTAAGTATATTTGTTCAGTGCCACGGTGACTGAGTCATGATTGCTCATTTTATAAACTTTCTTTTTCAGAAACAGCTGTGCAGCAGTTCCTACGACTATGGCTGTCGACGCGAGCTTGCCATCATTCGTAGGAAGCCCCCGGAGCCAGTTGAAGTCATCCTTGTGTTATTTAATATGAACGTGTGCTGTGGATCGCCGAGCGGGACCATGCCCTTATGACATGCTTTCGTTTGTTGCACACCCGTAATAAAAAACATTTTGCATCTTGCCTCAATTATTGCTTGTGTTTGTTCTTTCTATCAACCTCTGTTCAATTCTGATTTGGGCAGCGAAAAATGTGCGCTGTTTGGTGAAACCACGAATTCGATGAGGAACAAATCGTCGTTTTCGTCTTTTTCGTAAAGGCCTGAAGAACAGTGGACGCCGACAAGTGCCCCTTACGCACCGTGATTTGCTGTGTGAATCGAGGTGTCATCCTGAAATAAAGAGGTTAGCACGCAGTTCCATGGAAGGCAAAACCGCGATACTACACCACTGCAACCATTGGTACAATTTTGGTACAATCAATCAGTACATACAAAAAGGGACACGGATGTCGCGTCAGTCAAGTGAGGTCACGTGACGTCCACGCATGGCGTCGCGTGCGGTTCCCGACAGTGTTTGTCGCAAGGGATACTTCAAGCGTGTTTTTCTTCGTTTGTGCGCGTTTGAACCTGAGTTAGTGCACAAGTGAGGGTGAGTACAACGAAAATATTCACGTACGGCGTGTGTCGCGTTACCTGACAGCTTGACAGCCTCGCTGGCGCCACTGCGATGACTGCGATCCTGACGCTGTTCGGTGCTCCTTGATGTAGGCTTAACGAGTTTTCTTTCGCATTTCGGCGTTTAGAGTCGTTTATAACGATCCGGAAGGATTGGAGGAAGCTGTCGACGCGGTGCTTTACCATTGAGTGGCTCTAAAAGTCGTGTTCTGTCGAGAAATGCTTGTGCGCTTCGCGAAGCTGCTAGCGTGCGGCACTACTGGGAGACGCTCGGGCTGGAAGTTTTTATTGGAAATACTGATTCCGTAACCACTTGTTGCCCAATTAGAGTTACCCTGGCGTTTAATACTAAACAATCTTGACTCACGCATAGGGCGACGCGTGCATGACAAGCTTTTGAGCGTCTTTGTGGTCGCAACGGTCGTTTGACTCCCGCCGTGAGTATTTGACACCGGAACGAGCGCTGTCAATCAACCGTTTATTATGCACGAATGTAGGACTCGCCCTCGTTTGCCCCTAATTTTTCACTGATGGGTCGTCGTCTATTGGTTTACGTAACCACTAGGTAAGCCATGTGCTTGGAGATTTGAAAGATTCCGTGAAAGGCGCTCGGTTTTCGTTCTTTTGTTTTCTCTTTTTTTTTGTTGCGACGTTTGCTATGTCATAACGACCAATAGCCGAAGAGCGTGGGACATTTGCGCTCAATATCGCAGTGACGAAACCGCTCGGCCGGCCCCCGTCGGCCCAACCTCTGAAAGCGTGCTTATTCATTTTGGCTTCTTCGTATTGCAGAATAATGAATTGACAAGATGCAGGGAGCGGGGCGAAAAAAATTGGTCGAGGTCAACCCCAACCTGACGTGCGTTCTGTGCAACGGCTACTTCATTGATGCGACCACCATCATTGAGTGTTTACACTCATGTAAGTTGCGTGCTGACCGTTACGGAATTATTTCTTAGATTTTATCCTGATAACATGTGTGCGATATGTGTATCATCGGCGAAAAAAAAAAAAGGTGACGCTTGTTGGCTTTTCCTCGTGGAAACCAATAACTGAAAGGACACTACAGTTTGTAGCTCTGTATCATTAAACCGTAAATCATACGGTGGTTTTGGGACGTTAAACCCCACATACCAAATCAATCCGTAAAGCGCGGACTTCAACATAGAAACATAACTTTGTATACAAATTCTTGCTGGTACAGCCGTATTATGGCATGAAAGCTCACCGTTCTCAATTGTGTAGATAAATACAATACCGTAAAATAAAATAAAAGCATAGCCACGGTGCTGTTTGTGTGTGTGTGTGTGTGTGTGTGTGTGTGTGTACGTGTGAGTGGGTGGGCGCGCACACAGTATTAGGACTTGAATATCTCTACTAGGAATCTGTGGATAAAGGGGTGGCCCATTCATATAACACAACATTTTAGAGATACAAGGCAACTTTATATGCCGCCCGTCAAAAACTATATCTGCAGAATATTTCCAAGTCTCGGTGCACACCAAGCATTTTGCTGGCACAGTAACCATGCAACTTTTTTTTTTTGTAGTGATGTTTATTTGCCATTACATGCTAGCTTTTAGTTTATACAGGCCTCTGTTCTAATGTATTGATCCATTTACTGCATCTTGTTCATTTACTGCATAGACATTGTTCATTTGTGCAGGAAAATGTTCTTACCATTAGGTGTCAGGAAATTACCCACAAACATGATGGTACAATTCTATGATAATCTCTTGAAGGTAATTCTTGGGAAATAAAAGCTGTGCTTTGCAAAATATAAGATTGTCATTACGAATGTGTGATTCAGAACAGATAATCCACTTCATCTCTTCTATTGCTTTCACTAAAAGTGCAGTTACAATTATTTTTTCTTGGAGACACAATGGTCTCATTAGTTTACCATGTTATCATTGTGAGCCAGTTGCTGTTTTGGGGCTGTACTGCACAACTGCCGAACTTTCAGTGTTCACTATTTCTGTTTTCACAGTCTGCAAGACTTGCATAGTAAAGTACCTTGAAAAAAGCAAGCTGTGTCCCGTGTGTGACGTTCAGGTGCACAAGACACGCCCACTTCTCAACATCAGGTAAGTGGTGACAATCAAGAACTCGCTCATAACAGTGTCAAACAGTGCTTCTTTCATTGCGTTCAAACCTGCTTGGGGTTGAATTCTGTGACTACCATTAAATTCCTAGTGCAGCTTGAGTGAATTAGTCAATCACAGTCAAGAAATTAGTTCAGTATAAAAACGAACCATAGTCGAAAATGGCAGTTCGATACACATATTGATGTGAAGTAACGAGAATTCTCGGTTCGCTAAGCAAGACACTGCAGGAAAGGTGACGGACAAATGGAAAGCTCATTGTACTTGTGCACTGGTGTTTTTGTGAACTTGCAAAGATATCCACATGCACACCATGAAAGCAAAAAACTGATTAGTAGCTCATGTCTACAAGAAAACCCATGTGTATTTCTCGGGTAGAAGTATCATAGTTGGTGAAAAATTACTTCTAGTTGAACATTTAATCGGGGACTAACGGCTTTCCAAAGCATTCCTTCTACAGATTAAGCTAACTAATAAGCTAACGATTGGCAGTGCGAGAGTCGGCTGGAAGCACAAGGACGCTGAGTATTGCTAATGCCTCAGATGGGTGGTTTTTTATTTTCTCTTTCATAACCTTTTCACCACCTTGCGCAATTTCCCAGATTTTATTTGCCACACACACACTGCCTGGCTACAAAACGTTTCTCGTGGCAGTTTTCGCAACAAATTGGTGCTTTTGTTGTTTTCTTTCTCTTCACATGAAAATGTTTCGAGTTCGTTGTATCTTTCGAAGTACACTCAAACCTTATGACAAAGTAGCATCTTGTGCTGAAATAAGTTTATTATATCTGAAAATTTCTTATAAAGGTTTATTTCCAACACTATATTTAATGCAAGTATACTTTTCATTTAATTTGTTTTAACCAACATTTTGTATAGTATGGTTTGGTTATATTGAGATTTGAGTGTCATGAAGAAATTCGACTTTCATGTGCCTATAAGGCCCTTATTTGGTTGGTGTAACTTGAGTGTCTCGTTTCTACATGGCTTTTCCAAGTAGAATTTTCACTTATTTAATATTATATATAAACATATATATATAACTTTTCTTTCTTTTTTTTCTTTCCTTGCATACAGGGCAGACCAAACTCTTCAAGACATTGTGTACAAAGTGGTTCCGGGCCTCTTCAGAAGTGAGTCATAGTATTGATATGAAGCAGGCTTTGCATGTCGAATAAATGACATCTAAAAGACCAAATAATGTTGGCAACATTTGCTTTTGTGTGTGGTGCTTGCATCCGTAGAGCAAATGACCTGCTACATTCTTAACAACGGAGCTGTTCAGGGAACATAGTTGCTCATTCGTTGGCTGTACATGCGTCCATGTGCAGAAAGCTTCACACATAATCACACATAAGCTCAGTCCTATTTGCTGCAATGGCCGTTCCTGTGGCCATGCACCCACTTATTTAAAAGATTATTCTGTAGCGAGATTTCATTCTAGCTGAATATCGCCAGTGAGCAGTAGCATATTTATTTTTACGTACTTCTGCCCACTAGTGCCCACTAAGATTATTGCATGCGTGAGAACTTGACACATCTATCGGCAACCAAAAAATTAATATAGACACATATTTGATGTGCATCTGCAGGCAAAGAATTCTATGTTTTAAGTAACAAGACGAAACATTTTCACACATTTTATTTAGGGGGAAATGTGATATGTATGAGTACCGGAATAATCGGCAAACCTAGTGCATTAGGCTGAATAGATTTGGCATGACAAGTTAATTCCACAGTAGAGAAACCTCAATGTGAAACTTTCGTGGTGGTAGCATGTTAATAGAGCGGCAAGATTAAGGCTAGGTGTGTCGGCAAAGTTATTGTTTATTCCTGTTTAGGGCAGCTTTTCTGCCGATATTTAGTTCTAATATTCACACCATGGGCTAATACTGTAGTAAAAGAGATCAGGGCCTGTGCTTCATGACATTTATTCTTGGTGTTCTTTGTCCTTTCCTCAAAGCACCAAAAAATTGATCTTATTGACAAAAAAAAAAAAAAAGTGCACAACAGCACACTCTTGTGAAGGGTAATTGTGCTGGATAGCTGGCTCCAATTACGATGAAAACTTCATGCGGTCATAATGCAGGTCAGCAACATAAGGGGAAGAAAAAAAGTAGCTAAATAAATGCTGTAAATCTACGTCCAGACTCCAAATGCTGCTACTTATTGTATGGTATGTGGAGCGTTGCGACCTCACATTGTGTTAATTGCTTTTCCTCCATTGTTTTTTTTTTAACAGATGAAATGGCAAGGCGACGACAGTTCTACAACAGCTTGTCGCCATCAGGTCAGTCAGTTATGAGCACCTTAACATGATGCTTGAACACGTTTGTTTAAGTATGCATATACGATTTATTTAGTTAGTAATAATTTAGATTACTAAGCAGGATTATGTTAAGTGAAGGTAGTAATTTGATTGTGTGGAAGTGTAGCTTTAATTTTTTAGTTTCATGCTAAAGGATCATCAGCACCTTAGATTATACCGGTCTTTTTGGTAGCGGTGATATGTTAAGGTCTTACTAAATGAAAACCTTTCCCTCCAACAGAAAGCTCAGCCAAGCCAACATCAAGCGAGGAAAGAGGAGACGTTCGCAATGTGGAACGACTCATTTTCAATCGTGACGACATGATCAGTTTGTCCCTCGAGTACAGTGCACGGTGAGTCAGCATGCAAACGTGCTTTTTCTTGCTGATTTACAAGCTCTGTGTAATTACAGCGAAACCCCCTTTACAAGGAAGTCACCTTATTCGAAGTGCCAAGCAATCTCAAGTCAAATGCATACATTTTAGAACAGATTATGTGAAACCCGCAGGTATTGGCTTCTGTTTAGTACTGAGGGCCAACCAGAACCTAGAGTTAGGTTTCCAGTGTGGCTTAGACTGGTGCTTCGCTCTTGCCTCGAATTAAATGAGGCAATAGTCAGGTCATTCGATGATTACTTGGAAAAGTGTTGCAGTGTTTTCATTTCTAGAAGTAGTGCTTTTACCAAGGTTGTAACCCTGTACGCAATTATTTTTATTGGTCCTACGTGTTGTTGTTTTTGCTTTTTTTTCCCTTTTTTTTAGCATGTTGTAGGTTAGGTGTAGGCTATGTGCAGAAAGTGTTGTGATTAGTCCACCATAAGACTTGCAATGTGTGAAATCTTGTGTATTGTTTCAACACAAGACTTTATGTAATATCCAATCAAACTGAAGTTCCCATGTTTGTTTTTCCCCCTCCATTATCAGGGAAGTTCTGCCCATCCGGCCACTGCTGCTGGGACCTCCACCACCCGAAAGCCAGGAATGTGTAAGTTTGGAATAATAATAATAATAATAATAATAATAATAATAATAATAATAATAATAATAATAATTCAGTTTTAATGATAACATAATTTTTATATCCAATATATATTTGTGTCGTTAATAAGTGGACTTGACTGTATAAGCAAAGCTGCATGCTTCATCATGACTATGCGCACTTTGTTACAGCCCGCAGGTAGTAGGCGGTACCTCCTTTGTCCTGGCGGATTTACTGTGGGTCATCTCAAGAAATTTCTGAGGGCAAAGTTCGGCTTGTCCAAGAACCATGAGGCAAGTGCAGAAATGGCACATTTACTTTTGTATTTTGAATGGTGAATAGGTGACACTATCTTGCCTCACTCTGTCTTACCACGATTATCTCTTGAAAAAAGTTCAGGAATGTCAGGCTTTTAAACTGTGCAGTAGCTACTAACCAAATCATGTATCATATAGTTATACATTAAAAGGAGGCACATAAAACTGGTCTTACTGATGAAAAACTGTCGAAATGAGGTGAAACCATAAAAAATTGTCTGTGTGACTCTGAAAAGCTGTCTGCCCCCTTTTCTGTGATCTTTGACACATTCAAACAGTAGGGCAGAGTAATAGAGAATTGCTTGTATAACTGTGACATAGCAAAAAAAAGGGGGGGGGGGGGCAGCAGAGGATCCACCAGACGTGCCACTTGCATATCTGTCTTTTTGCATACGGGCACACACATCTAAATGTGTGTGCCCGTATGTCTGATCAACCAGCTCAAACTAAAGCTATGCTCAAAATGTGCCGCTCTTCTTCCATGGACACAGGTGGATGTGATGTACATGCATGACCACCTCCTTGATGAATACTCTCTCATGGACCTTGCCTACATTTTCTCTTGGCGTAGGGTAAGTGCATGTTTGCTACAATGCATTTTGAGCAGCAGTTGTGTCCTTTAATGCATGAACTCTTCTGCTTACGTCTACTGCTCCTTGCAAAATGCTGGTATACTCTATGAAAAGTTTAGGTGTTCAGATTACCACGAAAAGATTTTGCCTACTTATATGTGACCTTATCAAGGGTGTTGCCATATTGCATAGGCAGGGGCACATTTTTGAGCTGTCTGATTTGGGCAAATGCTCTGTGGTCTATGCCACATACAGTTGAAACTCAATTTAACAAAGTCACCACTGTACTCGAGTGAATTTGTTAGATCGGATGGCTTGAAAAAAAATTCTCTCACACTTTCTCTGTGCATGAGTGTGTTCATGTGCTCGTACATTTAACCTTGATAGATCAGTCGAAGATTTTAAAAAGTTTGTTGCACCAGTGTCCATCGTGCACTCCCGAGCTGTGGCCTAGTAGCTGTATTTGGAGAGATGAGTAGCGATTGTAACAGGAGATGAAACTTATGTAATTAACTTCTATTAGCGTTTGAACAGTTTTTAGTAAATGTATTTAATGTCCACTTTTATTGTTAAATGGAGGCATTGCATGTCCCGTGAGTACACTCAAAATCCTTTTTTTTTTTTCATACTATTTTCAGATTGCAACATAATCTGTAAAAGTGAATGCACGCATTTTTATTATCCTCTACGGCTAAAATTAGAACAGTGCAGTCCCAAATAACTCTGTGCTGTCACACAAGATGGCATGTATGCTGTCACACAAGATGGCATGTATGTACATAAGGAATGCATTAGGTTCACACATTGTATATAAGCAATTGTGTGTTATCGTAATGTTTCTTGATGATCTTGTAATGGAACAATGACGTTCCTTTTACCCGGCAATTGTTACAGTAATCAACTACATGTGAACATTACTGTATTTGCCAGATGGTTTTGTTATAGACGATGACATCACACAATTATTTCATAGAGTGTACCCATGTGTGATAGCAGTACTGCTCAGGCTCCGACATGCCAAAGCGGATCAATTGCAGACTGCAGACATTTTTCAATTGCCTGATAAGCTGTAGTGCTACAAGAATGACTAATATTTGCTGAATTAATCCTACATTGGAATCCTGTAGACATATCTTGTACTCCCAATGGGACCTTAGTCCGCAGTGCGATTATTTTGCGTTAGTGTGTCTCGAAAGATTTGTTAAAATTGTAATGCTAGAATGAAATCTCCTCCTGCACATGTGCACTTGAAGATGAGCCAGAGTACATTTTGCCAATGTGGCCCTGGTCTCAGTCACCTCTCTTATATGTGCTTTGTTACAGAATGCGCCCATGCGCTTGCTCTACCGGTTCCCAGTGCTACCGCCTTCTCTCATGAGCACGAGCTCAAAGGCGGACGATGTAGTCCCAGTGCCGCCAGATGAAGGACTTAGCATCTACATCCAATCCACTGCATCCCAACAGAACACTAGTGCTCCACTAAATGGCACTGCTGCGTCAGACAAGAAGGGCCAAACTCCTTCCAGTGATGCCAGTGCAAATGCCAATGCAGTGTGTGCCACCATCAATCCTGACCATTTAAATACTGCTAGCACTAATGGCAGTGACAAGGGAAGTGTTGGTGCTAACCTCTCCAGTACAATTATGCATGCCAATTCCGTTCCTTCCGAGAATGAAACTTCGCTCAGCAATAAGGATGGCAGTACTGAACACACCGCTGCAAATTTCATAAAGCCAACCGAGTTGGCCAGAGCCAAGGCTGAAAGCTCCCCTGTAAAGCAACCCATCGAAACTTCTCCGACCAAGCTCCCACAAAACGCCAGGTCTAAACAAGGCTCTGACAACCAGCTCAACAGTGTCATTAGTGTGCCACCAGCTGGAAGTCTGCAGCCACCTCCACAAAGGCAACAGCCATTACAAAGCCAGACTCCGCCACGAAGCCAGCAGTCGCCACGAAGCCAGCAGCCACCACAAATCCAGCTGCCAGCACTGAGCCACCAGCCGCCGCAACGATCTCCACAAAAGCAGCTACCACCACAATGTCAACAACTACCACAAACTCAACAACAATCACAAAGTCAACCACGAAAGAGTCCACAAATCGTGAAACTTTCTCCAAGCGTGAAGTGCACTCCGTGTTTGCCTACAGCGCCTCGTGTTACTGGCGTCAAGCCCGGTGTCGACCAAAAAGTGCCGTCCAGTGCCAACCAGCCAGCGGCTTGGCCTGGCCGCCCACCAGTTTCCAGCCCACCAGCTAGTCGTGTGGTGACCAGTGGACAGAGACTTGGCAGCAAAGCTAACTCATTGTCCAAGACTGTACCCCTGTCCCATCGCAAAAATGGGCTGTCAACGGCGAATGGCGTGCAAAGTAATTTGCGGCTAATCCTGCCTGCACCGGCCAAGCCTAATGGTGTCACGGACAGTAGAGAGGTGTTGGCAAAAGCCACTAAAACAAACAGCCGACCGAGTGACAGCCCAAGTAGTCCAGCTAAGCGGCCTCACTTGGACTCTGGTCCTGGCAAGGAGGCTGCGGTGTCATGACCTCGGACACCTGTGCGCATGTGTACATAGTGCACAGCTACTTCAAAGCAGGCCATCTCCAGCTTAGATGAGTTGCGAGTTGAGTGAAAGGCTGACAGGTGCAGCCTGCTTTTTTCTTGTACGGGAAGGGGGGGAATTTACATGGGAATGCTTTTTTAAGTTGCGGACAGTTCATAATTACATGAACACCTTTGTTCGCAGTGTTCCTTCTTTAATCTTTATTGTAAACTTATAATTCTTGGAGACTGAAAGTCCTAAAGTGGTTACCAAGAATGATTTGCCAATTTAACTTTTCTCATGACTGGTTCTTTTGTTGTGTTTGGTTAAACAATTAATAATTCACGTGGCCCTTTTTATTTTGTCCCCTTAATTTGTGAACAAGTCCGTTCGCATTCTGTGCTCAGCATCTTGGGGAGCAGCAGTGTTACATTCTCAAAGTTTGCCATGGAATGAGTCACCTTTGAGCATTCGAGTATCATACGCCGCTGGAAATACTCAAGGAAGTTTAAAAATGTTGCACAACGAGTAATCTTCTGGAGGTTGGACCTGCTTTGAAGTGTTGTTGCTGTTAAGTTATTCACTGGGGGCCACTGCAACGAGAAAGTTGAAGCAGTGCCTTGGACGCTTCACATACTGTGTGATACATCTCTGAGCTCTCTCATCACGTAAGCAACGCAATGAGTATGCTTAGACGGACCACACCGAGCTTGTCACAATTGCAAGGCCCACAAAGCCTTGCCTTCGATAAGGTATAACATGGCTGTGCTATAGTAACTATCAGATGTGTTGTACTATATTTTTGCACTATATCTGAGCACATGTATAAAGGATATGTACAGAAATTAAGCCCCCAAAGGTGCCTGCGCCATCATCATTTTCGACTATCATAATACTGAAGTACATGTATAAAGGATTTGTACAGAAATAAACTTCCAGTGGTGCGTGCGCCATCATTTTTGACCAGCAATGCCAGTTACCAGGACCATGCACTGTTGTTTCATTGAAATACTGCTTTATAAACGAATGTATTTAATAAAGAACATTGAATGCTCAATTGGTGCAGATACGCCAATCCAAGATAAGTCTGCAGGATCAGTGGTTCACTTGAACGGTCGTCCATGTTAAATGTCTGTCCTTGGTCCCTGAAACATGCCCAATGACCTTACTTGCTTTAAGCCTTTTGGATAGGCGCAGCTACCGAATCAATGAAGAGGGGAGTAGTACAAAGTTTTTTTCCTGGTGCACCTTCAAGAGGTGACCACTATAGTAAGCATCTTGTAGTTGACCTGTTTCGCTGTTGACCTAAATAGTTTTGAAAAAGGGCAGTGAACAAAGCATTTCTGTCATTATTAAATAAATATACAAGTCTGCTACAGTAGACTAAACGCTAGCTAGTGCTAAAGTGCATTAAGTTTACTATATTGTAATGGGTCCAAGAGAAGAAACGCCAAAAACTAGTTAATTATGGGCGAATTTGTGCACTGAAAATTTGGGCAAGAAAAATGGAAGAGTCCGCTAGAGCGTTCCAAAACAAAAACTGTTCATCCGCCAATGCGCCTTCTTCTTCTTCGCAGCTCCAACCCACACTGACTCGTGCCCATGAACAAGATGCACTAGTTGTGTGGCCACAAGCAGGAGTGCGCACAAGTCTGTGAGCGCTGATTCTTCATAATATTGGATAGTGTGATTAGTCTCTGTGGCATTAGTTCCCCATCGAAATACGCATCGTCCCGATGCGCGATGGAGGGAGGCAAACAAAAAAGGAAGCTTTTTCATTGCCTCTCCATACTAGGGCTTCATACGAATGACGTGTACGACTTCTGCGCTGTTTTGCCACTTTGAACGGATGTGTCCATCGACGATGACTTCTTTGTAGTTTAGATCACTAATTCGTCGGAGAGCCTTATAGGGGCCAATGTATCGACAAAGGAGCTTTTCTGATAGGCCACGGCGTCGGATTGGTGTCCATATCCACACCCGCTCGCCTGGGTTGTACTGAACTTTTCTGCGGCGCAGGTTGTAGTAGCTTGCATCCTTGTTTTGCTGTTGATGTATTCGGTGTCATGCCAACTGGCATGCATGACACCGACAACTGGCGAGAGGTACTGGAATCGTTACCCAGCACCTCCACCAGAATGTAATGGTTCCAAGAGAAGAAACACCAAGAACTAGTTTATTATGGGCGAACTTGTGCCCTGATAATTATGGGCAAGAAAAATAGAAGAGTCCGCTAAAGCGTTCCAAAACAGAAACTGTTCATCCGCCAACGCGCCTTCTCCTTCTTCGCAGCTGCAACCCACACTGACTCGTGCCCATGAACAAGAGGCAAAAGTCGTGCAACCACAAGCAGGAGTGCGCCCAAGTCTGTGGACGCCGATTCTTCATAATATCGGATAGTCTCTGTGGCAATATTACACTCGTTGTTTAAAACGAGTTTTGGTTTTAGCACTCAAAGGCTATATGCCTGATCATTTGACAGGTTGGTGCACTCGTATCTTGAGATTGCCACTACTGTCACATGAATTCAGTTTAAGAAAAATTGCGTTGCTTACTATACTTTATAACGAAATTGCAAGCTGCACCCAAATTTTGCATTTCATGATACTATATGAGCCAAAGAATCGGCTGTATGCGTGTTGCATAGTTAGACAATTCATTTTTTGCACATACATACTACTACTGTTCAAGTAGCAACCCTTTCAAAATCATTGATGGCCATGAAGAAAAAAAGCATGTTCATTCAAATGGTTTGTACGTAATTATTGAATGTTGCTTTATTCAGTATAAACAGTGTATTTTTACAGCAAAAAGCATAATGTGGACACAATGTGTGAATGTACATTAGCGCCAGTAGCAAGTCTTTTTGTCAAAAGGTTTACTGCATGCACCAGCTCTGCTGGTAAGCAGTGCATGGAAGGCAGGGGTGTCTAGCAGCATTATATGAAACCTCGATGCCTCGCCACGTGACTCTGTTCCCACCTCCTATTGGTGGACACTCGCGCAACGCGGCACGCATGACAGTTTTTCGCTGCGCTCACTCGTTCAGTTAAAGTTAGGAACGAGGCACACTGGGGCTCAATGCAGGAATGAACATCCAGGAGCTACCATGTAAAACATTTTTTCCTGTCCAAAAGCTTAAACTGAAAAACTTAATCCTCTTATGCGATTCTTAATGTCATGTTATGCAACACAACAGCTTCAACGACATACGAAGCCCTGGGCTTCAAGGCTAATTTTAAAATGAACAGTGGCTTTCCAGCAGCCATATTTGGTAAGGGACAACCTGGTAGGCGTAAAAAGCTTGCGACTTGTACAACTTGCACCAGTGATGGTTGAATATGGTCATACCATTGCGTACTGCAGCCTGAATGGCCTAGTGGTAGGTACTCTACCACGTAAAGTTCCAGTTCGTCGTAGTTCATATACAACAGGGTGTTTTAAATGAACCGCATTATTTTTTGTGTTTGCAACATGAACCGCAGGGGCGGGGGGTAATCTTAAGTGATAGCTTTTTGAAATTCTTCTACTTCACGGGATTTCAAGAGGCAAGCAACGAGTGCATTCGCTGTCCACAAGCCACAACAGTTCAGCACAATGCAAACTGTGCCAAGATGGCGTAGTGTATTTAGACGTGCACCAACGTGTGCCGTGCTGATCTTGCAAAATGTTGCACGATTGAATGTATCGCTGTAAATTATGGCCCAAGAATGTATTCTCTGGGCAATACAGTTCCCTTTTTTCACATTGTGAGAGGTCTATGCAGATGTGGCCAATAGCAATGAGATGGACGGACAAATCTTTTATTTTAAAAAATTAGACAGGTTTAATTGATTGATTGATTGATATGTCGGGTTTAACGTCCCAAAACCACCATATGATTATGAGAGACGCTGTAGTGGAGGGCTCCAGAAATTTCGACCACCTGGGGTTGTTTAACATGCATCCAAATCTGAGCACATGGGCCTACAACATTTCCGCCTCCATCGGAAATGCAGCCGCTGCTGCCGGGATCCAAACCCGCGACCTGCAGGTCGGCAGCCGAGTACCTTAGCCACAAGACCACCGCGGCGGGGCAAAATTCGACAGGTCCCACATACTTTGCGAACCTATGTTATGCCAAGCATGCACATGCAGCTGACTGCGTTGCGATTTTTTTATTTAGCGAAATGTTACGAAGTTGTGCTAAGCACAAGATGTGTACGAATTCACACACAAACATACGTTAATATTTTTCTTCATTTCTGAAAGGAGACGGCTGTTCGTCAACACGAAGTCTGTGCTCCATGGCCGCTGCCTCTGCCTGCATCTTAACTAGGCCTGTTTGCCTAGGTCGGAGCTTAACAAAGTATTCTGCTGAGCTGAGCTGAATTTGCAAGAGCCATGGACTACTGGGGATGTGCTTCGGAAAATGTAAATGCTTTGCATGGAACACTGTTTAAATCAACTGTTTTGCGAATGATTCCTCACATAGAAGTGAGAGGCATTTACTGTTCTTGTTTATTTTAGCAACACCAAAATGTTTCCATTTCACCGACATAGAAATTTAATATTGTTGTTATACAAATGTTCAATTTCCAGTTTCTATGCTCTCTGTCGGAAAAATTCTTGTCTAGCTTTATGCTAACAATACTTTGAGAAGGCTCTTTGAAAGCAAGTGATGCTGAAAAAAAAAAAGAGAGAACCTTTGCTACCCACTTTTAATCGTTTCCATTGTGTTACAATCTCCACCAAAAGTGTGTGACCCAGGAAGCCTGCACCCTGTGGCCGGCTAGTGGTAAGGACCGAACTCATTACCACCAATGAGCTCAAAATTTTGCTAAATAGAGTGATTAGAAATTGTTTTCAATGTTGTCAATAAGTGCAGGTGTATATACGAGACTAGCAAAATGACCAGATGACCAAATTACCAGATGTAAATTACTAATCTGACCAGTGCTACTATTGCTCAGATGTGGCATCTCTCTCCAATACTGTTTCGTCTGCCACTTGCTCCGATCATGGATGGTGAAATATCGAGTACTACAAGTGATTTTTTGTGTGATTCATTGTTTTAGCATAAAAGAATGGCGGTTTAGCCAGCACAATTTTGACCGCCTGCTGTTCTTTGACATGCACATACATGCAAGTATGTGCTTTCGCACTTCACTCGCACCCACATGTGGCTGCAGTAAGTGGAAGTGTGGTACAAAATAGGTTTGCAAGGTCTTGGGAAGAAAATCGGGAGTGTCAGAAGTTTCTTTTGCCAATTTAAGCCACGAACAGCTGGATGCTCATATTTGAGACTTGAAGGCAGTTGAACCAACTTTTAGTACCAGCTCTATTAATCTAGGCAAAGCAAGAGTTTCAGAATTGATAGCAGCTGATGTTCGGTACAAAACTAAAGATTGTATTTCTTCATCTACTGAAATGATCATTGGGTAATACATGACATTTTTCGAGTGAGGTAAAAGAAAAATACTGAACTTATACTGGCTTGGCTGCTAAACCAAAGCAATGAAGGTGGGTTAAATCCTGTACAAGTTAACCAGAAATGTACTGAGCCTATACCTTTAGCATGCTTTCTTCTCGCAACATTTTCTTTGGAATTATTTTCTTCCACTTTCCTTGTCCACACCAAATGCAAAGTTACAGTAGCAATGTCATCTCAAGCAGTCATGGGCACGTTAGCAGTAAAAAGTAACAGTATTACAGTTACTTGAGCCAAAAAAGCAAATCTGTTACAGTTACCGAGTTTTCAAAAGTAACTCATTACAGTCAAAAAGTTATCATTACCGCCAACTAATGTCAATACTTCTCCTTTACTATACAAAGCTAGGCATGGATTAAATGCCAAATAATAGAATTAGTTCAATAAAAACGCACAAAAAGCTATGGAAAGTGCATATAGAGTGAAGATGATGTACACCTACCATTGACTTTAATTGTTTATGTTCCTCAAGGTGTACCAGGCCTGTTTGAAGAGTTTTGCGTCCGCTGAACATACAAACCATTGGAACGAGTGTTCGCGAAATCCATAGACCACACACCTGTGCACGATCGGTGCAGAATCATCTCGAAGTATGACACGGAGATTGCGAATAGACATAATTACATAGGCAAAACTGGCAGCAAACGATCAGGAAAGGTCCACAAAAGCAAAAGTTGCTCATGTCAAACGCGTTCTTAGATAGCAGGAATATACTATAGCCAGAAATCTTGGGGAGGAAGGGGGGGGGGGGTACGTGTATTTTATGTATGTTCGTGCATGCATATATATACGCAAGCAAAATTGAAAAATTTCGAGGAGAGTTTGAACCATTGCCCCCTAGCTACGCCATGTTAGAGGGAGCTTGTTCAATGCTGCAGAACAGGGCATTGCTTAGACCTAAACAATGCGACGATGCTGCCTCATGGAAGGAAGCGATACTGGAGAGGGGGTGGGAGGGGGCTTCTGGAAACGTTTGCAGTCATATTTGACTTGCGAATTAATGGACGTCAGCTTTTTTTTTTGTTTGTTGTGGTACACTGAGCATGCCAGCTACATAGGACATGAAACATTTATCATTTTGTAAATAATTATTGTGTTAACTCTTTCCAGCGTTTATTCATTTTTTCCCCTTGAAACAAGTGAGCCTCATCTGCTGGATTTTAAATGGCGCATATTTTAAAGCTTTCGGCAATTGGACAGAGATGATGCTAGTTTGTTTGGGCTTCAATGTGCCATGTTGCGTTTGCTTTCTTCCGGCTGTAGTCTTCCTCAAGGCGTGCCAGACAGTGGACCGGAGATGTATTTATACATATAAAAGTACATGCTGTTCCTGCTATGTTGATAGTGCAGAACATGTTGTATGAGTAGATATTGCTAAAGACTATAGAAATAAATGGCTAGGCTTGCACCGGAAGTGACTAGTGGACTGACCCTAACTGCAGGGTGGTCACTTTAGGTGCACACCTCATATCTTCTAAACAAATTCTGCAAATTTTGTTAAACCGGCTTGGTAGCCAGCCGGTCTAAAAACTGGCTAATCTCCCTGTCCTTCCACTTAATCTTTCATCCTCCTCCTCCTTCAAATTTTTCATTTCTTGCCAAAGAATCTCTTTCTGCAATGATTTTAACATTTTTTCAATAAAACTGTTTCCCCACCAGAAATGGAGTTTTGTGCACGAAAGAGTCAAGTCGTAGTAGAACTATGAGAATCAGTTATACAGAAGTTCTAAATAATTTCTTCGCCAGTTCACAGCCTTTTGCCTTTCAGCCATTTGGCGTAGTTATTTTTTCTAGCCACTTGTTAAACACAATTAGTCGGGAGCCTCGCACGAAGGAATGCTCCTTTGGCACACCAAGAACTGTGGCACACCAAGAACTGATCTAAGACCACAAGTGACAAAAACACTTATACATGCCCCCCCCCCCCCCCACTCTACAGAAAGGAGAGGGGGCATGAGCTTAAGAAGATGTTCAGTAATTGAGTTGCGATATACAGTTTACAAGCAAACAAAAAAAGATAGGGTGACCCTTAATCTTCACCTTTTAAGAGTTGAACACTATGGCAATATTCTGTTCCTAGTGTGTACTTCAAACACCTAAAGTGCATAAAACTTTTCGAACTTGCTATGCACCCACTATGTGGCCTTAAGGGAATAGGTGCAGTAGTGTGTGCCTATTGTAGTGGGTGCCTATTGTAGTGGGCGACCGCCTTTGAACTATGAAGTCATTTCGAGCATATGGTGTTCTTTAACGTGCATACATCGCACAATACACGAGCCCCTAGCATTCAGCCTTCATTGAAATGCAGCCACAGCGTCTGGGATCAAAGCAGTGACATTCGGGTCATCAGATGAGCAGCGTAACCACTACACCATCAAGGCGCACAAATAACAAGGTACGATGAAAGACTAGACAAGCACTTGTAATTTTCTTTTGGGTCCCTTATCGTTAGCATTGTTAATGTTTGTCTAAAAGATGTACCATTTGCCACTCCAACCATTGTTTACTACTAACTGTTATTGTATGTGCACTCTATGCAGAATTGGAACACAATGAGAAAGAAACGTACAATGATTCTCAAACACCAACGAATAATTAGAAATGTTGCACGACACGAAAATTCAGGCAACGCGGAAGTTAAGGGAATGAGGGAAGCTTGAAGTAGTGAGAAACAAAATGGGGAATGTAGCTGGAGCCAACGTTTTGACAAGTGGACCTTTTGACAAGTGGACGTCAGGGCCTTCCTCAGCAGCGTGTTAATGTATGCCTTGGCGACTTTTCCCCAACCTCAAACATGGTCAAGGAGAAGAGTAAGCGTCGGCAAAGAAGGAAAGTGCGGAGGATGGGGCTATTGAGGAGAGAGGTTGAAGGGACATTTAAGGGATTGCAGTTTTACTAAAGTAAAGTAGCAGCAAAAAGAGCAGAGGAGTTCAAAGAGTGAATATCAGTTTGCTGATGGAGAATGGAGGAAGGGAGGGAAGCACTGTGCTAGGCCATCACCCCGCTAGAGTTGCAGAAAGTGACACCACTACATTAAAATGCACAGACTGCGGGTGTAGGCCTGGCGGCGATTTACGATTAGCAAAGGTAACTGCAAAAGCAGCCTCATGTTATTAAGAGCAGTGTTAATAAAAGCAGTCTACATGTCTTTAGGAAAATCCACAAAGTGTACTGCTTGTAGATTCGTGTTGTTGCTTTCCGTGTCCCATGCGGTTTTGTGGTTACCATTTACAATGAATCGCATTGCGTCAAGGTAGGGAGAGAAGAGACGTTTTAATTTGGCACCCAAAATATGGCCACAAGCTTGTGCATCTGTGAGTGTTTCCAAGACAAAATGGACACACATTTATGAAAGACAAGCCTCTTTATGGATCAGAAAAAGAGCTCTTCACATGTATGGTCTTCAACTATGTACAATTCGAGGAGAGATTTATACAGTAACTCTCCTTTCAGTTTTGGCTTCTTGGTTTCCAAACCAGCTTCACGGCGGGCATCTCTAAATAAAGTATGTTTCCAGGTACCAATCCATCCTGTCAATTCTTACAGCAATATGGCATTGACAAACCTAACACCAAACAACTTTTTTTTATTTCAAACAGCACAGTTGCTCCAAGCAAAATAGCTGGCAGTCTTTAAAAAAAAATTTAAATCAACAAGGTAACAGCAGAACACGATGGGCATGGCTCCGGCCATGCATACATTCTTGTGCATGCTATGTACACAGCCCCACGAACAGAAAGCAAAGGTGCTGCAGATGCAAATGTCTGCTACACACTTGCGCAATTCGGGGGACAAACATGATCAATTCCACAGCATAAAAGCTGCGTTCCAGCTACATAGAGGCAATTAGTGCACACTGCCTAATAATCTAGAAAGCCTCCAAACCGTACTCAGGCCTGAAGAATCATTCTGTCTGACAGTTTCTGCCTTTCGCGGCTTCCATCAAATTATTTCTCGGTCTGTTTGCGTTTACATGCAAGTTCACTGCTGAAAAATTCTTGCCTTCCAAACATTACCAGGCATTTCTGCATTTAGGTGAACAAACTTCTGAGTCAGTCAGGTGGAAAAGAAAAGCATTCTTCTCTGCGCACTGATCATCTTCGAGAAGGTTAATTCGCGTGCTGCTTGTGTTGCAGCTGCCACACATTTGCACGACAGTCACGACAAGGTGATGGGGAAAAAAAGACAACACCATGTAGAGCACCCCTTTGCAGCGAGCTGTCATTGGACGACGATGCCTGGAAAAAGTCTTCCACAAGGCTCTTTCTTTTTTTTTTATGTCGCTTGGCTGTTGCAAGCTACGCCAAGGGCTCTTGCTTTTCGGAGAGAAAGCTACTTCCAGGCAAGCCCCTTAGTATGGAAGACAGCAGAAACTGAACACTGCTGCAGTTGTTGCCTTGGAAAGACGAGGCGATGCATATCCTTGTCAAGCACTCGGTTTGGCCCTCAAGGTTCCTCAGGCTGTGGCTGGTCTTCGGAGGTGCTCTGGTTTTCTGAAGCCTGGCTCTTGTCAGCTGCCCCACCCCCATCATCGTCGTGCGACTCCTCGGACTCGTTCTCTTCGTGCACGGGAAGTGAAGTAGCCTCAGAGGCCCGGTTTCTGTCCGGCCGCTCCATGCCTGAAAAAGGGTCGATGAAAAGTGTAATTGCACAAAATTCAATTCAACCTGCTTAGCAGAAACGTTGCAGGCGATCAGAAAAAAAGCTCAGAAAACAGCTTGACAGGTCACAGCCATCATGTACATGAGTCATAATAGAAGTTGTTTGAACAGCAATAAGGACCTCAAACACAACAATAACGACCTCAAACAAGTTGGAAGACATCTCAATATGTGGACTTATTTTGTACATCTTTTACAGCACAATGTATTTCCATCCATCAGCTTTCCACTTTACTTTCTAAGAAAGGTTAGAATGAAAGTACAAACCTATACAGGCTATACACAATCATAGAAATGCAGACATGTCTGTGCAAAGCATCACTTATATTATGACACTATAAACACTAGCCAGAACATACTCCCAGCAACAATACGTACTGCCTTAACAAGTATCTGCACATGGCTCAGTGCTCATACAGAAATAGCCACTATGTAACAGTGCTTCCTTATATAGATAGCTGTCTTTATGGTGATTCCACGTAAGATAAAACAAAGCGCGGCTGGTCAACCTCTTAAACATGTTTCAAAATTTTATATATTGTTGCCTGATCAGTGGAAAGCAGAGATCCGCAATTGGTTTTGCTGAAAAAAATTTTTTCGAAGCACAGTAAATAAATAATGACGAAGAAATGGACCGCCACACTTACATGCTCTGCTGTTGTTTTTTTTTCGAATTTGGCAATGATTTACACAAAATGTATTAAAGCTATGTACCTCAAATTTCTTTAGCCATATAAAGATGTACTTGCCCTTACGTTGAAGCATATTTCGAATCTCTGCGTTGTGTAGAGTTTTTTATAAAAATTCTCAAATATTACATAGGAATGTTTTTTTTGCCTAGTTTGCAAGCTTTTATTTTAAAAAGGGCCTATGACAGAGCGGTGGAAATTGTGCATTACTTTCTCAGCATGCCGATTTATAAAACTGCCAAAGCTTATAATCACGCTAAGAAGAGCATCCAAAAGAAACTTCTGGCGACGATTAAAAAAACAACCAGTTTTGATATTTTTTTTTATAGTTTCTCCACTTATTCTCCTCCACATAAGTTTTAACAATCAATAAAAACATGTTGCATAATATGGTTTCACTTGCAGTTGTGACCCGTCAAAAAATGTCCTTGCGCAAGGATAGGCAATTGTAGATTGGACTTCCTGCCCTCTAAGTACAAAATGCAAGCCTATACTTCAGTTTCATAAAAGGCAAGCAGCACTGATATAGCTGTCGATTAACTCAGGATGTCAATTCAGAAATGATTTAGTCACGGCAGCGGCCACGAGAATGGGATTATTGAGCAAGCTGATGTGTAGGAGAAAAAGTGAGGAAAGAATGAAAAAATCAAAAATGTTTTTTTCTAATCGTCGTCAGAAGTATCCCTTGCATGCTCTTTTATTGAAGTTAGCATGATTATATCTTTTTATTGAAAAGTATTATTAATATACACTTTGGCAGTTATATAAGAATGCTAAGAAAGTAATGCGGAATTTTTACCTCTTCGTCATAGGCCCTTTTTGAAATAAATACCAGCAAACAAGGCAAAAAAAAAACATTTTTAGGTCAAGTTTGAAAATTTCTATTAAAAAAAAATATACACTATGCAGAGAATCAAAATATAATTGAACGTAACTACAAGTACGCCTATATTAAGCTAAACAAATTCGGGTATGTAGCCTTAACAAATTTCGCGTAATTCATCGCTGAAGTTAAAGAGAAAAACAGCATAGCAGGTAAGCGTGGCACTCCAGCCCTGCTCCACCTCTGTAAGAAGTTTTCTTTTGCAAGAAAACTTCTTACAGCAAAAACATTTGCGGACTTCTGCTTTCCAATGATCAGGCAATATATAAAACTTTGAAAAAGATGTGAGCGATCAACCAGCCATGCTTTGTTCAATCTTGCAAGGAATCACCCAGTATACTTGTTTAAAATTTTTAGTACATGACTTAGCAGTGCCTCATGCAAGAGTGCCCTTCTTTGCACAAACTGTAGGAAGGACCCAGTCACAGTAAAAAAATTTGATCCCTATTGGGGCTGACGAGTACTAAGAAATAGCAACATAACGTCAGAATTACACACCAAGTGGCTTGAGAACCAAGAACGAGAGAATGTCCGAGAGTGAGATGATACCAACAACATGGTCCTCTTCATCCACAACCACCAATCGATGCACCTAAATGAACAAAAAGAAAACGAACGAAATGTTAATTTTCTCATGTCAGACAGACTAGGCATGTTGGTACATTAGAAAATAAAACCTTTTAATTCTCTCTTGAAAATGTATAGGGAGAGTTCAGACGAAAGGGTAAAGGTTGCTGTAGCAGCTCAAAAAAAGACGCCAAGCCTGCGCAGAGCGTGCAGCACAGTCAAAGCTAAAGCTGGAAGAGTGGCTTCTCAGACACTCTGCTAAACACTCTTTGGGTAACTGCTACAAGCACACTTGCTGGGTGCCCACTGCACGATAAATAATCATAATTTTCGTTCAGTAAGCCGATATTCACTGTGCTATCCTTTGTCATTCTTCAGAGAAGCGTAGTATCCGCTACAGACTTGTAGGAAATTTTGTGCAAATATTTTATACAGTGCCCGACGATGAGGTATACCTGATGTCGGTATGTGTTCAAGAGTGTGTTCAAGAGCAAGCTTCTATAATGAGCTGGAGCACTGGACGACCCACTCGTTATGCTAACCGCATTGTGCGACGCCTGGTTTTTCCTTAGCTCTTCTAAAACACTTTATTACTAATACTAACACAATTCCTTTCCTGACATCAAGTCTGCCTAAGGCAAGTTTTGAAATTAGTTTCAAGCACCAGCGTGGCTCTGCGATAGAATCCTGGGCCGGCAGGTAGGGGACCTGGGTTGAAATCCCGCCGTGTGCTTGGCGTTTTTCTAAGGTTTTTTTTTCTTAGTTCGTGCGATAATGGTTATGGACACCGGCAGCGGTGACGGACAACTATGGCGCCGCACACGACTCTTGTTGTGATCTCACAACAGTGTTCACTTTAAAAAGACCCATTGTTCCCAGCACAGCAGTGTGGCAAGATTAACTATGAACTTGGACAAGCATTAAAAAATTGTAACAAGTTTACGCGACGTTTTGATTTTGAAAATGTACAACAATAAAAAAAGAAACAGCAAGCATCAGCAAAAAATCTATGTACAAAACAAAATGAATGCTTTCGCCAACACTTTATAATTCAACAAGAAAAACACACTGAAAAGTGTATAATATGAAGAGGAAAACACCATATAATTAGTAGCACTAGTAGCACAAAAAAAAAGAACTGTTCAAAAGGGTAAAACCCTATTGTAGAAGTGGAAGACATTGAACATTTATTGCAGGAGCAGTAAAACACGGATCAAGTTATTATTTCCCTACATTTCTTCTAGTGCGACACCATTTTATTCAGTCGAATATTTATACCACTCTTCGCAGCTACGTTTATGGTAAGCAAATTTAGGCTTCTGATTTCGCCGACTCACTGGTACAACTTTCCAGTTGCTCGTCGTGCTCTCTCTTTATTTTTTTATTTTCGCTTATATGTATTTATCCTGCACATATAGCTATTTCGGTGATTTCCACATTCACTATAGGGCATTTCATTCACTAGTAATGCACTTGTTGATGACTTTGACTAGATGAGTGTTGAAGTCAAACCTGGGGGAATCAATAAGTATAGTTAATCACACATTGGGAAATGTGCATTCAATCAAAGGTGATTACCCTAGAAACAATGCTAAAAGTAAATATGTGCATTCGTTTTTTTCAATGCCCATGTGTACTTAAATGACAATTTTTTATTAAAATTAAAATATCTTCAGAAATTGAAGAAGTAATTAAATTTCCACTTCTTATGGGCTTGTTTGTAAATGTCAAGTCACTTTCTTGGCCTCCTTTTATGATTATGTGCACTTGATTGAAGTCTGTAAGTAGTCTGACAAAATGGTATCAACTAAGAAATGACCCTGCATGCATTGTGCATGGGTGCATAACCTTTAAGGTTGAATCATGTTAACATATCTACATTGTTCATTCTGACAGCATTCTTGTAGATGATAATTAACCTGTAAGCATAAAGCTTCCGCATTTTATTGGTTTTAAACTGGGAAAAAAGGCCTTCAGTAAGGGCATGCCATGGTACATTAGGAATCAACCTTATCGCAAATTTTGGGCCACAAGAATCTTGGGTAAATAATGCTTCATACAGTCGAACCCCTTTATAAGAGACACTAGTGTAAGAGACAAATGGGTACAAGAGACACAAGTGTACCTACTGTAAAACACGGGTTGATAAGAAAATGCACATGAGGTACTCTGCTTATAAGAGACATCTCATATAATAGACAAGAACTGCTGCCCAGAGCATGCCTCTTATAAAGGGGTCTAGTAAACTCCGGCAGTGAGACAGACAGAGAAACCAGGGACGTGTTGTAGATCCATCATTGATGATTCATATCTATGACGACACAGCACATGGTTAACTCTATTCATTTTTGATTGTATATTAATTTGTGCATCCCTATTAATAGACTAAGAAAATTACTCCTAAGCATTTCATAGAACGCATGATTTCAATTCGCTCATCTTTAAACTTATGCACAATATCCTTCACAACATTGTTTCTTGCTCAAGAATTTACTGCTTTAGTTTTGTTTATGCCAATTTTCAAGCAGATGCGGTCACCGACCAAGTCAAGGTGACTTGGTCATTTTGACATGATCCCTTTGAGCATGGTATTAGAATATGTTAGGTGGAGCGAAGCTCGGCCTCTGCTGCGCAGCCTCCCCGCCGAACACGGAGACGCGTTTCGCTTTTTTTCCGACAGGCAGCGCTGGGTGTATCGAGGCTTCAGGTCAGCCGCGTCAACGGGGGCCGCGTCGCTTACAAAGCTGCATTTGCGACAATTCTTCAACTGCTGGCCGTTCGTTTTTATCAGGGTAACCACATATATCACTCTGATTGGAAAGTAAATGCACAACATCAAGAAAATTCAGTGGCGGTAGCCAACAGATGGAAACACATAGGAAATATAGCTTCTGCGAACAGTGATAATGAGTGTGCAGGTGAACACGAATTTCAAAAATATTTTAGCTCGTGCACAAATAATTCCACCGTGGCAAATTGGGTGAGGCCGCCGTGACGAACTGGCTTAGTAATCACTGGGTTAGCAGCCGAGCACCTTAGCAACTGATCCACCGTGGCAGACCCGAACTGGGTTAGTCAAATAGAAAAAGATATTCACTGAAGAAGAAAGCGCTGTTGTGTGTGTGTGGGGGGGGGGGGGGCTGACGCTTCACTAAATGATGGTTGTCAGAAGGAAGGAACACTCTTGACATTAGTAGGTTAGAAATTGCTCTCATGGGCTGTCGTTGGGCATGCCCCATATCTGATTATGCTTGGCACGTGTAAAGTTAAGTTTACACGCGCTGGCTGGCGCGTGGTAATGAAGGTTGACGTACGTTTAACGACCAATCCATCATGGCTCACCATGTGCCATTCCGATTGTGCCTTTCGTTATTCGTCACAGACATGCTGTTCAGATCTTTGTGCCCTGCTAGGGGTGCACAAACGTGAAATGGTGCCAAGCAAACGGTCAGAATGACCACCCTTGCTTACCTACGTTTTTGCAGTTATATAATATGTTTTCAATACATAGCCTTGTGAAGCCGCCAAAATTTGGCAACTGCCAGGTACAGATTAGTGAAGAGCCACGCCTTTTGAGCCTCTCTGACCTAACGTCAGCATTTCAGGAATCTGCTCCTCTAGAGTCGCGTCTGGAGGGACTGAAACATAAACTAGACGGCTTAGTGGAAGAAGAAGCTGAGTGTGAGAATGTCTTTTCGGATATATCCTCGTCGGATAATGTGACTGACTGTATAATTTATTATGTGGTAGGATTTTTGTGCAGGAAGATATTGAAGAACACCACTTGTCAACAATGCCGCAATGGCTTGGCAGCTACAAGTAATGCAGCGTCGAAGCCTGAAGCTGCATTAGTAGCCTGCAAGACGCGAGGGGGGCTGGTACACCCGAACACTTGCCTGTTTATGTTCTTAAAGGAAGTTGAAGCAATATTTTGCAAACATGCAGGAGAAAAGCACGCATATGACATGACAATATACTATGTAGTAGAAAATTCCATGTTATCATTTCCCTGTCATGAGCACAAAGTGGATATTATGTCGAAAGTGTTTCATTATTATGTTGGAGTCAGGATAAGGCAATACTGTAAGCAGCTGCGGAAGGTTGACGCAGACAAGACGCAGAAGCTACGAAAGCTTTCAAAGCTTGTCTAGTGTGTTGTGACTTTTATCCTGTTAGTGCATGTTGTGCTGGTACAGATGATGCACTGTCTAATGAATAAAGTGTTTTTTTTTTTCTTTTTACTACCACCTTGAGTACTATCCTACATTCTTTCGTATCATTTAGCCGCACCACACAGTACTCGAGCTAAAGCCGCTATTTCAGGCAAAAATATGTAAAATTCGTAGATCGTGCCAATACTGTGATAAAATTCTTGGCGCACCGTAACCTATATATCTTGCAGTCTGTTTATTTTGAATATATCAAAGAGCGGCCATCGGTCACAAGCTGTCGCCCACTTTATTGCATTCGCTTTCAATCCTGCATTTTCGACCTGGGAGCGGCGAGTCACGTGCTACTGCACGCCTTGAAAGACCTAAATAGAGTTATTCTATTCCATTGCATTAGAGCATTTGTTTTCTCGCAGATGTTTACGGAATTTGCAAATAATTGGTTTGTAATAAAAGATTCTGGTGGGTCACTTGATCTCATATGTGAAATGCCCCTTACGCATGATACCTGCTCTTTATATGATCTGACCGCAAATACACCAATTATTCTTTCGAGGGCAAATGAAGGGTGAATTCCAACACGCGCCACACAACTGCATATTAAATTTCGCAGACAAAATACGGGAACGATCACCTAGCCCACGGTGTTGCCGAGGCCGAATGTGGTGTTTATGAGCTTCACGCCGCATGCCGAACAGTCAGGCGTAAAACACTACGAAGTCTTTATATTTAACATATGATATTACCCTGCCACATAATCCTCACAGGGCCTTGCGATACAGCTAAACACGCTAAAACACTGAATGTTAGAAGCGTCAGGTATGCGCTGGGTATAGCCAGGCGGCCTCCGTCCCGCGCGCGCCTCCTTCCGGCAAGAAAGGGAAAGAGGTCCCCGATTTCTCCTCACTCCAATGCGCCGTCGCTTCACCTAAACTATTCTAACACCGTGCCCTTGAGTTTGAACAAAACCCATATAGGCCCTAAAAAGTGTGTCTTTATTAATAACCTTGACTTGGTCAGTCACTGCGCTTCGACACCCTCATCTTGATACCTACCTGACAAGTTAAACTCCTGACTACGTAACTTTCACGCAATTTTGTTGCAACCACTGACATATGTATTGCAGAAACTTATTTCCTACAAAACATAATTTATTTTCCCTGCTACCGGTGATGAGCACAGTAATGTTGTCAGCATATGTTGACCGGTTATTAGAATGAAATATCTAATTTAACTACGATAAAAACAACAGAGAGCTTAAATGTTGCCTTGAAGCACTCACGACCTAATGCACTGGGCATCCGGTCGAGCATTATTGTGTGCTACAATGTGTTTGAAATGTTGAAGGCATGATCATATCAAATAAATAGCAATCGTCCTTACACCATAGTGACTCAGTTCATTAAATGCAAAGCATTTCTTTGAATGCTGCAGGCACCTTTAGCGTATCTGTCTACCTATCTATCTAGCCGCCTACGTATGGGTGCTCTTGTGATCCCACCCTGGGCTTGGAGTGGACCAAAATTAGTGTGTGAGGGTGTCACAAACGACTCCAATTTTCGGATCGTCCGCGGGCCCCATCTTTCAAGGAAGGGCGCTATTGTGTTGGGAGGACGACATCCGGCAACTAACGACCCAGCGTGGCGCCGGCTTGTCTTCCCTGCACCTGTACCGAAAGGGGCACGGGCGGTCTTAAAAAAGGAAATTACCTCCCGATGGGACGGGAGAACGCGTACGCCCCTGAAAAAGTTTGGACTGCATCGGAATAGGCAGTTGACGTACAGCCACCAAGAAGTGCGGTCGTCAGTGTCGCGAGTCTCGCGTAGGCGGCGAGCATGAAGTGACCCGCGCAACGTATTGAGACGGCTGCAATTGCGGGCAACCTTGTCGTCTACCAAGCCGGCGAGATCTTCAGCGGCACCCGTCAACTCCCCTACGTGTACCAAAAGCTGGCCTGGTTCGTATGGAGCTTTTTATTGTGACTTTTTTTAAACTTAATTTATTATAACCAGCCTTTTTATTAAATATATGTAGTTGTGTGCACTGCGTAGCACGTAGAAATTCAAAAGCGCGACCATGATCTTATTCATGTAATTTTCGTTGTATCCCTCTTTTCTGATTTCCATCTTGTCGTCATTTTATTAACAATCCACGTATTTCTCTTTGTTTGTACCTCTTATGGTCTTCTTTTAGAGCATAGTTTGTTTTATAGCCGTTCTTTTTCATCGCGTATCAGTTCTCTTCCTCTGTTATTTTTGTTAACTCCTGCCTTTGCCTTTGTTTTAATTAAATGCTTGTTTGTGTGTAATCAAATCTCCATGTCTGCTCTATGACTGTGTCGATCAGGCTCATTCATCACCACAGGTGCAAACTCCGTACGGGTCGACAGACCTGCAAATAAATTTGAAATGTGCCACTTCGAGGCCTTTCAGGCATCGCAGGCCGAAGCGTAAAGCGGAAGCCTGCGAGTCTGCCGCATGTCAATGTTGGATCGGCGGGGGCCTCGCTCGAAGTGTGTGACAGAGGGTAAGATCGTCTGACAAATATGACTCGCTGGACACGACATAAAGAATGCGACAATCCTGCGACATACGTCGCCCAACCCTTTCCGCCATGCACGTGTGGCTCATACCCATATACCACGAGCGGGTATATGCCGCAAGTATGCGGGTATGTGCCAGAGTTGATTGACAGTTTATGTATACCCAGGAACGGCAAAAACAGACATAGGTAATTTCAACGTGAGAGCATTAAAGAGAAACTTTAACATTGGCAGCATTGACCCGACGAACACAAAAAGTAGGTATGTATCAGGACCCCAACAGGAATCGAACCCAAGCATCCTGCATGCCAATCTAGTGTTCTACCACAGAGCCACGCCAGATCTCGATACTTCTTTTTTAAGAAGACGCTATTCAGGCATAATACTCGTTAACGTCCATTGTGGCTGCAGTGCTGGCTGTCAAATCTTATAACAGTGCAACCTTACTCCTATCATACAGCCATCACATCTGGTTTATGTCAATTGAAGTGAAGTGCCATCCACTGAAGTTGCTCTATGTAGCAGTGTCCAGGGCTGCCATCCTCGCGAGCACAGATGCCACATATCAGCTTGCCGCTTCTGATGCTGCTAACACTCGTGTTGTTGCCATTTTTACACAAGTGTAAACCACTTGTTACGTAAAACATATGCAACTGTTGTACATATGTCTGTGCATACGATGTTTGTATATATCTCAAGCGTCATTTCGTAATGTTTCGCTAATTATACCACGCAGTCACCTCACCTTGGCATGCTTCGCATAATACTGCTTCCCGGAGTATATGGGATTTGCCACGTTTTTACTTATCAGTCATTATTGATTAAATCAAATGTTTTCAAAAAGCCAATATAAATTCCAAGGACAAGAAGCTTTTTGTCTATTGCATTTGTTACTTTCTTTTGCTTCAGCAATGCTAGCTCAGTAGATGTTTTCAGCCAGAACCCAAACTGATAAGTGGACAGAACGGAATGCTTGCCTTAAGATGTTATTCTCATGTGAATGATTTTGTTTCTATACCTTCAGAAAGTACTGGTAAAATGGAAATTGGCCTATAATTTCAAAGTGCGGAGGTATCGCCTCTTTTGTGTATTGCACTAACTTCTTCAATCTGTATGTGCTTATGGAAGACTCCAGTACTGAGATGCAAGTTGAACATAAGTATTAAGATGGGAGCTATTAAATCTATTACATATTTCAAAGCTTTTATTTGAAAACCTATAATACCTAAAGCTCCACTTCTTTTAATATTTTCAAATGATGAAATTATTTCAATTTCTGTTGTAGGAGATGTACACATCAACGTCGAGACTCCTGGTGTTCGGTAAATAGATGTGCTTGTTGAGTAAGTTAAACAGCTTAACGAATTTGCATAGTGTGTGCATGACGTAAACACTTGCACCATTCAAGAAATTCAAAACACATTCTAATTCGATTTCAGTTTTATGGAAAGGCATACGTAGACAGATTATTAATGCCGAGAGATCATCGCTATTGTAATCGATCTGTTTACACTAGACAGACTTAACATTTATCTTTGCCGCAGCAATTTTCTTTTTCGTAAAACAGCTCACAAAAACATCATTAGATAATAAAAAAATCAGAGCCTACCTCAGCCTTGACAATTCTCTCCATGACAGCCATTAGTGTGTCGTCCAACGTGCACTTGAGCACCCCTTCAAAATACTGAAACGGAAAGAAAAAAAACGGCATAAAAAAGTGGTTACATATATTTGTGTCAAGACAACAAAGCACTTACGAAAATATCAACACCTTCGGTAACAGCAATATGTTAATCCTGAGTTAATATCGTACATTTACTGCTCCTAATTAGCTAAATCAAAGCATCTAGTGGTACCGAGTGTCCAAAAATATACAGTATGTAGCGGGGGGGGGGGGGGGACGAAAAGGCGGAAGCATTTTATTGAAGACACACATTACCTAAAATTATCATCCGGTGATGTTCAACCGAAGCTGCACCATTCTTATTATGCCGTAATGTTTCATCAACCAATCTTTATGCTCTCTGTGTTTCTTAGTGCAGTGGAGAATTTTGAGTCTGCAGTGACTATCAAGTCTTATACACACAACACACACTGAAAACAATGGGAGTTGAGCATGAGAGCCCTTTGTATTGGTGCTTTGAGTGCTTGCAAGCCTTCCACGTGCATTCGCTGCCTCTCAACATGTTCGACTAGTTGACATGAAGGCCCTGCCACTTCTTTTGAATATTGAGCACTATTTGGATCCATAAAAACATCACACTTCAAACGAAAAAATGAATGAGTGCATAATACAGTTTCGAGGCTTTCTTGCTAGGCTTCATGACATAGTTTTCTTTTTTTTTTTTACTAAGGGCAACTTAAAATATAAATCTTACTCAGCTCGCGAAAATGATGCTTGAACCTGTCGCTATATTTCATAGTCTCTTTTTTTCCACCAGGATCTAAGCATACATTCTGGCCAGTTGTCAGTATCGTTAATGCTGTCCCATAACATACAGAGACCATAGAATTTTATCATTTCCAATACGACAATGCAACAAAAGCCCAATAGCATTTATTAAATTTTGACCATGTCACACTACTTTAGGCTGCACTCTTTTTTCATATATATTCACTTTCGGGACAAATAACTGACTGTAGCACCCGTTTCTTATTTTTCAAAGCCCGAAAAGTATGTGCATAAAGAGATGTAGCCAAATGCATCTAGCTCACACATCCCTGGTCAGTGCAAATGGCTCTCCCTATAGCAAAATTTCTTCTTATAGTAGAAATTCATTAAGCTATTGGTTGTAGTCAGCCTTAGAGTTCCTAGTTCTTGTAATAAAATTTTCACCTGAAATAGAAGTTTTATGTCATATTCAAACTTCATTCTATCTAGTTTTGTAAAAATATACAATGTTTTGATAGAAAAACGTCAAATCACTTCAATTTTAAAGACTGGTTAAGAGTGATTCCGCTAGAGCTTACCTGATCACGATGCTCCAGAGCTTTCTTGATTGTTATGTCAAGATTGTTGTATGTCTTTTCAGCTGCCAGGTTCTGCAAGAATCAAAAGAAATTACATGGGCGAACTTGAATTAACTAACAGTAACAATTAAGGTGTAGTCCCCAAACATAAATAAATGCAGCTAAACAATGAATATGACACTTTTACATTATCCATTATCAACTCATGAGAAAGAAAGCAAATACAGTCAGATAATGAAACTTATTTGAATCTTACAAAGTTTCAGGTCTAACAAAGAAATCTCATTGCACTCAAAATAATCATAGGGGATTCAGTGTTGTCATCAACCCGAATTAACAAGCTAACTTGACCGAAACCCAATCTAACCAAGCTTTTCTTGAAATAACAATGTACAAAGGCAGCAACTTCACCTAAGTTTGAGAAAGCCAAGTTTTTCTTCAAGCCTGTGCTCCATCCAACTCTATTGCGTTAAAATATCTAGGCTCTTTACGTTGACCAGACTGCTCGCCACACCATTGCACAGAACACAAACACGGTAGCGCTCATACGTACTGGTGGTAGTTTCTTTTATTAATTCATAGTTTATGCAACAGATCGAACTGATCATCTCCTCGCAACTTTCCTGCTCGGCCTGCTTGAAGAGTCACTACATTCGTTTCTCTTGTCATCGCATACTGTTAACCTGTCATAGATTCACATGACCACCTTCTTGGCCTGCATCATTCCATGCCTGGGCAGCTCTATGGCTACTTTTGTGGACTTGTCAGACATGCAGGCTTGGTTCACCACCAAAAATGCCATGGTAGCATCTAAATACGTTACAATTCTAGGTTTCAAATGACCGAAAAATGACTTTCAGAATTTCAGGAAGTTCTGGATTTAACTAAATAATTTCAGAATAGTCATCACTTTGTTAAATCAAGTTTTAACTACAGTTAATATCTGAAAACATATCCATCAAGCTAGAATAAATGGCAGTAAGCAAGATATAGAAACTTCACAACTCAGAGCAGTCCCAGGAAAGAGAAACATTCCAAGCATGAAATAACTGGAAACATTCAAACAAAAAATATTACGGGCCTCATGAGAACATACACGCTCTACAGAAGAGAACCTGGCAATTTGAAAGCTTCAAACAAGGCTGTTACTTACAATAACATCAAACTTGGCATAGATGTCGACGACTTTTCCTCGATCATCCACCACTGGCAATGCAGACACTCTTCTTTTGATGAATTGATTTAGTGCCACAATCAATGGCGTGCTAGGCTTTGTCTGTTGAGGGGTTAGAATAAAAAAGAAAAATAAGAAACCACAGACCATGTCAAACAGTGATCACACAAATAAGTTTTCTGGTGGTACAATGGTAGCAAGACTACCATTGAATAAACTTTGTGACCATCTCAACTGAATGGGAATCAACTACAATTTGAGCTTATCACTTTTGGAAATTGGGTAGGAATAATTATTTGGGCCTGGCATAGTTAATTTATCCATAAGTAAGAGACATTTATTTATATAGCTACCTCATCATAAGTAAAAAGAGCTGACCTATGCCTACCGAGAGGCTGCCATGCATACAAATGCGTTGCTGATGTTGCGAAAACTAATGAATTAGTAAACATCACTATTACTATCTTTCTGATGAAACAAAACATCATTACTATTTTCCTGATGAAATAAAACTATCATTATAACACTTCAAGGACAAGAATTTTGTTACAAGGAAGTGTTCATAGTTGGACACAAAATTATATTACCGTGGCAATATTTTCATATGTCCCAATCTTCAGCTCCCGAAGTGTCTGATCCAAATAGCTGGGATGGGGCAACTCGTAGTACTTCACACAAAATAAAAAAAAAGAAAAGAATTAGTACACTTCTAGAACATCCTACAGAAGCACAAAAAATGTTGACGGCAAGTACAAAGATCGCAAGGAACTAATCTATGCACAGTAATCAAATATCAGTAATGAAATGGCAACAAAAAGATAATAATTAATGGCCTATTCTAAATTTACTGCTGGGTGAAAGTGTATTCCAGATAAAGATGGAGGACTATATTCTGCCTCAGCAGCAGCTATCTTATCAATAGATTGATTGGCTTGAACTTCAATAATTGCCCAAAGCTATATCGAGTATGAATGTCCTAATCCTTTAAAATATGCATTTACAGGGCTTTGGGAAGAAAAACTTTTTCATGAATTAAATGTACATTTTAGCGTTCTCTATATTATGCCCATTTTTTAAAATTTGCTGGTGCTGCTGCCACCGCCGACATAGCCCCCTTCCCTTCTCCCCCATCTACTCTAGTATATACTTCACTTTCATTTTTTTGGCAGCCATGTTATAACTCTCTATAACCACCGCTGTTGACCCACACTTGATCTTTAACTGATGATGCTTTATTTATACCATTCAATTTTCTCCTATTACAACCTATGACATCAGATAAAAAGATACCAGAGGCTCAACAAAAATAATTTACATTTAAGACAGCTTTGGCTTGAACAGTGAGCTTGTAGATTCTACAGAACACAAACTGAGAATGGCTCTCCAACACTTGACCTTCTCTCGACTACTCACATAAAGGAAAAGGAAGCGGAGAATCCGCTTGTGTGTCAGAACGTAGAGTACGTTCCCCGTTTGTGGGTCAATGACTGGCAGTCGGTGCACCTTGTTGTGAATGAGCGTTGTGATCGCATCACACAGGCTGCAAAAGAAAGCAAGGAGTGACTGTGAGTACAGGCACACATACAGAAATAAAAACACAGCATCACTTCTTTGATGTTTGACTGACTCTTTCGGAACCGTTTCTAATGCTGCAATATCTCCAATATAATGCATCATTAATGAATAAAATTAAATTTTTAATAAAGCTAATTTAAATATGATTAGCAAAGGCCTTTTGCCACAACAAGCTAAAACTTGAAGAGGCAAGTGCAGCTTTTTTTTTTTGTAGAAGTCGCGGTGCTCATGACTTTCTTACTAAATTTTTACTACCTTATTTAGTGAGGTGTATGAACATCTAATATTTAAAAATCTGGCAGGCTATACTTTTTGAATTGTATTTGGTTAAAAATTCGCTGCACAAAACTTTTGTTTGCATTTGGATATAAGGAATAACACTTTCTTTAAGTGTAAAAGGACCGACAACTGGCCAGAAGGTTTGATTAGATCGTAATAGAAATGAAAAGACTACGAAATATAGTCACGAATTTCAGCATTTTTATTGCATTGTGAGTAAAAGTTGTATTTTTTAATTGCACTTAAAAGTGACAAAAACCGTCATGTGGTGCAGCCTAGCGGAAGAGAACTGAAGCTGGATTATGAAATATTAAGTTGATCACTTTCCTGCACGTAGTTGCGCAGCCCGATGCTGTGATGCGCGCCATTATTCAAAATTAGAGTATGTATATTATTATCCAGCTCGTCTCAATTCTGGGCTGCTTGCAACATAAGAGGAGTTTGCATGATGAGTGGACCAAGTTAACCAAGTCGAGCCGCAGGGCATGCGCAGTAAACCAACATGCTCGAACACAAACCACTCCCACGCTCATTGTTTGCAGCATGCGAGTATACGACATCATATCCGCTGTAGATAGAAAAATTTTGATTACAAATGTTCCGCAGCGTTTTTCACTTTGCCATTTTGTGATTAGACTCACTGAATGATAAGCTTTCCATAAAGAAAAATAGTACCATAATAATTGATTGTCGGTCCCTTTATGAGAATTTATTAGGTACTGTACAGGAGTTCCTTAGGGAACTTTTCTAGGATAATATCCTGACCATTATGCATTCTATGATATTGTTTCATTTAAAACAAATCAAATTTATTTGGCCCATATTTTTCGTATTTGATGCATCCTTTCCAACAAACATACAGGGCCGTAGCATTATACCTCGATCCTCGAGTGAGCTCAACCCAATGTGCATAGTGCAAGGAGTTCTTATTTACTACTGCTTTCATTGTCATGTTGAATTAGGTAGCTGGGAAACAGATTATTAAGCTCCTCAATTTATCTGTTGTTTTCTAAATAGCATTATGCGCATGCATAAAGTGATGTGGGCAAAAACTTGTAACCAGATGGGTTCCAAAGCAGACGTGTATAAGAGAGGAAATATTTTGTATTCAAATTGATAGCAGATTGTCATGTTTCTAAAATATTCACAAACCATCAGAAGTTTTTCTTTTACATGAGGGCACATGTATTGTTTACCGAATTAGCACCTATCAGTGCTTCAATTTCCAGAAGAATCCTTTGACAGGCACTAGTTCAGGTATATTCATCCTGCAATACCCCACAAGATAAAAGTGACCTTTTATACCGCTTTTACTAAAAGTGCATAAGGAAGATGTCGTTGAAATCACCCCAAATTGACGGTGATCATTCAAACTAGTGTTCACTATTTGCAGAAGACAAAAGATTCAAGCTTAAGAATAAGAATAAAAATAAAGAAGCACAAGAAGTTAATTGCCTTTGTAAAATAGTACTATCAGATTGCCTCGAGTGAAATTGGAAGCAGAATGTGCTACATTTGTTGCAGACTACAAGAAACAAAACAAAACAGAATAAATAGCAAGGTAGATAACACCGCAGAACATTCATACAGCAACATTTGCTTCCAAGACAGTTACCACTGGCTTCTGAACTGTCATAATTATGAAAGGTCACAGCAGTTCTTTTAGAGCACGTCACATTCATGTTCAAAAAAATTGCCGATATTTGGTGGTCAGTAAACATGCGGGAAGTTTAGTGTTCTGGCATGTTGAAACACACCTTGCATCAGGTCCAATGTGCACCAATGGCCTTGAGGTGTCATTGAGGACTTCTGTAAAGAAAAAGAGAAGTTCTCTTAAAACTTCTGTAGGTGCATTAGCATGTATAGCTGCAAACATGCGTATTTACTTTTTTAAGTGCCAGTGACATTCAATTTCAAGTGTTGTTTGAAAATGTTGTAGTGAGGTAAGGCTTTCAGATGTAACTTACTTCTCCATGCTTTGATCTTTTGTTCCTCCAGTTCGTCCATTCGCACCTGCAGTAAATTTTAGACGTCAGTTCCCAATATACTCAGAAAAGAAGAACCTTCAAGAAAGCCGATTCACAGTACTCACCAAGGGAGACTTGTAGTAGTTCCTCAGAATGTAAATAAAGTCTGTGATGGTCAGCATCCCTGGACGCAAAGTGGAAAGCGCAATGTCACTTATCAGAGCAACTGAGAAGCAGGATTTCGTAAGTAATACATATGCTGGCGAGAGCCAATCAACAGGATTACAAGGTTGCACCAACAAACACATTTGCTAGATAGCATCCATTAACAGAAGCAAAGCAATAGCTATGTGACATTCACCTACAAAGTATTTGTCGTAACATTCTCTCTCAGATTTCCTGATGACATTATCATTGAATTATTATTAAGTTCCAACAGCCACATTCTGTTCTCTGTTCTAGACATCTTACTGTGATGACCTCTAATAAACAATGCATGGGTTCTATAGAAAAACTATGTCATTATGAGGGTAATCTTTTTCTTTTTAGGTTTTGATCGCACGTATTATTTATTAGTGCCATTAGGTGAGCATCACCTTTAACCCAGCAATACCTGAACAAAGGTCAACATTAAGAAAAATGAGAGCGGTCACATTTATTTCTCGATGTCGAAAGTCACCCTTCACAAAAATTACTACAAAATGTTATTCAAGCTGTACCTCAATTAGCATGGTAATTATTTATCAAGGATTTCTCTAATTCCTTAATGATGGATAATTCTTTCTAGTATTTATTAGGAACACTACAAGATTTTCAATCTTGTAGTGTTGCATGTGTCAAGATTTTCATACTACATCAGAATTTAAATGTATCGATAGAGTACAGTGCACATGTTAATCAGGGCAATGCAGAGCTAATATTGACCCGGTGCAAAGCAAGCTTGTCGATAAATTGATGGCATATCACAGGTAAATGGAGTTTGTGAAGGAGCCAGTCTAGATCAGGAGTTGGCAACCTTTGGAGGTGCAGGGCCAAATTGCATGAAACGGACAAGGCAGGCGGCTGCATGGCAAGTCAAGAGGGAGGGAGCTTTGCAGGCTAGCTTGTCAGTTCACCAAACAAGTTTGCTGAACTGACAATGATGTACAAATTTCGCCTAACTTTGGCTGAATTCTAGCCAAGTCTGAGTATGGGGCACAATGCCAAATGGAAACCATTTGAGGTCCAAATGTCATGTTGGTCTTATGATAGAAGCGACAGGAGGAAAGGGGGGCTCTGACGCCATGCCGAGAACAGCATAATACTGCCTCGTGGGCCGCGTGCGGTCCTGCGGCCGGCAGCCTGCAAGTTGCCGGCTCGTGGTCTAAATGATCTGAAATGTAATACTAAAATGAAAAGGGACTAGAAGAAAAGCCAAACAGAAAAAAAAAGGATTCCTCTAGCTTTTATTTAGACGACTAAGGTTGCATGGCGGGCTTGTTTTAGACTTCTGCCCTCGTCCTGGGCTGTGCCATTACACTTCAGATCCTGAAGAACCAGTCAGCCCAACCTTCGACATTACTAATTTTATGAAGGCGAGATAGCCGGCCAACAACTATAAACTGAGTGGCTGCAAAAAGTGGCACAAGCACGACCAACTTTGCCACTCCTACTGGAAAGCAAAGCTCTTCGTACTTTCGAAGACTACAGAATTAGAGACACCACGTTTTATAAAGGATACAAGAGTTAGGTTGGCCAAATCGGTAAGCTTGATGGCACTGCACACATTTTATGAAATCGCAACGGCACAGTTTTAAGAGGTGTGGGAGGCCACACCACTCATGTTATCAACATCGATTCCCAGGTGGTGCATTAGGAAGCCCGCATAAGTTTCGAAGGGTGCAGCAAGGCACGGTGTATAATATACAAGCAGATATTGAACATTTCAATTTTGTGGAATGTTTATAGCATTCTTATGACACATTCGCGAGATAACGTTTCCTGAATTTAGTACAAATATGTCTCGCATATTCTAAAGTTTTCTTATTGTCTTGATGAGCTAGACTCACCGATAAACTCCTGCTTGGCGCTGTCCCAGAGCGGAGCTGCTCTCACACCATTGCTCACAAGGGCAAAAAAGGCTTTCTTTACCTGGAAAATAAATAAACATAACATCGCAAGATATGCATGTGTAATAATGGAATAGACGAAAGGTATACAGGCAAGTGACATTGCATGGCCCTGAAGTGGTGACAAGCTGCAGACTAATATGCTTCAGAAACATCCCAGCAATGGCTTCACACGCTCCAGTGAACATCTAGCCTTCACTGGTACAATCACTCAATCTTGGTTCTTAGACTACATGGTGCTCTAGTGACCAGCAAGATGCATTACCTGTTGCCACTATTTTCCAGTGACATTAAAACTGCCATTAGAGTCTCCATTAAAAGCCAACTCATTTGCAGAGCTGCATAATTTATTTCAATGTTAGTGATAATTGTTACACAGGCAGTGCACGCACGGTATATAGAGAGTGCCTGAAATGCTCTGTTACAAAGAGATACAAAATGTAAAAAAACATCTTAAAATGCCCACCATGACTGAGTCATGTTGCATGTTTATCATTACTTCCATCTAGTGTGGTTACATCTGAGCAATGAACTAGGAAGGAATGCAGCTGCAATTAACTAGAAAAGCTGCTCAAGCTTTGCAACAAACATCATCTGTGCTGGGCATAAAACTAGAAGCCCACTGTATTTTGCAAACACTGAAAATTATCATTATTAAAAGCAGCAGAGTTTAGTTAGTAGTGCCTATGTGTAAAATAAATTTGTGAGAGTATACTTAAAGGAAAAAAAGTGCAGACAGGAATAAGTGTACATATTTAATTTATATTATGTTAAAAAAAGATACATTACTGTTACTAACACGAAAAGGAAAGGTTCAATAGAATGGAAACTCAAAGTTAATAACTTCAGAACTTTGCCTCTTGAATGCATATACAGTAACTCTTAATCAGGAGCGCCAGCTGAGAGGAGAGGGGTGAACGACCGCGTATTCCTGAATTCCTGAGGGGGGGGGGGGGGGCACAGAGTAAGTCCCACACTGTGGCATAATAGGGAGGGGGTGCTGCGACACGGGGGAGGGGGGGGCCAAAGACAGCCCCATACTTTGACATAACAGGGAAGGAGGCGCTGCGACAAACCTTCGTCTCCCCCCCCCCCCTCCCTAAGGAGAACTTAGCGCCCGCCTATGGTTTCGACTTTTTCAAGTTCCGATTGATATGCGGGGTTTAACGTCTTAAAACCACTATATGATTATGAGAGACGCCGTAGTGGAGGGCTCCGGAAATTTATACCACCTATGATTCTTTAACGTGCGCCCGAATCTGAGAACACGGGGCTACAACATTTCCGCCTCCATCGGAAATGCAGGCGCCGTAGCCGGGATTTGATCTCGCGACCTGCGGGTCAGCAGCCGAGCACCTTAGACACTAGACCACAGCGGCGGGGCAACTTTCAAGCTCCGAACAGGCCCCAAGAGGATCATATACGTCAGCTCTAACTCAGCCCGCCGTTCATTAATAATAAACATCTTTTCTGTGAACCCATCCCTGGCTTTTGTCAAAGAAATATTCTTAGCGCCACGGATTATGCAGCCGTGGTTGCCTGGAGAATGACCTTCAAGATCCGGCGATTATTAGCGCAATATGGCCTCCGATCACGTATGTCATATCTGCGATCACCAGCCCTTGCACCCTTTATATTCGTCATTGTCGCGCGTGTACTTCCGGGTTCACTGCAACGCCAAAACTAATTTCTAGGTTGTTTCTTATCTCTCCCAAAGTGTTACTGCGAGAAGCCCATCCGACGGGTGGCGCTAGCTTACGCAATTTCTGACGCTTCCATCGCGCAGGCGTTGCGATTGAACGAAACAGTGCGGTGCGATTTGCCGTGCAGGAAGGAATAGCGATTTGCCGAATTCGCCGAAAGATGCAACGGAAGTTGGCAATCGCACGCGTCACGAGAAATTAAGCCCAAACCACATAAGCACGAAAATGCACGCGACAGCGACGAGCGACGCGACGTAGATCGGCGTCGCGCGATCAGTCGCTAGCGCAGGCAAACCTCATTCACGCGACGGCTTCGGCGAGCGAATTCCACTGTTGCTGGCATGAGGCCGTCAACTCGCACCAAGAAAACCGCGTAGCGAGCGGCATGCAATTTAAAAATAAGAAATATTGTTGTGTAATGAAACGGAAAGTGTTTATTATTACCTTGCAGCACTTTTTGTATGCACATGCGTAATAAACATTGCGTTATTTCTTGTTGCGCATACGTGACTCGGGCAGGGTCACGTGCACCTATGTAGTCTTTGTCTTTTCCGGTTTTTCGCTATTGGCTGCTTGAGCCCAGCACTTCCGGGCGATGAGCGACGGTTTCCAAATCTGGAGAACCGAGCGATCGCGCGAAAACGCGCGAAGGCCCTGTTTCGTCGCTCATAGCGTCGCTCGTCGCTGTCGCGTGCATTTTCGCGCTTATGAGGTTTGGCCCTTAAGCACTTTCGCGACCTACGCGGATACAATATAAAAAAAAAAGAAAACGATAGCCCATCACCGTCACCTTTGGTAGCGTCAATTACATTCCCGTTGGGGCAATCATGAAATAGGCGGAGGCAGCGGAATCTAGCGATGATCTCCCCCACCTTTTCTCTCTCTCTCTTTTTTTTTTTCCTTTTCTCTTTTGAAGCTGATGTGTGACAGTGACCGGCGCTTCGGGGAAGCAGCGCGCAGCGAACGCCGGGCGCACGGCGCGCGCAGTTGAGAGCGATGCGCTGACGTCACCGCGCGGGCTGACGTCAGTGTTTTCGCACTTTCGTCCGCTCTTGGCATATACAGCGAGAGATAATCAAGTCCGTAGTAAAACGGAGAAACGGTGGAAACAAAAGGTCAAGGCAGGGCCAGACACATTGCCAAGACAAAAGAACGTTATATCGTTTGAGCAAGATGTTTAACTTTACACGACTGAGGAGGTTTTGGCTAACGGTTGTTCGATTAAACGAAGCGGCAAATGCAAGAAACCAGGCCGACAGTTGTATTTACTAGTAATATCCCTTCGCAAACGTATATTTCAATGTAGGCGACGAGAGCGCAAGTGTAACGGAAGGAAATATATGCGATATCAGACAGCCTCGTTACAGATTAGTTTACATGCACTGAAGTAGCACAAGCGAAGGCAACAAAGGTAAAATTAAGGCGGGAAGTTTCAACGACAAACAAAAAAAAGCCACAGTTTCGCCAACAGGGCGAAGCAATGAATGCGATAGCAACATGTTCAAATGTTTTACGAAGAAAGGCTGGCATCCGATCTCGCGTAACTCCACAAAACCTTAAGAGCACACTGCCGCTCCAGGTACACCTCAGGCAATTTTTTTTTTCGTGTTGAGAGCGCAGCCCGTAGAAGCTCCAGCCTGCTGTTAGGGCACAAGGTGAGCGCTGATCGTTGCAGCGATAGCGGGGCAACCATAAGCGCCCCCCCCCCCCTTCCCCTTCTTCGCTCACGAGATAAGCGGGCGAGCAGACGACCCCGGCAGGAAAGGCGAAGTTCGCTTCGCAGAAAGAGGAGGCTAGCACACACACATACACACTCGCATACATACATACATACATATATACACACACACATACACACTCGCATACCTACATACATATATACACACACGCATACATACATACACACACACACACACACACACACACACACACACACACACACACACACACACACACACACACACACACACACACATATATATATATATATATATATATAAAGCTAGCCGGGAATGTGAATATAATTGCTATCGCAATAAAAAGGAGCAAAGGAGAAAACAATATAAAAAAATATCTCACCAGCAGTTCTGTGTCGAAAACAACAAGTTTGGCACTGACAGGAATGAGATCGTAGCAGCGGTAATACTTGAAAAACTTTACAAACAGCATGTTTTCATCTTCACCTGCAACACAAGAAAGAGATAAGAGACAAAATACACGTCAAGGGCACATCGTAAGTTGTCGCTGCAATATATATATAGAAGATGCCACTGCATGCTGACACTGGGAGCTCATTCTGCGCTTAAACATATGATAAATATCTGTTGTTTTTTCCCCTTCCAGCTTCAACCAGAACGTCTCGAACAAAATGTTCGTGATTAAAAAAACAGTGAGTAAGCTCCAAAACAGGAAAGAAAAAAAAAGTTTTCTAACACGAACTCAGAATTAATCTGTCGTCGTAAAGCGCAGGCACACCAAACCGGTAGCACGCTAAGCCGAAAGAATAACATTAACAAGTTCTCTACAGACGGCTTTTTATTTTTTTTGCTTTTAGTACCGGTAGTCATTTTTTTTAATCAACTGGCTTCGCTGAGAGGCTTCATTCGAACAAATGAAAATGCAATCGTATTCAGGGCCGAATATCTGGATGCGTGCGCACATACAACGGGCGACCATCCCCTGAAGTACGTTTATCTGATTTTCATTTGTACTGTTTCAGAGCAACACATTTCCTTTTAGCAAACCAACCAATAGAATACTTTTTTTGCATGCTAATAAGAACAATAACTGTCGGCGTTTAACGTCCCAAAACCACCATATGATTATGAGACGCCGCAGTGGAGGATTCCGGTAATTTCGACCACCTGGTGTTCTTTAACGTGAACCTAAATCTAAGTGCACGGGCTTCAAGCATTTTCGCCCCCACCGAAAATGCTGTCGCCGCGGCCGGGACTCGCTCCCGCGACCTGCATGCGGGTCTGCAGCCGAGTGACTGGACTACCGTGTCGAGTTAATTTTCTAATTTTTTTTGATGCTATCCCTGTTACATGCAGCTGTGATAAAACTGCATGATTAACGCTGCGGACAGGACAAGGCACCTGCTATTTAACCTAGGCTACTTTTTAGCGCAGTAGAAAATGAATAAAGAAACCTTGAAGTGCGCCGGAAATTACATACGTTTTCCAATCAAGACAGTTCGTATAAATCTACAACAGGTTCGTTGTAGGACACATTAGATACGTCTCAACAACGCCTGTTTTTGGCGTTCGAAAGCAACTTATACCATACAGGCCACAGCATCTATTAAGTTCTTCCGGTACTATCGAGTAGAAGTGCCATTAGGATTAGGATATATAAAACTAAATTCTGTAAATATTTAGTCATATATGCATCCATATCGCGCAAATGTCGTATTCCTGTACAGCATCGTGCATGCGCTTCCCTGGGATTTCTCGTAACCAGCCTGGCCAGGTTGTCAAACTCGCTTTAAAATACCGGCGAACATTTCTGCCGAGCGTCACTGCTGCATGGTTCGGCCTCGCGCGCACGTCCCCCGTTCTTGACGTAAGCATGAGCCTTGACCAATCACGTAGCAAAGAATAAATAAATAAAATACTCCTTCTTTGCTACAACGGGATACAACATCTCGGCCGTGAGTACTGAAAAGTCAGCATCAGCGACCATCAGCGAGCTGAAAAATACGAGGCTGCTGTAGGGGAACTTCGGAGTGCGAGCGCTTGCTGAAAGGACATAGCGCGGAATTGGAAGGACACTTCTATTACTATACAGTTTCGGGCTTCGTGATCGCGAGAGGCGAAAGATTGGAAGAATAATGCAGACTAGATACGAGCCCGAGCGAAATTGAAGACTCCTAGGACGTGCGATCGTCACATTGTTACTATCGAGAGATGAGTTCCAGCCTCAAAACATTCTCTTCTCTGTAATCCCAGCAACGAAATGCAATGAGATTTCCCTAGCTCATTTAAAAATAAAAATTAAAATAAAAAACTGTGCTATGCACTAACGAGAAACTCTCTTTTCGTATTGTTTTAATTATTTTGTTGTTAAACTTAGCAAAGAGGTTCCATAAAACCTCGATGTAGTCAAGCTTAGCTATAATTAAGGAAAAAAATAATTGAACAGATGTCCAGAATTTGTTGGAGCCTTCATCAATTTTTTTCTTTGGCAAATGTTTTAGGAGACACAGACTGTGAATTACGGATCGATGTACTAATATTGCTAAAATGAAGGTTTCAGGGTGTGTAACGTAATTCCCGAGTATTTGGAGTTCGCGCTATAGCTCTCTATGTGAAAAAAGATCCCGACTTTTATTTAGTGTGGAATCTATAGGGCTTACAAAGGAAACATCGTATTTTTTTTTTTTTACATACGACCCAGTCGCGTTCCGCCGGACCCAGTAAAGTTGTTTTTCATTCCATTCCTTTTGAGAATAATTCCCCATTGCACAAATCGAGGATGCTACCACCACTGCCATTCAAATCAACTCAGTCGTCCGAGCAGATTACTTTATTAAACAATAGTTATAGCCAGACACTACTCAATGAGTGAAAACGGGCCCCGCACTGACGACCGAAGCACGGCAGCCGATCGCCTCAGCGACTAAAGAAATAGTCCCGCTCACGAACACGGTCATGTTCCACGAACACGGGGTCACTGGCCGACCGACTCGTGACGTCACTGGTGACGTCACTCGTGACGTCAGTCGGGAGTGCGCGCCCATATAGGCGCGGGCTTGCGGGCATCCGCCTCTGATGAGGAAATCCGGCCGACCTATAAACTGTTACCGTACTATGATAGCTGAGGTGTGGAACATTGGACTAGACTATACAACATGTAAACGGTATTGAAGCGCAAAGACATCATCATCATCATCATCAGCCTGTCTATTCTCCCTGCATGACAAAGGCCTTTCCCACGTTCCTCCATTCAACCCGGTCCTGTGCTATCTGATGCCACGTTAAACCTGAAAACTTCGTAATCTAGTGTGCCCACCTAATTTCCTGTATCGCGTTTGCATTCTCTTGGAATCTGGTGAAGCACCCTTAATGGCCTGCGGTTATGCTGCTTACGTGACATGTGCCCGGCCCATGTCCATTTCTTCTTCTCGATTTCAACTGTGATATCCTCAAATCCCGGTTTGTTCCCTGACCCACTCTGCTCTCTTCTTGTTCCTGAGGGTTACGCCTATCATTTTTTTTTCCATCGGTAGCTGCGTCGTCCTCAACTTAAGTTGAACCCTCCTTGTAAGCCTCCAGGTTTCTGGTCAGTAGTTAAGTACTGGTAAGATTCAGCTGTTATATATATATATATATATATATATATATATATATATATATATATATATATATATATATATATATATATATATATATATATATATATCCCCTGCAGCCTTTCCAGCCACCGTTCCGTCCATCGGCTCTTGCGTCATGGACAAGACCTACCCCGGCGAACCGATGGCGCACATCCGACAACCGGCCCATTTGCTTCGCCTGCGGTTACGCCGGCCACGTAGCACGTTATTGCACTCGCGTACAGACGCCCCATATCTCTTCGCCTGTTGCTGGCCAGATCAGGCGTACCTATCACGAGGAAACGCCGTCTATGCCACCGCCAACTCGCCTAGCTTCATCTTCTCGTAGGTCACCGTCTCCACGACGTCGTTCCCCGTCCCCCATGCGGCCAAGTTCAGCTGCTCACGAGCGGGAAAACTAGCCGTCGCAGTCCCCGAGGCAAGGACTGCGATGCTATCGCATTGTGAAAGCCCTCAGAGCCGCCCATCTAATGTCATTGACGTGCTTGTGGACGGTGTTCACGCATCTGCTCTTATTGACACAGGAGCTGCAGTATCCGTTATGGACGAAAAATTTTGCCGCTTGCTTCGTAAAGTGACGACGCCAATTTCTGGATTGCCCCTTCGTACCGCCGGTTCGCAGCGTATCCATCCTACAGCAGAGTGCACAGCTCGCGTTGTCGTTCAGGACGTTCTGTATGTCGCCCAATTCATCATGATTCCCGCATGCTCTCATGACGTCATCCTGGGGTGGGATTTTCTCTCCCGCAACGACGCCGTCATCCATTGTGCCGCCGCCGAAATTGAACTCTCCCCCTTCTCGCATTTGACGCCGGAAGACAGTTCTTCGAAAGAGAGCAAGATTCTCGTGAAAGACGATACCATAGTGCCTCCAAGCTCCACGATGGGTGTATCTGTCTACAGCGCTGGACTCTCCGACACAATTGCACTCGTTTCGCCATCCGACCGAGCTTGCCGAAGGAAAGGGTTGCTAGTACCTTTCGCGACCGTGCAAATCACCCAGGGCAACGCCTCTCTTTTCGTGACCAACCCATCCCCGTACACTGTTACCTTGGTTCGAGGGGAATGTCTCGGCAGAGTGGAACCAGTGGATAACGCACAAGTCCTGGACGTACCTGATGACTCGCGTTGTCCCAATTTGCGTACCATCAGTGCTGTTTCCACTTCTGATTCATCATCTCCTGATGTATTTGGCCCTTACATTGATGACAACCTCACATCGGTACAGCGTTCCCAGCTTCTGAACCTGTTGCGAGAATATCGTTCTTCTTTCGATGTCGGGCGAAGTTCTCTCGGTCGTGCGTCCGCTGTTACGCATCGTATCGACACTGGTGCCCATCCACCATTACGGCAACGTCCCTACCGCGTGTCGCCTGCTGAACGTCGGGAAATTAACGAGCAGGTTGATGATATGCTCAGACGCGACGTTATTCGGCCCTCGGACAGTCCATGGGCGTCTCCTGTTGTTCTTGTTGCGAAGAAAGATGGCTCTGCGCGGTTCTGTGTGGACTACAGACGGCTCAATAAGATCACTCGCAAGGATGTTTACCCACTGCCGCGCATCGATGACGCAATTGACAGCCTTCACGGAGCCGAATTTTTTTCTTCTCTCGATCTGCGCTCGGGGTACTGGCAAGTACCCATGGCTGATGACGCTCGACCGAAGACTGCGTTCATCACACCCGACGGCTTGTACGAATTCAACGTCATGCCGTTTGGTCTATGTAATGCACCTGCGACCTTTGAGCGCATGATGGACACCGTTCTCCGCAACTTGAAATGGCACACGTGCTTGTGTTACCTCGATGACGTTGTTGTGTTCGCTCCAGATTTCTCCACGCACCTCCAACGTCTGAAAGAAGTTTTTGCACGTGTCAGCAATGCCGGCTTGCAACTAAATCTGAAGAAGTGCCGCTTTGCAGCACGGCAACTCACCATCCTTGGGTACGTCGTGTCCAAGGATGGCATTCTTCCTGACCCAGCCAAGCTTCGGGCCGTGGCCGAATTCCCCAAACCTGCGTCCGTCAAAGAACTGCGTAGTTTCGTGGGCCTGTGCTCATACTTCCGACGCTTCATACAAAACTTTGCCACGATCATATCACCGCTGACGAAGCTCCTTGGAAGTAACGGGTCCCTCAATTCGTGGTCGTCTGAGTGCGACGACGCGTTCGCGAAGCTCCGCCATGTGTTGACGTCTCCTCCCATTCTACGCCCTACGGCCCCGACGGAGGTGCACACAGACGCCAGCGGTGTAGGCCTCGGCGCTGTCCTGGCGCAGCGCAAACCCGGATTCCCTGAATATGTCGTAGCATATGCAAGCCGTACGCTCACGAGAGCTGAGACAAACTACACCGTCACGGAGAAAGAGTGCCTGGCGATCGTCTGGGCTCTTACAAAGTTTCGACCGTATTTGTATGGTCGCCCATTCGATGTCGTCACCGACCATCATGCACTATGCTGGCTTTCATCATTGAAGGATCCCTCAGGCCGTCTCGCCCGTTGGGCTCTTCGTTTACAAGACTACGACATCCGCGTGCTGTACCGCAACGGACGCCAGCATGCTGACGCCGACGCCCTCTCGCGCTCCCCTCTGCCTGAAGGTGATGTGCTCTGCTCAGTATCCTCGGCTGCTGTTTCTGCCATTGACGTTGACATAATCGCTACCGAACAGCGAAAGGATAATTGGATCGGCCCGCTGATCGACTTGCTCTCTGATCCATCCGCAACGCCATCCACGCGTGCCTTGCGTCGTCGAGCTCGCCATTTCACCATCCGTGACGGCCTTCTACACCGACGCAATTACGACGCCGATGGCCGGCAGTGGTTACTCGTGATACCCCGCAGTCTGCGGTCAGAGATATGTGAATCCTTTCATTCTGATCCGCAATGCGCGCATTCTGGGGTATTCAAAACCTACCATCGCATTCGGCAACGCTACTTCTGGCGCGGGATGTACCGCTACGTGCAGCAGTTCATTCGCTCCTGCCTCGCTTGCCAACGCCGCAAACCGTCAGCACACACGTCGCCAGCCAGTCTGCAACCGTTACCTTGCCCTCAGCGTCCGTTTGGGCGCATAGGTATCGATTTGTATGGACCACTTCCTCTGACGTCGGCTGGTAACCGCTGGGCCATCGTCGCCGTAGATCATTTAACGCGATACGCCGAAACCGCCGCTATCCCTGCGGCTACTGCGCGTGATGTCGCATCCTTCCTACTGCATCGATTCATACTGCGCCACGGTCCACCTCAGGAGCTTCTCAGCGATCGAGGCCGTGTCTTCTTGTCAGAAGTCGTCGAAGCCATTCTCACAGAGTGCCATTCTGTCCACCGCAAAACTACTGCTTACCACCCGCAGACGAATGGTCTCACCGAACGCTTTAACCGCACCCTCGGCGACATGCTTTCGATGTACGTCGCCGCCAACCACACGAATTGGGATACTATACTGCCCTTCGTCACATACGCCTACAACACCGCCCCTCAGAGCACAACCGGGTTTTCACCTTTCTTCTTGCTGTACGGAAGGCATCCCTCACACACTATCGACACAATACTCCCGTACACGCCGGATCCATCTGAATGTGCACCTATTTCTGAGACAGCCAGGCTTGCTGAAGAGTGTCGAGAGCTTTCCAAGACATTTACGACGCATGAGCAAGAGCGGCAGAAGAGTATTCGTGATGGCTCCGCCACTTCTGAGCCCACGTTCCTTCCTGGTTCTCTTGTATGGCTCTCAATCCCGACCTCTGTAGCTGGCCTTTCTTCCAAACTGCTCCCGAAATACGAAGGCCCCTACCGTGTCATCGAGCGCACATCTCCGGTCAACTATCTGATCGAACCAATTGAACAAACTTCGGACATGCGCCGTCGCGGGCGCGACATAGTCAACGTGGAGCGCCTGAAGGCTTACTATGACCCGCTCATAGTTACAAGCTGTTAGGTCGCCAGGCGGCTCCCTCTTCGACCCAGGGGTAATTGTAAAGAAGCTTCCGAACACTGAAATTGGTGGAACTCTCAGGTGGCTTCTAGTGGGTCTACCCAAAAGGGATGCCACTCGCGCTGAGAGCCCGTGCCTGGCCGTTACTGTCGCCATTGTGCTTTGTGCTTGCTCACTGTGGACCGGCTAATAAACGCCTTAACAATATATATATATATATATATATATATATATATATATATATATATATATATATATATATATATATATATATATATATATATATATATATATATATATATACATATATATATATATATATATATCTTGAGGGATAGTGGTAATCTACCAGTCAGGATTTCAGAATCAAAAACAGTGACACCCGAGACACGGCAAGCACTTAAGCGGCGGCTGGTGTTAACTCACCCAAATCCTCGATGTCTATCTTATCACAGAGAGAGTCCGCATGAGGAAGCTGCAAAGACAAGAAAAAGCGCACGTCAGTGATTGAATGTTGACAGCCCTGCCGTTGTCACCAACAAAATAAAGATAGTAGCGCTCAACTTTAATTAATAGCATTGCACAACACCGAGACATCATAGCAAACACAGCATTGAGAACACATTCATTACAATGTTTCCAGTGATTTTTTTTTTTGCATAGCAGGAGCCAAGCGATAAACAAGGCTAACTACACCGGGCACATCAAAGGTTGTTATCTCTCTCTGCATAGCAGAAAACAATTAGAATATGTATATAAGTAAAGATAAGGCTTTCATGAGAGCAACAGAGAAACATCACAGGATACAAAACATGCGCCTCAGCTAATTATTATTCACAGAAAAGCCGTCTGTCGCACAAGTGTGAGAATTCACTATAGGCTATACAGTTACGCAACAGAAAGGAAATAATCACTTAATGCTCACATGCCATCAGAAGGCACCCAGCCATATTGGGATTGGTTTCCCAAGATCATCGTCCATCCATGCATAACATCGCATTTTTAATGTTTGTAAAGGCGCAATATACTCTCTACTGCTACTACGTACTATTGGTTGACTGTGCACAGCGAACTGTTGGTTGACTGTGTCATGACCCCTTTAGGTACAAGCACATAGCCTCGGTTCAAAAGCAGATACTTCAAAATGTACTCGCGGAATGTATTGTCCGTTAGCCAACGCTCAATGATCGTTAGGTATGCAGGTTACTTTTAGCTTCACACGCACGTACGACTTGCAAGCGCACTTACTAAAGTAGCTTTCAACACTGAGAGAGAAAAATTTGCTTCTCCTCATAATCTCTCCCGTTTGCGGAAAAGCAAGCTTCGACAAAACGCCTCAACGCGAGCTATGCACGCATCCAGGGACAAAGACGGGCAATATGGCACAATGGTGCCCTACTACGACCGCGCAACGATTGATAGCGAAAATAACTAAGATGTTCACAAGCTACCGGTATTCGCTAAACGCTTAAACAGCCGGTGGATGCCGCAGTCCGTAACTATGCCTCGCTTGGGCGCTGTTTTTCGGCTCGGTGGAGCGGAATAAACGAACCCCACGCTTCTTGGGTTACGTTACGTTTCCGGCTTCGAAAACCGAGCCTGTGATTGTCGCAAGCGCACCGAAACCCGCTACCGGAAAGATTAATAAGTCAACCGGGATCTACCTGGCTAGACTTCGCCGACCGCTTCACAGGTCGCAAACACCGTGTCACCTTAATTAACCAGCTATACACCAAGAGATCAACGTCACCGGGAGGTGACTGGTCTTAGCACAACTAACTTTCGTACCACGTTCAGTATCCGTTAATTTTTCTCCGAATATCATCGTCCGTGTAACCGTGCTGCAGTGAAAAGCGATTAAAACTCGTTTGACAAGACATTAACGAGTAGAAACAATAATAATTGCCGGGGTTTTTACGGAAAATCGTGATTCATGATCATATCATGGTTTTGGGACAGCTCTGACATGACGAGGGACGCCGTGGTGGACGGCTCGTGGAATTTCGATTACCTAGTGCTGTTAACCGCGCATCTAAATCCAAGGGCAGAGGACTCAAGCAGTTTGCCGCCATCTAAATGCGACCGCCAAGACGAAATCAGACCCCGTGACCTTCTGGTCAGAGAAAGACTAACAAGAGAAAATACATCAAGCGTTGAGCGACAACCTTCGTGGCATCCAAATGTCATTCTTTTTTATTTAACTGCTGCAACCGCCTGTTCCTTCGATTTGGGAAATCGTCTGTTCTTTAATTTTTACACTGCTCTCTGTGAGGGTAGCGCCCGGCAACAAGCGCTACCGGAACGGCGTCGAAAGTGAGTTACCATAACTACGTCGACGGGCGCATCGTAATAATCCTGCAACGCCACTGTCATATTTGTGTAGTTCACTCCGTTTCCAGGCGAAAAACGCGGTCGTTTTCGATCTATCGCGCACGCATTACACTGACTAAAAGCACAACTATGCCTGCACGACCAATCGACATTCCGATTCGACGCCCGCGACAGCATCGGACAACCAATACAAACGCGACCGGCACCATTCATACTATACCACACGGCACCAAAACAACATCAAAAAAGGAGAAAAAGGGGAAACGAAAAACGGAAGGAAGCAGTTGCACACTCGTCTCACCCCTGTGCGTCGTTTCAAGATATAGCTCGGCTGCTGTGCCTTCGACAGCTGGCACAACCAGCGACCACTTCGCGGGAATCGAAAGAGAGAGAAAGACAAGAATCGAAGACGGGAATTCAGAGCGAGTGTTATTAAGCGATAACGATATTTCACTTTCTCGTACGAAATCCGATACACCGAAAAGCCAGCGCGCAGGGAACGTATCCACAAGAAGAAAAAAAAAAAACGTTGCACACCGCGATTTCTGAAACAGATGGACGAGTAAAACCGCTGGCGGCACGTGGAATGGAAGCAACAGCGGCGCATAGTTCTCGGCGCATAACGATCTGTTTGTGACTCGGCGTGGCCGAGATCGGCTGTCGACCCAAGGGCACTGCCGCCACCAGCTCGATCGATGGCCGCGCTACCCGTGCCAGATACGGCGACGACGCCGGATCGAACCAACGAGACTTCAGCCTCCGAAGGCCGCCGAGCATCGCAGCAGCAGCCTCTTGCTTGCGTAACTACGAGCGCCAGCTGATGGGTCAAAACTGCCATGGGTTGTCATAACAACACGATGAAGTCGGCTCGTGTGTGCCCTCTGCTTGTCATCAGGTTGCGGTACCAGCCGCACGCTTTAACAGAATGCTAAGTTAGTTGGACCAGTTGACCGCACGGAATGAAGGATATCGAAGATAGCTGCATGTTTTTTACAAGTTCTGAAACGATATAGCCACGCTGCTCAAATACAAATAGGTGTTCCCCGGCGCAAAAGCAACGGGCAGACATCGCCGGCAACTTCATGAATAGAGCAGACACAAAACGATTGTCCCCTTTTCTCGGAAACGATGACGAGACGCGAACACAGCACCAGAAGGTATTCCATATTTTGAACACTGCTGCGGTTTAGCGCTCTCGCTTAAACAGCGTTGTAAAGTGCACCCAAGATGCAACAGCTGTCGCACTCGATCGCGAACGATATGCCAGGATTCACGAGGTACACGTTTGGGATTTCAGCAAAGTTCACTCATTCTGGAAAAGAATAAAGGCGCTGACAGGTCGATGGAAAACTAACGGACATCGCCAGACGTTGCTGATGCGCCGCGCGAACCGAGGGCAAAATTTGTTTTTAACGGCGATCAATACGCCTGTCACGCGTGTGTGGCTGTGCTTTAGTTGAAGCACACTGGATTTTGCTAAGCGCAACTTACGAGCACGTTTAAACGACGGCACATTCTCGTCTCACTGGAGAGACATTGTCTATTTGTAGAGCCAGCGCTGATAGAGTTACCCTTCTCTCCCTCCACACACACACAAGAGAGATAGAGAGAGAGAGGAGTGAAGTGACTGCTCTATTAAGTATAAGAATGCTGGATCGATATTACACAGAAGCGAACAGCCGGACTTATGTTACCTGTGTCATACATGTTTCTTATTTAAAAAAAAAAGAAAACACTTCGCAGTGCGCTCAAAATAAAGCGTGAGAATCAGCAATGCATAACATGCGCTATGAAAATTACCAGCCATCCCGAACAGGGAAGCAGAAATTTTCGTCTACGAAACACCGATCCATATAAGTGTCTGTTTAGCTGCTGCACGCCAGACGCGTCACACATTGCATCAGAAGTAAGTACGCTCGGACTGTGCCAAAAAACACAGTCGCAAGTGGGGGTAGCTGTTAGAGTACCTCGACAATTTTAAAGAAGCTCTTCAGAAAACAGCAACTATCGCTCACAAAAATGCAGTCGTGCGCCGACGTCACTCGCAAGGAAAACGGGCGAAGCCCTGCATCCTTTCAGAGACGTACTGCACTACTACACCGGCAGCTGACAGCCGCGGCCAAATCGAGCGGAAGAGAACCGCACCAAATGAGACGCAGTCGCACGGATCAGCGGGCTCGCTGGGGCGCGCAACGTAAACACACATCATCCGTCAACAAAGTGGGGCTTCACTCCGAGCGCGCCGTAGCGACAGCGTCGAGCGATTAACGGTATTTGCTCACCGCAATGGCAACCCGCTTGGCCGTTGCCACTTGGGTGAGCCGCGAGGGAAGAGTGTGGCTCCGCAGACGGCGCATTTTGGAGAAGATGCCGTCCGCACGGGGCAGGGACCGCGAGGAAGGAGCCTTGACCAGCTTCTTCATGGCGAGACACACGGCGGCTACGGCGACAGGCTCGGGAGCAGCGGCCGAAGTACACTGGCGCAGGGCGTGAAAGGGAGCACACTATATAGCAACAGCACGCGGTGGCTGGACAGTTTAGTAGTGCGTGGTGGCTTGGCAGCGTTGCGGCGATCGACCGCCCAGCATCGTGTCCCGAGGCGGCGATGACGCGGGCCGGAGCCCGTGGCACACGGAGGGCGCACTCGACTTCACCACAACCCGTTGTAGCAAGCAGCAGGCTCGCTGGCACCGAAAGCACCGACGATGTGCACGGGAAACGCCGCGGCTTCCGAGGTCGGGCCTCCGCCGCCGCACGCCGATCGAATGTCACCACGCACTGGATGACACAAACGTGCGGGCAACGTGCGTTTCGTAGCAGCGCGACTGGCACTGGGCTAAAATCTTACGCCGCAGTGCATCTAAGCCGAGATGGACGCAGTGGGCGGTGGTGGGGGCGGCCGAGAACGAAGCTGGCGGGTTAGAGAAAAATATCGCGAAAAATGCAGACACGTTGCGCCATCTGGGGTGGCAGCTCAGTACTCGAGTCTTTGGTAAAGCGAGTGGCGCCACATTCGAACACTCTTCGAAGTCGCAAACAAGCGAAAAAAAAAAAAAGACAGCAAGAAAGGATTGTCGAAGTGAACCGCTGAACTGAACATAATCTACGAATACATTATCGATGTTTTCGAGCTATAGAGCTTTTTATACTTGACGTAGTAACGGGTGATACGAGACTCCTCTCACAATAGATCGCGAACTCGATATTTTCAACGAACTGCAGCGGAAAGTTATTTGCACAAGCCGTTGCCCAACTGGGGTGGCGCAAAAAAAAAGAAAAAGAAGAAAAATAACCGTTAACAACAGTTTTCTGACCGTCACTCAACCATGCATGACATCGCATACGAAATCCGAGTACGCGTACGAATATATTAAGCTTATACTTTCGGCGTTCAGCCTTAACTTGATTCAGCGCGCAGAAAAAAAAAAAGTTCACGTCAAGTTCCTGATTCTTGAAAAGGACTATCTTTCATGCTTTCATTGTACCGGGAAAGCGGTCCAGAAAACCGGAATACGATATCTGAAAGGCGAAGTGGCATCACATGGCATCACATCAAGGAAAACTAACAGATTTTCAAGCCGGACATGATCCAGCCCGGGAAGGCACACTTTCACTATATCAAACAACGTCAGAAGCCACTGCATTCAGTTTTACGGGCAGAACTGTATAAAATAGAGAACCATGAACTCGGTATATCCAAATACATTAAAATGCATTAGTGTATTGTGTCGACAGGCTACGAGAACTCCGCAGTTCCTTAGGACCTCAATAAAATTTGTTGAGTGACAGGCTGAGGCAAACAATGAATAGTGAAGCCACAGAAAACACCAGATCAAGCTGTTCAGGCGAAAGGACAGTCCTCATATGAATAAATAATTTGATTAATGAATGAAGGAATAAATAAATAAATATTTATTAAAGTGAGCAAATAAATAAAGTGATGTGCAGTAATCCTAAGTGTAACGAAAAAGTCACCAAATATGCAGACATAATCATCAAAAATTGCCTATTGTCATAAGCGTGCTCAGGGTTCCCCTTCAGGAGGGGGAGGGGGCGGAGGTCCATTGCAGCGCCTCCCCTCTTTATCACGTTAATGCATGGGGCCGGACACAGGGCGACAGTTACAATTATATTTTAAGCTAATAACTGGGAGTCGGAGTAGCTTTATTCGGACTATGCCGGAAGCTGATTGACGTCTCTTTCTGCTGCAAAAAGCATCGGATGCGATGGGAGACGTACAGGGGCCATCGAAAATTCTCAGGCCACGCTGCCATAGGAGTACCTGGGATAGTTGCCTGGAAACTTTTGACGGCCCCTGTGTATGCCAAAAATATGACTTAATACGAACGACGTCATATCGCAGTAAGTTTCTTTGCCCGGCAGATGACCGGTTTCGAAATAACACTTTTCAGCGGATGATGTAGCTTTTCGTGAAACGCAAGTGGATTTAAATACGGACAGTAAATTGAATTGAAATGACGAAAAAAAAAGTTACGTTTAATATGCTATATAGGCACCCCCTCCCTCCCCCACGAGAAAAAATCGAAACGAGAGGAAACTAAAAATGACAAAAATAACGCAATAAAAGCTGCAAACAGTCCATTCATTTTTACGTGGTGTAATATTTTTAATCTATTACTAACAATAAATTAAAAAGAAACCTTTGTATGTAGCCGCGATTTCGGCTGCTACATAAAATCTAGGCTTCACAGCCCTACACAACATGACTGAAATATAATATTGCTTTATTCAAAGTACGTTATTAAGTACGTTATTAAGTACTCTTTTCAAATGTCGCCAGTACTTCGATGCGGAAACTTTAAGAACAATATATTTTGCCCTATTTCACAGCCAACTCTCATACTGTAGTCTTGGGGCCATACATACGATTCATACCTAAAGCCACTAATAGTCCTGCAAAAACGTGCTATCCGATTTATATCAAACGCAAACTATATGGCCTCATCTAAACTACTCTTTCGACAGTACCAGGTAATGCCTCTACAACTAGTAATAAATTATAAAACAACAATAATGGTGTACAAGTCTCTAACATGCAATATCCCTCTTCACCGCTCCCTTGTTTATTCCCTCACAATTGCAAACAAGAGCCCGTCATTGTGGTAACTTCCTAAAACCACTGGTTAAAAATGTTTATGGCAAAAGACGACTTTATAGTGTTGGAACGTCATTGTGGAATAACCTACCAGTGGAAGTGAAACAACATAATGCTTTCACATTAATGCTCAAACGTCATTACAAAGAGCTCTATTAGACTACTGATAAGTTTCGTGAAATGATGAAAAGTGACATGATTTTAAACTAATGTTTTGTATGCTGACCAGGAATGCTATTACCAGATGCACAGAAATATTAGATGTATTACGTGAAGTATGCAAACCAAAAACGTGTTCAAAGTGTAGTGTATAAGTTGGATTTTTCCTCGTCAATGTGTTCGGTATCTGTGTATAAATGATATGTTTATCAAAACAATCTGCATCTTAAACTACAATGTCATTCATTATACAAATCTTTCTCCTGCCTCTAATTAATGTATGTTATAATTGCATGGATCCATACTAGCATTCTGCTAAGGATCCAGATGTTGCTAACAAGTTTTTCTTTACTGTATGTTGTTTATTCATAATAAAGTTCAAAGTACGTACATGATATGTATATGCACCCTATTACGCTGTGTATTATGTATATGCATGACACCTCATCTTCATGGCAACATCCAACGAGCCACTGCGCGTGATATTCGGTATGTCGATTGAAAAAAAAAAAGAAAAAAAGCTATTCATGTACGAGCAAACAAAAACTGAGCGAGAACGGACAAGACACTAACCGAACAAGACAAAAAAGGGTGATAACGGACCGATCTCCGTGATGCGTTCATAATGCGGGCCGTCAGCCCAGAAAACCGAGTCGTCTATCATAAAACGCGTATTGATTCTCTGTGTCCGCGATTATTGGTTCCGACATGAGCACTTCGGGGCCACAGGTATAGCTACCAATGTGATCTTTTCATTAAACCGTTTGAAGTTTAACGCACAAAGCAACGCAGGGCTATGACACAGTTGGGAAATTCAAGTCGATTCAAACGATTAGAGATTCTTCAAGGTGCTTCGACAACGCTGCGTACATCAGCATCCCACCCTCGTAAGAATAAGCGACTCCGCCGTGGGAGTAGGAAAAGAAGACTAAATGGCGAGAAGTTTTTTTCGTTGTGCTATAATTGATCACCAAGTAAAAGGTAAAAATGGTGCAAAATCGATAAGGCGAATGAAGAAGGAAAAAAAAAACCCCAAAAAACAGGACTATAGCATTCGGCTTGTGTGTTTCTTCGTTCATCTCGTCAATTTTGCGTTGTTTTCGTCTTTTACAAAGATAGAACGTTGCGAAAGACGCTTCAGGTAACGCTTATCATGAGGAAGCCGGAGAGCCAAAGCGGACTCCGAGTGAAACAAAAAGAGGCGAAAACACAACGGACGGGGGGACGCCTTGTACGCGCTAAGTGGCGCTTTGTGAAAGTTCCACGGCTTAATTGCCAGAGCCATGTTGCGGCAAGGGCCACCGCGCAGGGCACCACCGCGGTTGAAGGGCGCGCCAACGGGGGGGTCGAGCGTGTCCAGCGGTGGTCAGCCGGGCTACAAAAAGGGTGTGTTTGCGTGCGGACACAGCGGCGGTCACGTAGCGCGGGCGGCAAGGACACCGGTGAACAACATCCAAGGACGCGCTTTCACCAACAAAGGAGTATATACATGTGCGTGGTTGTACAAGTATCCCACCAATGTTTGGGACGCACGGCGAGGAGGACCTTTGGTTTGGACAGTGCTCCTGAAGGGACAACGCTTGCACGCACAGGCGTGCACACAGTGGTCAAAGGGGGCGCCCCTTTCCCCAATAATTCGTCTTTGAACTGCGACCTGATTCTCAGGACCGCATTGGTAGGGTGCTAGGTTCTCCACTAAAGTTGGGTTCTCCATTAAAGCCCCCCCCCTCTCTCTCTCCCTCTTCCCCTTTAGTGAAGAATCCTGCACAGACAGCGTTTTCGCTTGCCCAGCTCAGTGAAATTCTTGAAACCCCACATGCTTACGTAGTAGTTACTTCGGCGAATCCGCTCATTCAATAAATGGAACAGGCTAACACAGCTGATGTTTATCAGTACATGCAAACAAATGCGAAAGCTAAAAATGCGCCCCGCACAACATAAAAAAATTGCCCGCAGCTTCCCTCGGGGGAACACTGAGGAGGATGCGGAAGCGGTTCCGCCAACAGTTTGGCCGGCGCTGGTCGAAGGGACGTCGATCATTCTGTTTGTGGATTCGTTGGCATTCCTTTCACGGCGACTTCGGACGTCGACGCGCCGTACAAACCAACGGACGAGCGGCAACTGAGCGAGCGAGCGCCGACCTTGAGTATATATACAGCGCGACGGCGCATGCGCTGTCAGCTGTCGAATGTTCTCGAAGGAGAAGCGCGCGCGCGGTACAGATGGCGACGGCGCGACGGCGCATGCGCTGTCAGCTGTCGAATGTTCTCGAAGGAGAAGCGCGCGCGGCACAGATGGTGGGCGACGGCGCGACGGCGCATGCGCGCGCGTCAGCTGTCGAATGTTCGAGAAGCGGTGCGGACAGCGCGGACGGCGCACTACAAGGCGCGAGTATAAGATGCTTCCGCATCTAAAACTACGCTTCTATATATGCATGTTCTCCGGCCAACTTCTTCGTTCTGCGCTAAGTAACCGCTGTTTTATGGTTGTTCGGCGAGTATAGACAGCCCAGCAACAAATGATAACTCAGATACATGTTACTGCACGCTGAGTGCTTTTGTTCCTGAATATATGTGATCGGTCATGCGGATGTGGGCTATCTCCAGGCAAATGATCGCGACTGTCGTATAGGGCCACGCAGTTTTGCCCTTCAAGGATTCAATCATACACGAGACTACACAGCTATACCGCGTACATGCAAACAACGACATCGAAGAGGCAGCGAGTATACGGTTACGAAGATTGCGGGACTCCGAACTTAAACATCACGGTCGGGATGAACAGAGTCTAAGAGAAATTAAGGGTAGCCAAGCGTGTAGATGGGCGGGAGAATGTGAGGTAAATAAGATAACATGATGTCCGCGTGAATCCAGACAGGTTTGCAAGGCACTTGCCAGGCTTGATCTCCATTGTGTTCTGCATAAACGGTGATGCCCACCGGCCCATGGAAACAATGTTAGACGCGAATCGCCAGCCGCGTGTTTGAATCCGAAGAAAGCACCAGCAGTGAAGATGACTTGATTAACAGTGCGGGTTAAATAACGCATTTGCTCGAGTACGATTGACCTATCTTCGAAGTACTACAATATTATTATCACTGCTGCTGTTGTTGTTCGACACGAATCGCCAGCCACGTGTTTGAATCCGAAGAAAGCACCAGCAGTGAAGATGACTTGATTAACAGTGCGGGTTAAATAACGCATTTGCTCGAGTACGATTGACCTATCTTCAAAGTACTACAATTATTTTCACTGCTGCTGTTGTTCGACATTAATGCAGGAGTAAACAATGATTCCGTCTATAATTTGTTCATCTCAAGAGAGAGAGAGAGAGAAAGGTAAAGTGAAATGCGGAGAGCTTAACCAGAAGAAGTTTTCGGTTTGCTACCCTGTACTGCGGAAGGGGTAAGGGGGAATGAACAAAAACGTAAGAAATGAAAGAAAGTGAGAAAATGTATAAATAAAGAAACTATTGAAAAGGGGCGAATACACACACATACAGGTGTTGTATACACAAGGCGGGTCATGCCCGCGAACAAATGCGATACATATGTAGTTGACTCGGCGCACGCAAAACATTACTCCCCCCCCCCCCCCCCCACCCTCGCCCATCATCACTTCAATTCATCCCGCAGGAAGATGAGGCTCGCCGGCGGTCGCGCGCTCCATCTGGTGGTCTCGCCATCGCTATGCGAACCAAGCAGCAAACGCATTCCACAAGACGAGCCGCCGAAGGAGCCCGTTGGTTTCCCAAGAAGTTGCTCCGCATTTTACCGACGGTGCACACGTCGCAAGCCAAGATTCGTCAAGTTACTCTGAGCCATAATGGCGAGAAACACACCCGCAGTTGGTTAAGAAAGAAAGAAGGAAAGAAAGAAAGAAAGAAAGAAAGAAAGAAATAAGGAAAGAAAGAAAGAAAGAAAGAAAGAAAGAAAGAAAGAAAGAAAGAAAGGGAAGAAGCGAAAGATACTCGCAGCATAACGCCCGCCAGAAAGAATACGATGGAGCAATAAAAAACGAGTCGGTATTTTCCCCGGACTCTCCGATGCCGACAAACGTACTCTCGCAGCACCGTCAGCGACAGGTACCGCCGGTGTCGTCACTTTGTGTCGCGCGCCGGTAAACGAGAAGTCCTTCAGTCGGGACATCTACGAATAGCGTGCGCAATAATGCAATAGACAAAAAAAAGAATTGTACAATGACACTTTATCGCATAACGCCGGTCCGCCGGTCTGACAAGCGGCGAAGCGCGTCGGCATTTATACTCTTGCCGTCGAATGTTCTAGCGTTATCGCTGGCGGTGGCGTAGCTTCCAGAACAATCTGTACCGTTCACACAGTGGGCGTGATCTTATCGAAATGATCTACTACAGTCCAGAACCTTCTAGAAAACTGCAGGCGCGGTTTGCGCTGAGAATCGTGCGGTGTTTTGGGACGATAACAAAAACTTGGGAAATGGAACGTGGCATTATATACTCCAGCCAGCGCCTCGTCCGTTGTACGATTCGCAGTGAGGAACGGACGATAAAGCGTAAAGCGAGCCGAGGGCGCATCGGGATAATGCCAAGCTGCGTGCGTCAGCTAGGTATGCTTGGCGCCCCCCCCCCCCCTTCCGTGGCTTCAATATTTATTCTCTGTGCCCCACATTATAAAAACACGCAAACAGCTGCAGCCGCACGAGAGGCAAGTGAAAACAAATGTTGAATTCCAATGGCGGAGTCGGTGCAGCCGACCGACTTCGCGAGCGAGCACTCGACCCTGGCGTAGAGCAAATCCTACAAATCCGCCATCGGAACACAACCCGCCCTGCTGGAGCAAGGCGGAAGCTGCCGCGTTACCCAGGATACCTTGCGCGTGGTCTTTTCCGCTGTCTCTTTCCCACGTGGTTTACCAGCATCGCCGCATCGTTCGTTTGCTTGTTAAGCGCTATTCACCTGTGTGGAATGGATATCACGCCAAGCGTGCAACAGCTATTGTCCACGACGTCTGCTGTCGCTATCGAGTAGCAGAAGCATTGCCGCACGCTTTGCCGAGGTAGCCGAGCCGTCCGCCATTATCAACACAACTGGATGGATGGATGGATGCTATGAGCGTCCCCTTTATAACGGGGTGGTGACAAGTATGCCACCAGGCTCGACAAAAAAAAAAAAACTTTTTTCCCCTTTTTTTTATGTTGGCCTAATGCCTCTACTTCGATAAATGCTATCTTAATGGAAAAAAGGTAAATTTTCAGCTTAAGTTCTCTGCCATTTACGGCACACTGTCCATATTTTATTTTTCCAATATTTATTTTTGTCCTTTCTCTCTAATTTTCTGCCACCAATACTCTAACCGTCTCTTACTTATTTCAATCGCGGGTGTGTTCAGCTTTCCATTGTTGTCCCTAAAACCCAAGGCTTCCTGTAGGTTCGTGCCCAAACGTACACCTGGGTGGATATCTCCACATTCAATCAGAACATGTTCCGCCGTTTCCTTATCTTTCCCGCAGCATGTGCATTGTTCTTCTTCTTTACTGAATCTTGCTTTATAACTACGCGTTCTAAGGCAACCCGATCTCGCTTCAAACAGTAAAGCGCTTCCCCTTGAATTATCGTAAAATGCCTCCCTCCTTATTTCATTTTTGCCCTTTCGGTAGTTACTCAAAGCCGGTTTTTTCTCCATAGCTGCCATCCAGTAAATCCTCTCCGCCTCCCTGACTTTTCCCTTAACGCTCTTTGTTGACATATGGCTCACAATACCAGCCGTATATTTACTAGTGAGTCTTCTAGTTCTTTTTCTCCACTGTGTGTCCACGCTCTTCCTATACAAATAACGGAACACCTTCTCTGCCCATCTACTCTCCTTCATATTTCTTAGCCTTTCTTCGAACCTTATTTTGCTCTGCGCTTCCCTCGCCTCAAAACCTGCCCACCCCATATCGCCCTTTACAGCCTCGTTTGTCGTCTTCCCGTGAGCACCCAACGCGAGGCGTCCCACAGTCCTTTGATTTACATCCATTCCCGATTGCACCTCTGCCCTCATGCACACCACTGAGTTCCCAAAAGTAAGCCCTGGAACCATTACACCCTTCCACAGACCTCGAAGCACCTCATACCTATTGTATCCCCACAACGCTCTGTGCTTCATTATTGCCGCATTCCTCTTTCCTTTTGCTGCCGAGGCTTTTTCCTGTACCTCCATGTATCTATCACTCTCATTTACCCATACTCCAAGGTACTTGTATTCACTTACCCTCGGTATTTCTTGGCCTTGTATGGACACCGTCTGATCACAGGGATCATTGAATACCATCAAACCACACTTCGTTACACTGAATCCTAGTCCAAGAGCTTCACCTTCCCTTCCGCATATATTCGCCAGCTGCTGTATATCATCTCGACTGTCCGCAAATAAGACGATATCGTCCGCATAAAATAAACCTGGAAGCTTCTGCTCAATCATCATGCCGCCCTGTTTGTGTGACAGATTAAAACCAATGTTGCTACCTTCTAGCGCTTTTTCCATACTCACCATGTACAGCATGAATAACAGTGGGGACAAAGGACATCCCTGTCTCAGACCCCTGCTAACCTCAACGTTCTCTTTGCTACGCATTCCTTCCCACTCTATGCAAACTGTATTTTCTCGGTATATCTCCCTCAAAAGCTGTATACAGTCGCCGCCCATGCCCATTCCTTTCAATATATCCCACAAAATTTCCTGATTAACGTTGTCGTATGCCCCAGTGATGTCTAGAAAAGCCACGTACAAGGGCCTATTCTCTATTTTAGATATTTCTATACACTGAGTGAGAACAAACAGGTTATCGTCTAACCGCCTGTCGACTCGAAATCCATTCTGAAGTTCTCCCAAAATATCGTTATGTTCGGCCCATGTTTCTATTTTCATTTTTACTGCTTGCATCGCCAACCTGTATAGTACCGATGTAATGGTTAGTGGTCTATACGAGCGAATCTTGTCCTTTTCTCCCTTGCCTTTATAGATTAAGTTCATTCTACTTTGTCGCCAACTGTCCGGTATTTGTCCGTCCTTTAAGCTTTTTTCTACTGCTTTTAACAATGCTTCTTTAGTGTTATGTCCTAGTTCGTTAATGAGGCTAACGGGAATCCCATCTAAACCCGCGGCAGTGCGCTTTGGAATTTTTCCTTCGGCCTTTTTCCAGTTGAAATTATCTAGTACTAGCTCTTCCTCTGTTGCTTTCTCCGCCACACTTTTACTCACTGGGGAGATCCCCTGGACGCTCTTTTGAAACGAATCGGCTGTTACCTTTTGGATGTAACCTAGCGCTTCGTACCCTTCCAATTGATTTCCTCCTTCATCTAGAATATGTTGTTGCGTTGTGACAGACTTCCTACCTAGCGCCTTTATGTGGCTCCAAAAAATCCTAGGCGCGGCCTCCTTTTTTTCGTGTATCTCTGTCATCCAGCGTTCACTTTCACCTTTAATTTTTGCCTCTACCAATTTCTGTACAAGGGATTTTTTTTCCAAATATATTTCCCATATTTTTTTGACTTCGTCCTGCGGCCGCTTCTCCTTTTTTGCCTTTCTATGCTCCCGTGATGCTTCGCGTCGCTTCTCGATCGCCTCCCGGATTTCCTTGTTCCACCAACTTTTTGGCTTCCTTTTTCCTTTCCAGCAAACGGTTTTCTTCTCTTTCCCTATCTCCTTCGTCATTAGATGTAACAGCTCCCTATACTCCCAGTCCTTGCCTGGTATTTCGCCTACTTCTTTCTCGACTCTTGCGGCTATATTTATTATTTGTTTGTCATTTAAATACGAGCTGCCAGACTTTGATTCCATGCTCGTATTTTTAGTTTCGTATCCCATTTGTAATGTTATTCGTTTATGATCACTACCCAAGCTGTTAATGCCTTCCTCGTCTATCCTCATTTCTGTCAGTTTGTGGTAAATTCCTTCAGTCATGAGACAATAATCAATGCTTGATTGCTTGTTTCCGACTTCCCATGTGATCTGGCCGTCACATTTAGGCCCTGTGTTAACTATCTCCAGACTATGTTGCTCGCAAAGATCTAGTAATAACTTCCCATTGGTGTCTGAATATCCGTCAAGGTCATGTATGTGGGCATTCATGTCCCCTAGAAGGATGATTTCGGCCCCATTACCAAATTCCTTAATATCCGCACTCATGCAATCCACTATCTCCTGATTCTTTTCTCTGCAGTTATTCCCCGTCCACAAGTAGGCTACCCCTAGCCACGTTTCCTTTCCACCTACTGTGCCCAGAACCCAGAGGTGCTCTGAACACGTCTGTTTCACTCTAACCCATTTGGCTCCGCGGTGAATTAGCATTCCTACACCCCCACCTTTCCTTTCCGATATGGTCCTGTTACACCCTTCCCAAACATAATTTTTAATATGTGGTGGCTCTTCCAAGTCTCTAAGGTGTGTTTCTGTAACCGCATACACGCCTATCTGTTCTTTGTTTAACTGCTCCTCAATCTCTAACCATTTTGCCTTCTTTCTGCCACCCTGCATGTTTATGTAACTAATTGCGACACGCGCCTTTTTCCTTTTTCTTTTACCTTTTTTCTGGTTTTTCGCAATTCTACCTGTCAAAGCGTCCTCCTGTTTGTTTTCCCCGTTACGAGCTACCCCGGACTCCGAAGGGCCCGTGAGCCCCCCAAAAAAGCTACTGCGCGTCCTGCCAGTCGCCAGCCCACCTCGTGTCCAAGCCTCTCATCGAAATGAATCCTGTCTCTTTGGAATCCACCCCACCTGTGCACTTCCCTGTTTAAATCCACTACCTCGAAACCCTTCTCTCGACTAATTCGCCATATCTCTTTGTTTGCGTCGACTACCGCTCTTTGCAGGTTGATGTTGCGTACTGGTACTTCCGGTACTGTGCATACTACAATTTGCACCTGGGGGGACACGGTGCGCATGTCATCCACCCCATTCGCCAAGGTCGTCGCTAGTCCTGACGATTCTTTTTTTAGGACGTCATTTAACCCTCCCGCAATTACAACGAGGTTGCGATTGTTAGCTTTAGCTGCGAGTTTTTCACCCGCTTGACTCATTACTGTCCCCAGCGTTTGTCCTGGGAACGTCCCTATCGCAACTCTCTTGTCGCCTTTCACCCTTTCTTTGATTGCCGCTGCGCATCGGACTAAATTTGAGTCACCGGCGATGATGACCTGTTCAGACATTCCTTCTGAAACCTGCACCTGGCTGCTGACTAGGTGACTAGCGTGAGTCACGGCTGCTGGTTTGCTCCCTCCCTCCCTCAAAACTACTTCCCGGTAGCTGGGCCCTGTGGCCAATCTATCTGCCTTTGTCATGCCTGTTTCCCTCATCTCTCCCGCACGGTGGGTCGTCGCCATAATGCTTCCGCCGTCACCTGCGTCTTCGTTCCCCTTCACGACCTTCGATAGGCCCTTCTCGGCTGCCCGGAGCCTTTCCTCCATGGCTGACGTTTTCTCTCGCTCCTTCGCCAATGCATTCTCCAGCTCTGCGATTTTCTCCATGAGCCCACTCTGGACCGCCATCATATTTTTCATTTTCTCCTCGATCTCGCACTGTCTACACTTGGCGTCATCTTCTGCTTTCTCTTCCGCACTAATTTCCACCTTCAACCCTATCCCGCACTCTGAACACTTTACGGTCTTTTTGACCATGGCTAGCTCAGTTTACCGATGCCCACGTGTTAGAAAACTGTACTAAAATACACTGGTCTAATCCAAAAAGAACCACAATAATAAATAAATACGCTACACTTCACAGCACCTGCGCATGCACGTGATCGGTCTACGCGCAGGCCTCAGCCACGTGGTGGCTGGAGAAAAAAAAGACACAGTACAGAATACTAAAAAAAAAAAAACCGTACACCGTACTAGACCTAATCAAGCTTTACGCTAGCGCCTTACGTTCTCATAACGCAACTTGCGCCGCGCCAGTCGCGCCCCCAAGCAGGCAAACGTGTTAAAGGAAATGCGTCATGCTGAGTTCCGGTCCACTCCACCGATTTTGGCGGAGCAGTTTTTCCTGCTCCACGGAGTGACTCCCGCTCTGAATCCCCTCCGGCTCTCTCATTGGAACTTTTGGCTCTCGCTCTCACTCTGTCATTGGAACACACTTGCTCTTAAAGAAGCAGAAAAACTTGCTCCGACTCCACCATTGGAATTCAACAAAAGATCTCGCAGGAAAGAGATCAATCGCTGTGATTATAATATCGTCCGAAGGCCTGCGCGCGTTTTCCTTCGCAAGCTCATATATATAAAGGACGCGCGCCGCAGGCGTTTCTTGTGACGTCACTGGCAGCTTAGGACGCACGCAAGTCTTGTATATACCGAGAGACGTAATCAACGACGGACGTCACAGCACGTGTGGACCGGCAGATCCGATTCCGCTTTTTACCTCGCATGCGTATATATACTTTAAATCGCGATCGCCACCTCCACGTGTGCTGTTTACGCCGGCAACACTCCTCTCACTCATGATTACAAATAAGCAGCGCACGACGATTTACAAAAGAGAGACGATAGGGACACCGCTATGCAGCGGTGTCCCTATCGTCTCTCTTTTGTAAATCGTCGTGCGCTGCTTATTTGTAATCATGAACTATCACCAACTCGCCCAACTTTCGGTTTTACTGAACTCCTCTCACTCAATACGCTTCCCGCGGTCCGCACACGCAGGCCACAGAGGTCGCGCGCAACGTATGCGTGACAGACGAATGTATATACAGACATCCCCGCCCCAATTCACAAGTGCTGCACAGCAGCGCTAGCAGACTATACGCCCACGGCCGCTGCGCGAAAAACACACGTGCGCTTTCATCGAGCGGACGCCAAGCCGTCAACCAAATAAATGGCACCGCAAGTACATTTGATTGATTGATTGATTGATTGATTGATTGATTTGTGGGGTTTAACGTCCCTAAACCACCATTTCATTATGAGAGACGCCGTAGTGGAGGGCTCCGGAAATTTTGACCACCTGGGGTTCTTTAACGTGCACTCAAATCTGAGTACACGGGCCTACAACATTTCCGCCTCCATCGGAAATGCAGCCGCGAAAATGCATCGGAGTCGAACCCGCGACCTGCGGGTCAGCAGCCGAGTACCTTAGCCACTAGACCACCGCGGCAGGGCACCGCAATACATTTGAACCCTAACAAAGTTAATCCCATCTTCCCGGGAACAAAAAAAAAATACCAAAACTCGCCCTTAGCCCTGTCAATAACCAACTGGAATTCCCTGCCAGCTGATGTAGCCACTCTAACAGAATCATCACCCTTTCTGAAAGCGGTAAAAGTGTTCTTATAGAAGTTCCAATCGATTAATGTAGCTATGGGGTGGTGTTGTTTATGTGAATTACTTGAATATTTTTGTGTGTGTTATTCGCGCCTATACACTTGTCACCTGGAGCCTATTGTATTTTTATTAACGTACCTTTTCTTCTGCATAGTTTATATATATGTTTTTTTTAATATCCTTATCACCACTGTTGTGTATACTCTTTTTTTCAATTTTTTCCATTTAAGCTTTATATAAAGATGCTTCTGAATATTTAATGTATTTTACACATGCTGCAAATCTTCCTAATCCCCTCCTATGTAATGCCCTCCCGGGTCCTTAGGGTATGCAAATAAATAAATAAACATGCGCACGCCATGCAGATCCACACCACAAGAAACAAAGAGGCGGGAAAAAATCACAACAAGAAGGAAATTGTGCTGTAATAAGCAGCGGTGGCACAAGAAAAAGAATTCCGCCATATCCACGAAGTGAATGATGATGAGTGGGCGAAGCTCCGGAGGTAAACCTGGTAAACCATGAATCCTCTGTACATTTTGCCCACTCGATTTTATTACATCGCTCCCCCTAGCGTACGTCGCCGCACTAAATCGAACGATTGCCTTCAACCAATGACACGCGCCATATGTGACATCATTCCTTTTTTATAAGATCTCGCGTCTTTCATCAACTACAAGTACCGCTTTCTAGTTTATAACATCTTGCATCTTTTCATCATTAGCTACAAGTACCACCATCTAGTAAACACTACAAGAACTAAACGAGAGGTGGCTACATACAGGAGATGGTAACGCCATGTAGTGAACACTGCAAGAACTAAACTAGAGGTGGCTACATACAGGCTACAGGGGACGCACAGCCCACGCCCTAAGGAGCTTCGCCCCTAAAACCTCCCACCCGCACTACTTTGGAGGTCAAGATCCAGTGCCTATATGTATACGGGATGGCCAGTGAACGGTTGTGTAGCGCGACTGTTTTCAATCAAGAAACTTGCTAACAGACGCTGCCTGAGCGGCGCTGCGAGGCGGAAGAGGGGGTAAGCGTAGGAGAGGAGATAGGGGGGAGTGGACGCGCATGCGCAGTAAGTGTGGCCACGCCGCACACCGGATTGAACCCCGCACTTTAGGACGCTCCGCATAAAAAAATGATCTGTTGGCGGCGGGAGAGGGCTTAAGGATGATGCTTCTAAATTTGTTCACCTCGCTAAAATATCCTCGCAAGAAAGCTTGCCTTCCGTACATTACAGAAAGAAAGAAAGAAAGAAAGAAAGAAAGAAAGAAAGAAAAAAAGAAAGAAAGAAAGAAAGAAAGAAGAACAATCTAGCAGCAAGCTTTAAAACTTCGATAACCTACCCCCGTTATGACGTCGTTATCAACAGGTGTGGTTAAGCGACTTTTCTATTCACACCACATGGCGAAGAAAACAATACTTTGGTCACTCAAAAGCCAGTGAGATTCACACGAGCCAGGGAGAGAGAGAGAACTATTTTGATGGGCAGAGAATTCAGCCGGCACATACAAATCGCTCATTTGCTACTCAGCATAAAGAATGGGATGGGGAAGAGAGAGACAGGAAAAAAACAAAATGTTAGAATATAAAAAAAAAACATTGAGTTTCGTGGCTCTTGGGCGGGGACGTGCGGTGACGGATTTTCTAATTGCGGGCATTCAAGGTGCAACTAAAGTTTGTGTAACCAACCAATGCTATCCAGATAAGGAAATAGGAGTTCCGTCACACGACTGACAATGGGCAGTTACGAGCTTTTTTTTCTCCATCATCATCATCAGCCTGACTACGTCCACTGCAGGACAAAGGCCTCTCCCATGTTCCGCCAGTTAACCCGGTCCTGTACTTGCTGCTGCCAATTGATACCCGCAAACTTCTTAATCTCATCTGCCCACCTAACCTTCTGTCTCTCCCTATCCCGCTTGCCTTCTCTGGGAATCCAGTTACCCTTAACGACCAGCGGTTATCCTGTCTACGCGCTGCATGCCCGGCCCGTCCATTTCTTCTTCTTGATTTCAGCTATGATATCCTTAACCCCCGTTTGTTCCCTTTATTTCTTATGTGATTCTTGAAGAGAAAAGCGAGCCCCGTAACTGTCTGCATCAGAGTGCGACACCTCAACAGTAGCTCACGAGGGACGGGGGTAAGGAGGAATTAAAACGATAGGATTGAAGATACAGAGATAGAGAGGGTGAAGGGGAGAGCGCGGCGCAGGGACAGCGACACACAGAAACAAGGAGAAGATAGGAAGGATGGACACGGTCGCATGAGTCCGAGGACAGGGCACCACTCAGCGAGAGCTCTTGTCGGCGGCAGGAGATGGCGTAGGGCGAGCCAGTCCGCCAGAGCTACGCTGTCGTCGGAGATCGCGGGGGCACAACCAGTCGGCACGAAATCCAGAGAGCGAGTCGTTATGAGCTGGGAGCAACAAACGTCTGCGCATTCGCAAGACGTTGAGGCATGACAGTAAACTGCATGTGCACGGCTGTGCGTGCCCCACTGGCACTGAGAGCGGTGGCGTTCGTGCGTATATATTAGCGGAGTTCGAAACTTTGAATATTCAATTCGCATAGTGCGGTATTCGATTCCATTCGCTGAGGCACACTAAGTAATCAAAGCGTTAAAAGATTGCGAAACTTCTTAAAAGGTATCGAGAACAGAAAAAATAATTCCATGCTCGAGCTAAATTTCGTCAAATTTGACGCTAAGATGGACAAATTAATTTCCGTGTTCCAGGAAGTCACTACTTCGCAGCAGATAGCATTCACTGCGAGAAAAGCCGGTCGAAGGAAATTCTGGACTTCGACTGAATTGCTGAATTACTCCAGCCAAACTCTCTCTGTTTTTTTTTTCTTCGTAAAGCCGTAGGGTTTCGTTCAAAATTCACTACAGTAAACTCTGGCACTGCGATCTTCCAGCCACCATATTAAAAAATGCGGTGCATAGATCCCGTCTCATCTTCGTGCTTGCCGCTTCGGGCACACTTGAGGATTCGTTTATTGTTGTGTTGTGGCGTTTGTTTCGGATAAGAGAATGGGTCGTTACGAACTTCGTGAGCCGGTTTGAAATGGTGAGCGTAACTGGTCGAGGCGGTGAAGTGGAACGGCCGAACGTTTGCCGAACTTCTTGAGGCAGACCGGTTGCTGGCTACACGGCGCAGCAAAACGGCGTCGAAAGAACGAAGCTTAGATAGATCCATGTACTTACTACACACCATTCTTATGCTTGTTGGAGCCCCATGCGTTGCAGCTACACTATATAGACGCTAGCGCGATGTTTCCCTCTGGCGTCTTATTAGGAAACTCTATATGCATACGAAGGCGGAAATACAGGCAGTTCGCATACAATGCACGAATATCGTGCGAGCTGGAAACTGCAGACGACGAGGAGGCAGGCGCCAGCTCCGGTGTCTTCCGGCAGAACGACATTCGATCGTCCACTCTGCGTTCGCGATAGCACACACAATACAGTCGTCCACCGGAGCACAGTCTATACACGCGACGTGACAATATTGACGCACATACTCTAGTTTCTGGTGTGCGTCATTGCACGCTAGGGTGTTATCTAGGGGTTCACTCCTGCAAACACTCTGGAGGTTTCTGAGACAAAGTGCTATAGAATACGAGCCATGCGACTGCATATGTTTCCGAAACACCAGTCACAGTATACGCTGCCACTCTTTTAGCTTCCTTTATCTATTCGTTCTTCCCCTCCCTCGGTGCTGGGTAGAAGACCAGGTGCAAACTGGTTAACCTCCTTACCTTCTCCTTTGCCTTCTTTTTTCTTTCTCTCTCATCAGGCTTTGCGAATCCCAAACTAAAGTTTTCTATGGGACGTATATCACCACCACAAAGGAGTCTAAGTCGCACAGTTCCATGTGGTGGAAAGCGACAGAAAGAGGAAATCTGTGACAAAATTCAAACGTAGCACACCAAGAAAACTTGTAACGTTGTTGTTGTTGTTGTTGTTGATGATGATGATGATGATGATGGTGATGATGATGATGATGTTGAATTAGCTTCGTTGAAAGTGACAGGAGCAGAGGAGGGTAGGGTAAATTCCTGCCGCTCAGGGAACTTTCCTTCGTACAAACCTTTCGCGTATACGTTGTACTTGGCGTTGTCCGAAAGAATCTACGAAATAAAAAGTACAACGGAGATAACCATTTAAAAACTACGTATAGCCGACTTCAAATGGAGCCGTCGGCAAAGCCTACGCCGCCCGAAGGAAACCACTAGGAGAAGGGCCTGCACGACGACTTAAACCAATCGTGTCATCGTGCTTAAAGGCAATGTCAAATTATAATGAGAGTCATGCCTTAACCACTTAAAGCTACCACTTGCGCAGCTTACAATGAATCGAAAGCTCCGAACCAGCGTAAGCCTGTGTTCTTCCACCTAGAATATTGCATATATAGGAATGGAAAGTACAGAAACTTACACTGCGGGGACGCACGAGGATATTACAGGGCGCCGAGCCCATGTAACGTTATCCCGAAGGTGGGAAGGAACGAGGAGAAGGGGGGGGGGGAGGGGCAGAGGCAAGGGGACCGAGAGCTGGCGTCAAGGCCGGCAACGCAACACGATATACCACAACATCGCGAGAGAGCTGCGCTGCGCCCGTTTTCCCAGACAGCGTGGCACACGAAATAAAGAGACGACGCTGACGCCAGCGTGCACGCCCGTGGAAGAGATCTCGGATTGCGAGACATGGCTGGGCTCAGGGCTGAGACAAGATACCGAAACGAAACACGCAGGCAGACGGCAATGAACCTAGGCTGTGAAGATATGCTTATCAGGCAGGACAACGGACATGCAGTTCGTAGGAAACAGTCATGTGACATTGTAAACTTGCCGAAACACTGCGGCGCAATAAACAGCTCGAGGACGAAAAAAAAAGGCAAGCGTCAGCGCTCGTATACTTGTCTTTTATTTTTTTTTATCCTCGTCCGTTTCTTGCACTGCAGCATTTTGAAAAAGATGTGCCAAGTCGTTACTTTAAACAAGCACTTACTCGCGTGCGCGACCGCCTGTAGACTGTGTGTGCTCCCCGAGTGTGCTCGTGATTGTGTGTACCTTCTCATCTCTCTGCAACCTCTTTTCTCCCCTTTATCCCTTCCCCAGTGCAGGGTAGCAAACCGGATGTGCGTCTGGTTAACCTCCCTGCCTTTCCTTGCATCTCTCTCTCTCTCTCTCTCTCTCTCTACTCGCGTGCAACGCACGCGGACAGCTTTTGCGCAAGAGAAACGTAAATATAGGAAGACGCAATAAGATACAACCACCCAAGAAAAAAGCAAAGCAGAAATAAACGGTTCATTACAAATTAAGAGAAAAACGTTAGTTTACGAAAAATGCTACAGATCTTGCAGCGATCATGTAATATCGCTGAAGTGTGGGTAGAAAGTAGGGACATGTATAAAAGAATTTAGAGTTCAAATTATTAGCGTATGCATGCAATCCTGCGCAATTTAGCGGGTTTTCGGAGATGCACACACGGACAGCCACATCAGTGGTGCCATCTTATGGCGAAGAGACGAAATAAAGAAAACACTGCACACGTGGCGTTTTTTAGCTTGTTTTTAAGAGCTATAGGTCCCATTTACCTAAAGCTGAGAAAAATGCTGTTTTTGATGCTCAGGTCTGCACTAACAACACCGTGCCAGTGTATTCACGCCGCCAAAACACCTCGAAGCCATATTGCGGCTAACGTCTATCTAGCCAACTACCATCGGTAGTGAGAAATGAAATTTGGATTTGGCTCTTGAATTAAAACATTTCATTTGGGCTTGAATTAGCTCGTAAAAAGAAGTCTAAATGACAGCTAGTTAACTATATAGCAATATTTTGCGACAAAATTACCAACATTTTTGCGCTTCCAAATATGCCAACCCTTGTTGCACTGTCGTAATCGTGGTAACAAAACTCGCAGAGACAGCGGTCCTTCCAGGCAAAAGGCGCACCATTCTGAACTGCTGGCTGAGTTTTCTCGTTCTCGGCGGCATATATTGGAGGCCTTCGAAAAACGCTGCAACTTTCTGCTCAGCTCGTTTTAGGATGCACCGTTTCGGATCACTTCTTCATCGAGGTATAAATTGGTACCCAAATAGATTCACTTAAGTGGCGTTCCATTTCAGTGTGCCATCGTGGAGCGAAAAGAGGACATAATACAGCAGAGCAAAAAATTAAAAAAAAAACGCTAATGGGAAGATATAAATACGATAGTCGGCCTCTTATTACCAGATTACGTTCTTCAGATAGTACCAACTCATTCATAAAAACTAATTCTGGAACGAAAGCACGATATGAAAGCAACTAGGACACAGATGAAACAAATTGGATGCAGCCAAGATGCATGATTTGATCACGTTTGTGACTCAGCGTTTGATTAAGAGATCTTGCTCGGGTTGATTCAGAGATGCAGGACTTCACAATTTTTTTTATTCGAAATTCTCTTTTTAAGTTGACGTCACAATGAGCTATTGCCCCATTTATATTACAATTGTTTTAAAAGTGAAAAATACGCAGGCTCGCTTTACGCTCCCGCAAAATTGATCCCAGTATCGGTTTCCAGATTTGGCTGTTCTAGGAAAAAAAAAGCCACATATTACTGTATACCGACTAACCCTATTCTATTCAGTTACTTGTGCGAAGCGTAAGCAGCGATATAACCGTTAAGGCGGTAACTTTCTCAGTCGGCTTCTTTCTTGAAACGTTTCTTGTGCGGATTTTATTTAATTATTATTTTTTGGGCCGCTGCTGCTGCTTTTGTTGTGTTTGTAGTTGTTGCAGTTGTTGAACTGTAAGGAAGCGTTACCGAATGCACATAGCGAGAGAGCATTCTTGATACGCTTTAAATGCCTTTTCGTTCTGCCTACGCCTGGAACATGTTGTTAATGATAACCCGTGCATGAGCTGGACATATAACGAATATCCCCCACTCAATGCAGAAATGGAAGAACAGCGAGCGGAATGGCCACGGAGACCCGGGCGCACTCGCATGGAATTGGATGCGCGGGTTCTTGCGACCGAAATGGCTATGAGCATCAGTTATGACGATTGATTGATTGATATGTGGGGTTTAACGTCCCAAAACCACCATATGATTATGAGAGACGCCGTAGTGGAGGGCTCCGGAAATTTTGACCACCTGGGGTTCTTTAACGTGCACCCGAATCTGAGCACACGGGTCCACAACATTTCCGCCTCCATCGGAAATGCAGCCGCCGCAGCCGGGATTCGAACCCGCGACCTGCGGGTCAGCAGCCGAGTACCTTAGCCACTAGACCACCGCGGCGGGGCAGTTACGACGAGCCAGTGCACGTAGAACGATGTGTCCGCGGTCGCATAAGGTACGCGCAACCTCTTGAGTAGATATGACAAGGAAAAAACAAAAGATAAAATATCTGAACACACACTCGACTTCCTATGTTGAGGCTGCACGGTATCGAACATGGGTTTCATTAGGTATACATATAAAAAATGGAAAAAAAATATTTCGAAACACATCGGATTCCAGATGCTTTTCGAAAACAGCTTTAGGTGATAGTGTATTGAAAGAAAGACGGAACGGAGTGGCCCCAATGAGAATCAAAACAGAAAAAAAGGAACTAAGTGCTGTCCGCACGCGTGCTTTGAATAGCAATAAATGGGTGACCCGGACGGGGGCACCTGTTGGAATACTTCCAAGGTCGCCGATTCTAATGGTCTCGCCGACGCGCCTGCACGGCGACGTTCGAACGCGGACAGTGTCGTTACACAACCCTCGCCTTATTATATACGAAGGGTGCACATAGAATGGAGGAAGTATAGGAGGCGATCGAGTTCAGTAAGCGCGTCACACGTTCGAAACACAAGAAAAAAAAAACGAAATGCTGCTATACTCGACTCGCAGAACCGAATAGAGTGTGGTTTCCAACATGTCTACAGGCAGTGTATATAGACTCTGGTATGTATGTATACAGTCTGTCTTTGTCCCCCCGCTATGGTGTTTTTATACTCGGCTGCTGACTTAAAGGTCGCGGGTTCGATCACTGCCACGGCGGTCGCATTTCGACGGAGACGAAACGATATAGAAGCCCGTGCACTCTGCCATGTCAGGGCACGCTAAAGCACACCGGATGGTCGAAATTTCCGCAGCCCTCCACTGCATGCAGCGTCCCTCAGAGTATGGTATTATTATTATTATTATTATTATTATTATTATTATTATTATTATTATTATTATTATTATTACAGACTGTCTTCTTGCGTCGTCACATAAGGTTAACACGTTATACAGCGCTCAAGGGCTAAGACATAGGATGAAAACGCGACATAAACACTTTCCGTAAACGGACTGGCAGGCGCAATTGCTGTAAATAAGCGAAGCATGTCGCGACTATCCTGATCACTATAGAAGTGTTGTTGGATATATGGTGGTAGTGTACTTACAACCCAGTATGAAGCCGATGGGGACACAAACTGATGACGCTGTAAATAATGGTACGTGCACTATTACACTGAGTCTTTATTTGACGCAATTAAATCCGTGCGCTGCACACTTCCAAATATCTATTTTGAAAAAAAAAATGTTAGTCAATTTCTCTTTAGGTGCGTAGGAATTGACTATGTAGCGGGCTTTTGCAACGGCCTCAGCATATACATGTACACTCACACCGTCGCGCTCGTGTGTACAATCAGCCGGGTATTTTCGACGGAAAAACTTGAAGGACCAGTGTGATGAAAAGGACCTGAATAAAGTGCTTGAAGGTAAACGGCGCGAAAACAGGATTAAAACGAAAAAAAAAGAGAACGGGACGACGGTGGCTATAAACTGTTGAAAAGCTTTATTACGAGGAAGTGGTGTAGCTGAGCAATGGCCAGCTCTTGATGAAAGGGCGGGATTACGTCATGAACACGACAGAAGGAAACGGGAGGAACGCGGTCTATATATGGAAGTACCTAAGGCTAGCAGAAAGAGAAAATTAAAAAAAAAAGGCTTGACGCATGAAACTGCCATTTGAAGGCCTTTGCGATGGCAAGGTGAGCTTTCTCTGCCACACCGAACTGTCACGATGTTCCAGTGAATCAATGTGAACCACTGCCATCGTGTTCTTACAGATGCAGATGGACGGGGTTGCGCCATGTCAATAAATGTTTCGGGGGGTCTTACGTGTCAAAATGGCGAACTGATTTTGGGGCCCACGCCGTAGTGGAAGATTATTAATTTATTTCGGCCACCTGGCCTTATCTAAAGCGCACGGGGGTTCTTTGCGTTCCCCTCCCCACCACCATCTAAATATGGCCATCTTGGTCAGGAATCTCCGACTGACCCTGAAGACAAACTAAATCATAGTGCTTCAGACGCTGTATAGGACAAACTTCGCGTATTCGTTGGAAAGTTGAAATACCGATACGTTCAGTCTATACAAGAGCTACTAGATGTTTTATGACGATTGATTGATATGTGGGGTTTAAAGTAAAAAAAACTATCATATGATTATGATAGACGCCGTAGTGGAGGGCTCCGGAAGTTTAGACCACCTAGGGTTCCTTAACATGAACCCAAATCCGGGCATACGGGCCTACACCATTTCCGCCTCCATGGATAATGCAGCCGCCTTTGCAGGGATTCGATCCCGCGACCTGCGAGTCAGCAGCCAAGTACCTTAGCCACTAGACCGCTGCGGCGGGGCGTTGTTCTATGTGGAGTACTTGCAAACCTTCAGTAGGTACCCTGACACAAATGTATGCAGCGTAACATTACAATAAAACTTCTGCTGTACCTGTAGTTTGTACATATCATTAGAAATGGAAAGCCTTACCGCAAACGCGCTGAAGTTCTCACCTTAAATGGATCGTGATATGCCCGAGATCCTGAGTCCAGTATTGTGGAACACCGCATGCAGCATTTTAAGTTCGCGCGAATGTTTCGCATGCGCATTACTTTCCCTGTCCCTGTCTTTTCGTCCTCCCCCCTCTTCCCCTATAGCGCCGGATAACAAACCGGAGGCGCGCCTGGTCAACATTCCTGTCTTTCCTTCATCTTCCTGCTGCTCTTACTCCTCCTTCGCATTCTCCGGGAATCCAACCCACGCCCTATAGAACTTGGGGCCGCGCCACATTAATGCGCAGACACAACGTATACGCATAAAGTGTTAGAACCACCAAATGAAGAGAGGAATATCAAGAAGGCCATACAAACCAGATTTGACGTGCTCGTCTGTACCGCTGTTTCCGACGGTTCGTTGAAACGTTTCTCAATAATTAATGCGTCTCTCCGGAAACCTTCGTTGCTGGTTTGACACCCGTACGTTCGTGTCTTTACACACCTTGCGCACCAGTCGCGAGTAGTGTGACTGGGTCCAGTTTCTGTGGTACCCTTACTACGCGTGTTCTTGCGCACCTACAGGACAGACCAATTTTGCTTTCGCCTATCGCCAAGACAGGGGAGAGATACAGGAAAAGGCAACACACAGGCGACGCACACAAGCATTCGCGTGTCGCCTTCTCTTGTCCCTCGTCCCTGAAGTTTTGCGCTACTAAACAGTTCAATGGAGTACCAACTGAGCCCAAACAAGCACCCCTACCTTGAGAGACTGTGCTGATCTTAGCACACGCTATTATTCTTTCGCGTCCCTCAAAGGCGGCGTGAGTGCAATCAGTCAGCTCGCCAGCATGCGTGCGCGTCATCCGTATCCGAAGGTCTTTCAAGGCGTGGCCAACCTGCGTCCGCACGATCCGCTCGGCGGACCAGCGCCACTTGTTCAAAAGCTGCTGCAGGTGCTCGAGACTCGAGAGCAGCCGCAGCTGGTCGAACGGGGAGAGAAAAAAAAAAGGGGGGGGGGGATGAAGCTTACACGTGAGAAAATAGAAGTGGCGGTATAGAGAAAACCGGTTGCGCTAATGCTGACGGCACCCGCACGCAAGGAAGCATGCTGTCGCGCGACGATTATCGGACGCCTCGGCGCGTAAGTGTGACGCCCGCTGACGCTATATCGTCGCAGCCCAAGCCGAGAGAACCTGCGAGCGAGCGAGTACGGCATAAGAGAGGGCGACAATTTTTTCGCTAAGGCGCACCGTAGAGAGATAAAACCTGCGCGTTCGAAGGATGGAACGGCGGTCCTCGCCTAGGCATATAATGTATACGAGAGACTTCGTATAGAGAAACGCGGACTCCGCATGGAGCTCGCTCAAGCGAGACGCCGTTATTGCGTCGCATTCGCACCGGTACCCCCCCCCCCCCCCCTCTTATCGAATCCGTAGATCGTACGACAGCGAAACGCAAGCGATCGAGACACAGGCGCAGCGAGGGCAAAAACCAAAGAAGAGAAAGCCATTAGCGTCCGTCTTTCCGAGAAGCCACGTGGTTCGTATACGCGCGCTATTTTATTACTCCCCGCTTACGCTTTCGGCGAGCCTTAATTTATAGGTGTTGCGTGAACCGCTGGGTAAAGGCCCCGGGCGCAGCATTAATCGTGCATGCACGTGCAGGCATGGGACGTAACGACTACAACGAAAGGCGCACGTAATCGACCCCTATCTCCCGCGCAGAGTGGAACACTTCTGCGAGTTAAGGCTGACGACCCACTTACGCGGCTGTACTCGGCTATAGTATAGACTTGACCAGCCTGGAGGAGCCACGTTAAATCCAGCCTATAAGGCCTACGTACGTATACACCCTCATTTGTTCAATCGACACGCATATCATCAAGGCGACGGGAAAACGCACCAAGAGTGGTGAATAACGTTTGATAAACGCCTCTAGCTGTAGTCACGGCCTTCATAAAAAAAAAAAAACTGGCAATGAAGCCAAGGAACGTATAGGGGTCGCTACTTGCAGTCCTTTAACTCTACTTCAGTAATCCTGATACAAATCTGAGCAGATTGAAGCGCTCGAAAAGACAACTTGCCGGCCAACACCGAACCGGCGTCTTTCGGCCAACACGTCAAAACATTAGAACACACAGCGCAGGAAGAAACGCAGCAGCACTTGTGCTCTTTCGTTGTCCCCGCGTATATGTTTTCTTAGGCGCTGTGCCAACAAGCTCACTCCAACACTCTCTTAAGCTCCACACCAAGTGAGGTACACACAGCGGCTGTCGTCCTTCCGTCCATCTTAACGGGCATTTCTGTGCATGTAATCCGGGAGTGTTTACTAATAAAATGCGCCTCCTAGCTACAGTTCTTCACGCTCCGACCAAGTTACACGCTCCACCTAACCGCAATACGTACGCAACATTTGCCGGAGTGCCTCAGAAGCGCCACTGCACAGCATGTTTGTTAAGCGCAACGGTGCTCGTCACATCACCAAAGCTCATCGTCGGCGATCACCGTGCACGACGTATGCGGCTCGCGGACGGGCCCCCGACACGACGCTTTGCCAAATGTGGCGGCGAGCCCAGTGACCAGAACAAAGGACGCGGTCAGGCGTGCGCTATATAAACCCGCTTCCGTCACCGCATGCACGGGACGGGTCAGTGCGGTGGCCGTAAAGGCACTCATCCCGCGGAGCCAGTCCGTTTCCACGAGAAACGCTATACAGTCGTAAAAACGGCACGCAAGGACGGGATGCCTGCTGGAGACGAGCTTTCTGTTTACGACGACTCGGTCCGGCGACCGTCGGGACCGGAAGAGCTTCAAGGAGGCTGAGCTTGTTCGGAACTCGTTCGTGCGGGCCAGCCAGTGCGGCAATCGCGAAAGCCCGTGAACCGTGAGTGCACGGAGCGAACATGGAGCAATGTTTATCATCTTGTATCCAGGTTCAATGCCTTGTTCTATTGTTTTGCTACGTGTGCTATTGTTGCCTTGTGCTATCGTTTGAATACTGTGCCATTTTTGTAGTGCATCATTGGAACTTATTCTAGCTTTTGGCTATCGATCCAAACAGTTTTTGATCTATCATTTTGGAATTGAAAATAAAGTGAAATGAAATGAATTGAAACCGACGAAAAAGAAAAGCCAGGAAGACGAAAAGGGGACGACGGGCCAGAGTGGACGCCCAACTTGTACCCCATTTTGCTGGTCGACAGTTTACGAAGCACAACGCCACAGGTAACAAAGAATTAAAAAAAAATGACACACACAAGTAATTACAACGATATGGAAGGAAAGAAAATAGGAAAGACGGGTAGCTTAACCAGTTTAGCATAACACGCTACCCAGCATAGGGGAAAGAACGGGTACGATTAAAGTCTAGAAGATCAAATAATAATAATAATAATAATAATAATAATAATAATAATAATAATAATAATAATAATAATAATAATAATAACTGGAGTTTAACGCCCCAAAACCAATTATATGATTATGAGAGACGCCGTAGTGGAGGGCTGCGGAAATTTCGCCCACCTGGGGTTCTTTATTGTGCACCTTAATCAATTAAAGTACACGGACCTTGAACATTGTTGCCTCCATCTGAAATGCAGCCGCCGGTATACAATTACGCGACCTTTGGGTGAGCAGCCGAGCGCCATAACCACTAGGCTACCGCGGCGGGGCAAAGAGCAACGAGTGAGAGAGGGATACATAGAGGGCTAACCCAGTCAGTGTCAAAACCCGGCAGTGGCGTGCGGTATACGGCATCACAACGACGGTAAGCATAGTGGCTTTCTCGGGGCCTCTCGTGAACGACATGGAAACAGCGTGCTTCTCTAGATTGAACGCGAAAACGCTTCCCAGCAGAAACAAAACAACAGAAAAAAAAGCACAGGGAGGCACAGTCTTCCGTCGTGTAGAAGAATAGTGGCATCACTGCGCGTGAGCAGAACACACATGGGTGGTTCAATGGTCCGAGGATCTACTCTCCTGACATCTTTTCTACGGCCGGCCGTCTTATTATGCGACTGGTACGCGCATAATGCGCTCAAAGCTTTTCCTGCCGGAACTCATGAGCACGAGAGATAGAGAGAGAGAAAGAGAGAGAGAGAGTAGCACAACGTAATCGCGCACGCTGTTGCGCTCCTTCCGAAACCAAAGAGAGAGAGAGAGAAAGAGGTTCAGGAAAGGAAAAGACGCAACTTCTGCAGCCTTAATTGGGAGCACGGCTCAGCGCCTGTAGGCGGGTGGGGGTGGAAGAGGGCACTAAAGACGCGAAGAAGAGAGAAGAAGAAGAGAGAAATGGTCGATCCGCTTCGTCACACACCCTGTGTGAAACCCCCTTCCTTCGCAAGGCACAGACGCAACTTCAGCGCGGTGATATCAGCACAGCGACTGCGCTGACGGCGCGTTGCGTCGAGCAGATTGAGCTTCGCGATTCTTATCTTTTGTTTTTGCAATTTTGAGTTTCCTTCGGCGAAGGGCGCGACATGTGGGCGCCTTTTGAGCGGAACGAGCCAGGCCGGGCGGCCGCTGAGCAAGCGGCAGCCTTCGCCGGGGCAGTAGTCACGAAATCCTCCGCGGGAAGAAAGCGCTGCTGCACTAGCGCAACCGATCTCACAAGGACAAACGCTCGGTCAAGACATGAGAGCCACCCCGAGGCGGATATGAAGGCGGACAAAGGGTGAACGTAGAATGAAGGGGGGGGGGGGATTAGAATTCAGAGATGGGGATGCGGCGAGTGGCTCAATATAAATGGAAATTCAGTCAAAGGAGCCTCGCGAAGCCGACGAGGAGCTCCCAGTTTGTCCATATAAGAAGACGTGTGCCGCGGTGTGCCAACGCCCGCACTCACTCCCCGATAACCTTCTCGCCCACCAATTCCTTGGGCGCACCACGCACACCCGAACCTGAAATCAATGCGAGCCCCCGCGGAACACAATTAAAAATGCGAAAAAAAGAAAGCAAGAAGCACCTCCTCCTGAATCTTTAATACCCCCTCCCCCCACGCCTGTGAGTAATTCATTTGAGCGCTTCGGAAAGGTCAGTGCAATTTATTCAAAATAAATGAGAACGAGAAAATTGAAGTCGAGAAGGAGAACTAGTGGTTCGCAGTATGCGAGTAAGCAGAGAATTTGTTCCAAGCAGCTTCTAGATGACAAATGTAGTGACGACATTGCATTTCGCCCGTCCAATATAGAACACAGTTCTGCACCACGCAAGCGGTTGCGCAACATGTACACGAAACAACACAAGAAGGGCAGGGTGAGTACATGAAGCGTGACCGGCATAAAAATTCGAATTTCCGTCTGGGAACAGTGTTGTGCGACAAGACTATATATATTGGGCGTCAACTATGGCAACATTACATGACTATAGACTACGTGCCAATGCTAGTGCTTCCATGACCTAACTGAAAGGAGCAGGAGGAGGAGGAGGAAGGGCAGGGAGGTTAGCCAGTAAAGACTTTTACTTGTAACACGGGCACCTGCGACGGCCGTTGACGCAAACAGTATAGTTGAATGGCGCGTAACGGCCGAGGAAACCGAACGGTGGTGGGCGGCTACGCTCACACATGTATACGACATCCACCTTCCGTGGAATTCGGTTCCATTCGGACGACTCATCAGGCGACTTCACGGACGATTTACCGCGAGCCAGCGCTGGCGCCGCGTTCAAACGCGGCGCCAGTTTGCGATGCCCGAGAACGAGGGCTTTTTTTTTTTTTTAAAGCGCACGTTCTTCTAGATATCGCCGTAATACACCTATCGTAACATTCTTGCGAGCCTGTGAGACGTTTCCCGTTTCGCACTTGACTTACTGCAATGCGCACAGCCTGTCCACACTGATCACTTGCGATCTCGCAGAAGGAGATCGGCGTTTCCGAGTTCGGAGTTGGAACGGGCGGTCCCTTCCGGAACTTAATTGACGTATGCGTTAGCGACAGTGTCCGCAAGGGCCGGGCTGTCGCACGCTGCGATTCGTACGCTGTCATTGTCGCTCGGTGTAACATAACAGCGCCACGTATAGCGTATGGCCAGCTGTAGCACACTGAGTGTGCGCCCGTGTCTAAGCGGAGTCTTCTTTTATACTTGTTCTTCGAGCGCCTTTGATGACGATACTAAGTGTGGACAGTACTAGCGTGCGTCTAGGAAACACCTCAACACAAACTACGTATATAAAAATAGAAAAAAGAAGCAAATAGAAACAATAAATAGAAAGAGAAGCGAAAAGAAAGACAAACAACGAAGGCTGCCCAGCTCAGAACTTTTGTTCAGAATCGGCAACGCTACAGGGCGACGCTGCCTTAAAACTTTTTATTTATTTATTTATTTTAACTTTTCGCCGAAACGATTACCGGCAGCGGGGACATTTCATTGCCGCGAGAGACGGAACAGCGGTGGAACGGAGACGGACGAACTCCGTTGGTAAAGATTGGGTTTCCATCAGCGCGCATTTGGGACTTAAGCTCGCGCTGCGTCTAACTTCGTCTAACGGCCATCAAAGGCCAACTTCCGGACATTGCAAGTGCTCGTGTAACAAGGTTATTATATGAGTTGATTGAACGTGCGATTTTACGAACTTTTTTCCCATGCGTACACTGTTACGCAGATTTGCGTGAAAAACAAACAAACAAACAGACAAACAAATAAATAATTAAATATATTCTCACAAGAATATATCAGCTGGACGAGTGCGAGCACGTACTGAAAACAATAGAGTGCGTCTTAGAAGCACTGCATACGATAGAAATAGGCCTGACCGAATCCTTGCCTTTACCGGCATACTTGCGATTTTTTTCTTTCTTTTTTGTTGTATAATTTTTTATCCAAGCATATACCACATACTTACACAAAAAAGTTTCGAGATTTCTTTTTCCAAGTTCTAACGTCACGAGTGCAGCCCAATAATAATAATAATAAAAGAAAAAAAAACAGCACGAGATTAAAGCCTTCAAGTTTTCAACTCTGCGTGTCGTCGCGAACCAACAGAAAAGGCGTACCGTACAAGACCTTGAAGAAATAAAACAAAAAAAAGCGGAAAAGCCCGGAGGGAATCGAACAGGACTTGTAAACATCGCAAAGCACGTTAACGCTGACCACGCAACGCGAAACGTTGTTTACCTTCCAATTTGCAGCGCAAGCGCTGCGCATCCCGTCGGCGCCGTCCCGACCGACCGCTGCCCGACCACCGGTGGTCAGCAGCAGGGCCTGGACCGCGGAGGAGCCCGCGCAGGAGTTCAGCAAGCGACGCAACCGCATGGAGAGGCCTTCTCGCGCGCCAGGACGACGCTACACTGCACGCGTGCAAGCTTTCGAATCATCACAAGAACAAGCCGCCAGGAGAACTTCGTGCTCAACGAACCAGTTACAAACTTTCCTATCCTCCACGGTGGACGGTAGACGCAAACGAAGCAAATGCCACAGAGACATCCTTTCTTTCTTTTTCTTCCTGTTTTTTTTTTTCAACGAGAACCGGGACAACGGGTGGAAGACGCAAACAACGAAGACGATAAACAAGTACAGCGCGCGTGCATGGACCACTGCACGCGCCCAATCGTTCAGTCGGAAACGGGAAAAAGACCGCGCAGACCAGCGCTGCTGTATAGGCCTTTGTTATTTTTTGTTAAGCGCGCGGAAAAGTTTGTATGCGTCTCGGCAAACGCATGCAACTTGGATGACTTTCAGCAAAGGCCCATCGCCGGCTTTGTCGCAATTCCGCTTCGGCTCGGCTCTCGTCGATGAAGTGGAGACACGCAAACCACGTGACACAGCTTGAACGCTGCCGTTTCAGGGCACATACCACACAAGTCACGAAGACATTTCGTGCTGCGCGTTAAAGTATACTCGAAACACGCGTCCTTGAAGCACAGAAAAAAAAAAACGCCTCTATTTCACCCCGCGGCCATGAATTTTTGCAAACGATCAACTAATAGGCGAAAGAAAGCTCCTGAAAGGACGAAAGAACGAAAGCAAACCATCTTCACTGCCTTCTTATGTAAGTCGACAGATAAAACCGTTGTTTTGTACTTGAGATTGAACGTAATACAGCGCTGTCTCAGTAAGGCGATGGCTGAGGCTAGTTTCATGTACCTTTTGTCTATTCTTTATCGGTATGAATGGCAAGCAAATACTTCTGTTGCTTTTTTTTTCTTCAAGGAATCCCGCACAGTTTTGAACGAAAATTTAGGTCACGAAGCGAAAACAACAGATGCAGAAGTACTGTACCGCTACCAGCTCTGACAATAAGTAGGATACGAGTCCTGCTGTAATACAGTGTAAAACCATGTCGCTCTGTTGTAGTTCAGCGTGCCTCTCTTCCATGCCCACTGACACACGTGTAATGCACTCTCTACAGTGTTATTCGCACAACATACAATACAATGCGCTATCATAATGCGCTTAGAAATGTGGGGTTCGTCAATGCCTCGAAACAAGATAAGTCAACATCAGGAAAAACAGACGCTCGCATTCGTGGCCAGTATACAACTGAAGATGCTCCAGTTTGCCGAGCCAACGCTTCGAGTGCGACCGTTATTAGGGGTTTCTCGCGAGGACAAGTGTATAACTCTTTATCGACAAAGTCGCAATGTTCGCTACCGATTGCGGCGGTCCCACTCAAATGGAGACGAAAACGCTATCTATAGAGGCGCAAGCACTGCGAGATGCGAGTACAAGTCGAGGAACACACCAGATGGCCGAAATTTCCGGAACCTATAGGGCGTGCCTCATCATATCGTAGTTTTGGTACGTAATAGAATACGAATAATTCATTACAAATTATTTAGTCGACCAAGGTAGTCTATAGCAGTTACGGACCCGAAGGCCGCGGCAGTCGCATTTAGACGGTGGCGAAATGGTTTAGGCCCGAGTACACTGTCCGATTTCAGCGCAGGTTAAAAAAAAAAAAAACGCTATAGACAGTCGAAACTTGCGAAGCCCTCCGCAACGGCGGGCGCGTCTCAGAATCATACCACGGTTTTGGCACGTAAAACCATACAAATAACTATGTACAGTCACCCCTTAATTATCCTTTCTAATCACAACTCATAGGGCTGTACGTTGCTACACTTGTTCGTCCCATTAACTGGGTGCGGTGTTCGCGCTTTTTTTTTTTTGCGTGTGCGACAGAGCAAAGCCGAAACAGCACGCACCGCTATTGGAGCAGTGCATGCTTGGCACGCGTTGAAAGCAGCCATTATAATTATATACGCACGCTTAACAGCGCCGCACTGCGGACTTCGCGGCAACGATTGGCACGAGCGGGCGGGCAATCGGTAAACAATGGGCTGTCGGCAGCGCGGAGCCGCGACCACTCCTTTTTTCTCGCCAAGGACGTCTTGGGGGAGGCCGAGCTTGTTTGTCACGTCGCTTTCAACGCTGCGCGCGAGTTCCGTCCGTGAAGGAAGAGTTCAACGACCCATGCACGTGCATTGCCACTGCCATTACGCAAGCACGCGCTCGACTGAGAACTATAGACGGCCCCCACGACACAATTCGCCAAGACGGCCTGATCACTATATATATATATATATATATATATATATATATATATATATATATATATATATATATATATATATATATAAATTGGCCCCGTATCTGCATGTAATCTGCAAATGTCGTCGAAAGACGATAGTCTTGCGTGTGGAGAGAGTGAACAAAACGTTTAGGCTGCGCAAGAAAATCGGTGAATGGTATTCCGGGGGCGCTGCGTTAGAGTGCCTCGAGCGTGCAGCGGAGGCGAACGAGCGCATCAAGTCACGTCACGCGTGAGACATGAGCGCCACCTGGCAGTCTTCTTGGAAAACGAAGCGCGTGGCTCTGAGACGGGTGTGCGCGCCCGTCTCAGAGGTGATAAGGTGAGCAACGCAAGGCGACCGGTAGGTGCCACCACCATCGCGCCTTAGCAAAGCGTTGGAAACGCTCACCTTTTCGTGCAAGCGTTGCATGGTCAGCGTGATAAGCGCTACGGTCCTTAAAATTACTTATGTATGCATTTTCTAGTAAAAGATGCACATGCAGAATATATTGTTGTTATGGTGCGCCAGACTTGCGCAATAATTGCTGAATAATTGACAATTGCACAAGCATGAACACTAATTCTTGAGCAACATTGGTGGGCGCTGCGGATGGGGTCGGCCGTTTCAAGTACACGGTGCCGTTAAGAGTGGTCAAAAAGACAGACAGACAGACAGACAGACAGACAGACAGACAGACAGACAGACAGACAGACAGACAGACAGACCAAAATTTTTGCGTCGAAGGTCCCCAAGAAAGACTATCGTCTTTACAAAGAGGTACGCTGCGCTCTTTTCGCGAGTTCTGACTTCACCTATATACAGATCTCTTTAAAAGACACTCGTTAACTTAATTTTGTAGAGTTGTGCCTCACCTTCGTAATGGTCCAGTGGCTATGGGCACTCGGCTGCTGATCCGCAGCTGCATTTTCAATGGAGGCAAAAATGTTCGAGGCCCGTGCCCTTAGATTTAGGTGCACGTTAAATAACCCCAGCAAGCCAAAATTTGCGAAGCCCTCATAATCATATGGTGGCTTGGGACGTTAATCCCTGACTATTATTATAAGAGCTATATGCCTCCCACGATTTCCAACAAAATGCTACAATGATCTATAATGATCCTAAAAGAGAGTTCATTAAGGTATCTTTGAAGTGAGTAACGTGTATGTTTAAAAACAATGGGAGCAGAATTTTTTTTTTACTTTATCGTTTCCCCCCTTTTTTTTCATCTTCGAGCGAAGCTCTCAGTGCGATTTGTTTCAGCGCTACAAATGGACCTGAACCTTTCCTATTCCGATGCAGTTGTATTCGTGCTATATCATATGTTAATGTGTCATGCGTTCTCCTTCAATGCCATAGTCTCTATAACGTAATAGCAGTTCATGCTATGTATGGGCATATATATAGAGGCTCCCGACACAGGAATTATATCCGGCGGCATATACGAGGTATGTGGGTACAAGCGTCCGCAATAAGAAATATGCTCGATGCTAACCACCACTCTAATATCATTACAACATGAGCACAGCACAGAACACGCGCACAGTGTACTCGTATATTCACCCCGCGTGAGCATTGTGTCACTTTGCTCTACGAGCAAAGTCTACGAGCAAAGTGACACAATATTCAATGTGTAGTGCCACCGCTGCATACGCGTCAGCCCACTGACTGACAATTCTATTTTTTTTCTCTTCTCTTTCCTCTCTCTCATCTTTATCCCCCCTTCCCATTCCCCCAGCATAGGGTAGCAAACCGGGCATGTGCCTGGTTAACCTCCCTGCCTTCTCTCTTGTTGATCATCTCCCTCTCCTCTTAATCTGCGAGTCACAATGTTTCTGAGATAAATAAATAAATAAATAAATAAATAAATAAATAAATAAATAAATAAATAAATAAAACGACGCATCGTCGACGCGTTGACACGCTGCGAACGCGGCCGCGCTCACGCGAAACTGGTGCCGGCATCACGAGGGGTCCCGTCTCGCTAGCTGTTCCCAGACAGCCGGCGCGCGCGATAAGACGCACACACGCCACGACGAGAACACCGCCGATTAGAGGTCGCCGGCTGTAGTAGAGGGGGCACTCTCCTCCCCTCCGTCGGCGCTTTTTGAGCACTGTTTGCACACCTCACGTGTTCTCCACCGCTCCACTTTCGCGGCCGCCGCCGCCGCAATCATAACGTGCGCAAAGAATGGACCGATCAATCCGGCGGCGGAGCTCGGTTTGCCAGACGGAACAACGGGCGTGCAGAAGCTAGGGGACGAGCGGAAAGAGTGTACACGCTTGGGGAAAGGGCGATGCCCTCGCGTGAATCGTAACGGTCGACCCTGGCGTCGAGTCTTAAACACGCATCATATAAAAAGTAGAGAGGGCAACTTCTGATTCTGAGCGGCTTCTTGTCCGAGTCGTCCTTTCGCCAATGTTTAGCGAAGTTGAGTCAGCCGTACCTCTTTGGAGCAGTGCGCGCGGAGTTTTATGCTACGCGTCTAACTTGATCGATGATTGATTGATTTGGGGGGGTTTAACGTCCCAAAACCACTTTATAATTACGAGAGACGCCGTAGTGGAGGGCTCCGGAAATTTCGACCACCTGGGGGTTCTTTAACGTGCACCCAAATCTGAGCACACGGGCCTACAGCACTTCCGCCTCCATCGGAAATGCAGCCGTCACAGCCGGGATTCGATCCCGCGACCTGCGGGTCAGCAGCCTAGTACCTTAGCCACTATACCACGGCGGCGGGGCACGCGTCTCACTTAGACAATGCATGCGATCGACGACGCATGTAGACGGTGTAATAAGAGACCGTGTAATAAGAGTCTGTAACAAGAGTCGGACTTAGAAGTGTGGCAGTTTTAGCGCTCGTGTCCTTCTCGTCTCTATGTCGTCGTTCTGTTCTCGCGCTATAACTATCGTCAAGAGTCGGACGTATTGATTACGGGATCCTGCCGAACACACGGACGGAACAATGACCGGACAACGACGAGCGCTCATGTGCTTCAAATTTCACGTGTCAGGAGCGAAGTGCGTCTGAAAACAAACCCAGGCACGAACTTCAGAAGCATGAAGCTTCTTCAAACAAACAAAAAGAGGCCATATATTCTCAAAATTTCGAGAGAGAGAGAGAGAGAAAGCATCGTGAAAAACCGCTGTCAGCGGCAGCCCGTTATGGCAGGGGCCTTGGGACCTCTTTATCCCAGCCGTTCCACGTAAGACGCTGCGTGGAACAGAGCCGCGTACGAAACGCCGCGACAACCATCGAGCACGTCAGAGCACGCAGCGCACTCCGATTTCCCCGTCGTCGTCCTTTTCCTTCTTTCGCTTTACTCTCTCTCTCTCTCTCTCTCTCTCTTTGTCTTTATATAAAGTCTTGTTTCCTCGCCGACAGTGCTTCCGGTGAGCACGGAAGCGCCCGATTCGCGAGCAATTAGAGCGCGGTAAAAACAAGGCCGAGGAGAGCGCGCAGAGCTGCAGTAATTACAGTCTTCGCAGACGCTCGTTCGCACATGGCCAGATAAAAAAAAAAAAAAAAACACTTGCGTGCGAATACAGCGCAGCACCTCTCGTACCTTACGCCCGCTTAGCACGACTAGCAGCGCGTACTCGCAATGTGACACACTATATAAACTGTGCGCAGAGTACCGTTGAAGTTGTTTTCCCAGCGGCGCGGAGGCCTATATACGGAGCTGCTCGTACTGCACCGAACTCTCCCAAGCGGCGCGCCTCCCAATCACGCAGGCCTGCGTTAACGGGCTAACGGCAAATGTTTGCGCCGTCTCCCGTGAGGTTTTTTTTTTTCGCGGAGCGGCGCTGCAATACTGTGTAGCGTCGACGTGTGACGCGGGCTAGGCACGGTATAGCTTGATGTAGCCAGAAATAAACGCTCGCAATCTCTCTAATTTCAGCGCGACGCGGAATGCGCATCAGGGTAATCTGCAGACTTTCCTTCTCTCCACCCCTCCCTTCCACATAGCTGCTCTTATTCAAAAGCAATTTATGTACACGTGCCATATACTGCTGCTGATTATCACATCATCACCTTCTGTGGCAAAGCTTTTTTTTTTTTTGTTTCTTTGTTTGCTACGCGGGAACGGAGCGAGGGAGTCGTTTTTGCTAGACGCAACCATTTGAAGCCAATGGATAATGAAGGCAAGGAAATTATAGGGGTTGTTGCTGGTAGTTTTTAATAGAGGAGCAGTAAGCATGGGATAAACAGAAAAGAGTGTATGAAGCAAGAGCTTAGCTCCCGTGAAATGACTTGCCCTACTTTATCTGTCTAAAGGCATAATAACGTTCTTTTCTTGATAACTCTAATCTAGAACCCTTGATCGCATTGTGAATGTGTCATACTGTGACATCATGATCTTACATTCGCCATGAGCAAGTATGTATGGACAGAGTTGGCGACACACTCTATATACCAGAGTAGGGGGAAACGAACAAATTATGCTGAACATGCATGTACACGCAATAGCGAGTGCTTGCTGAAACTTGATTTATTCGCTTTTTTTTTCTTTCTACGCCCCACAATTATAATAGCCATCCTTGCACACCAGTTCACTCATGACCTCTTTCTCTCTCTTACTTCGCAGTCACTGAGCGCGATGGCTCCACCCAGTGCTATGCGCATTGCGAAACGGAAGCAACACAAAACACTTAGGCCGTCTGCAGCGAGGTCTGGTAGCACGCCGACACGGTCGACTGGTGGCGCTATCTCTTGCATTCCCTCTATGTTTCCTCGTCGCAGCTCTTAATCCGAAATGCAGCCGAAGAAATGCAGCTCATGTTGAAAAAAAAAAAAAGTAAGTACAACTCTCCGCCTCCCCATCTTTGTATCAGCGGCGCAGCAGCTCGACGACAGCGTAACACGACACAATGGAATCCGCCACTGACACCAGAACCGGTCAAGCGCGTAGCGGCGGACTCGAACTCGACACGGCGGAAACGTCCTGTAGGAAAGTGCCCGGCTGCGGTTGCGGAAACACGTGTGCACAGACACAATGCAAGGCCGCAACGAGCGTGCGCGCGTGCAGTGAGGAGCGCTTTCTGGCACGTCCGGCTCGAGAGAACGGACGTTGCGACATCCGAGTCACGTGGTGTAGGCGCCGGAGAATCTCGTTTTCTCTTCAACATCCGAGACACGCACGACGCGAACCAATATCAGGTCTCATCGCGCATGCAAGAAAAGAAAGCCTCCCCAGAGCATGCGTTCATCTATACTGCTCACGAATACACGGGTCACGGACAACATTGTGTATACACAACGACAGTTGTCCTGCATAGCCAGAGGTCGAGAGAGCGAAGGGCTGGAAGCGGAGTCGTGCCATTTAAAAAAAACCTTCACATGTATACACGTGGGACTACCGCTTCTAATCTTTCACGTGGAGTTCTATACATAGTGCGGAAGCATAGTAAACTGGGCGACTGCGCTGCATCTCGAAGAACACAGCTGGCGGAGAAGACACAAAGCATGTGTCGTTCTTTGTCCTGTGTTGCTTTCTCGAAGATACGGCAAGAGCAGAAACGATGTCGTCCTCCGTTTCACTGAGCCAGTGTATATGCGAAAGCCGCACAACCGTCAGCAACACGTCTTTTTCAAACGCGACACGGACTTGAACAAGCGGCTGTAACAGCAATGTCACACACCGCGAAAGACAAAACTGGCGCGCGTGTGCTGCCGAATGTGCCGTGTTTATCTCTCTTCCCTCTCTGCTCTCTATCTTTCATCTCCCCCATCCCCCTCCCATGCGCAGGGTAGCAAACCGGCTGCCTATAGGCTGGTTAACCTCTCTGCCGTTCTTTTCTTCCTACTTTCCTTCCTTTCCTTTCTTCTTTTCAAACTAGGTAATTCGCACTGAAACCTACACTCAGAAACAACTCATATTGACGGCTATGGAGTTCGGGTCTTCCAGCGGTTCCTTTTGCTTTGCAAGTATAGTTACGGCAGTCTGCGATTGGTTTCGGTTTCGGTCACTCGCATCGTTAACGCGTTTACAAAGTTATACGCACGAAAATGTGAACGGGAGAAGCATTTTGATGGTTCGCTGTACATTTCAGCGCCATGTTGCGAGCATACTTTCTTCGGATAATAAGAGCAGAGCGTTTGCGGCCGCACAATGACCCACGACGTCACAGACGCCATGTTTATTTTAGAAAACAGACGCGCTGAAGATGCGGTGCTGTCAAAGCAAATGAAAGGAAAAGAAGACATTCTTGCAAGAGTGAACAACTGTATCTTACCAGCGACTTTCCGCAACCTGTTTGAGTCTCATAATAAATGAAGCAGCATTTATTTCAGTAAGGCAAAATGAGAAATTATCGATGAACTAAAGTACTATTCTTGGCGTGGCATCCACTTCGCCCACACACATTCCAAATTGCTCTCAAGAAAAGTCGTCACCGAGTACAAACTTGCTCTGCAAGCAGAAAGGACTGCCCTGACTCCCACCTATTCATATACAGCATTACTACGAGTCTTCCCTGCAGATTCATGCTTGTGCTCACATCTACTCACAAGTATTCCAAAGCAGTACACCTCATTCACAATTTCGATGTTTATTGATCAAAGGCGTGAACTACATAAGGTCCCCCCGCCCCCTCACCAACAACTCGCGGAAGTCCTTGATAAATACGTCTCAAGTTATCTCCTTCAAGAAAAACAGAATGTCCCTGCTCGTTTGCAACTACTCATAACTCGTATTCGAAGGTATTGCATCAAAAGTTGGCCGATAAAAGTACCGATTACGCGATATATTGGGGTTAAAGAGCATTGACACCGTGATCGACATCGCTTATCCTAGACTTACGGACTCATGAGGTGGCTCACTTAGTCTCACTCTGACTCAGATCAACCCTAGATTCTGAGTGAGTCCAGTTGAGTAATATTTTGGTGACTCCGAATGAGTCCAGCTCAGGAAATGTTGGTGAGTACTAGTCCGGGTGAGTTTCCCTCATTTTACGACCTATGCTGCATTCTATCATCATTTATTGAACCCTTAAAGGCCTCTTGCGGGTTATTACATAAGGGGGAGGCAAAAACACAATTCAACAGATGCATGATTGTCAATGGTACAACAGATGCATGATTGTGTATCCTGTCGGCCTTTTTCGTACTTGCGCAGCAAGTACGAAAAAGTACGAATACATATAGCCCGTACTCAGGCTATATGTATTCGCCCGTGAAGGCGAATACATATAGCCCGAGTACGGGCACGTTGCGAGCATTCGGAACGCTCTCTCCGCGCAAACACACGGTCGGTCCGCATTCTGTAGGCTACCAACAGAGTCAATATTCGGCAATATAGGTCAAACTGCCACACGCTGGCAGCAGGAAAACTCGCTATGTGGTCTGCTACCTGCTGCAAAGAAGTAACCTCTGACATTATCGGCCGGTTGTATTCGTTTTCAAAGACGTAATCTGCGCACACGAACGTATTACAAGTTTCTAGTGTGTCCACGCGGGTAAAAAAAAAGATGAGTCCCGAAATCGGCTTCTCCACAACAAGCGACCTCATGCAGAGAAGCCAGCTTCTGCGAACCGTTTCTAATTAAGGGCGGTAGCCAACTAATTGTTGCAAATCCATAGCGCGAAAACCACTGTAGCTGTCCGATCAACTCCCCCAGAGGTCTTGTCCACACTAAAGTATCTTCGTTTATGTACGCATTGTATTATTATTAGCTAAATAAACAAAAAACAAAGAACAACAAACGAGCAAACACGCAGCGCGTTCAATTTCAGATACCATGCACTTAATCTAATATTATTTTTGACCGCTAAGCATACAACGTACATTTCAATCGACGTTACACAGCACAGCCAGCGCGCTCCAAAAGATTGATTCGCGAAAGCCTGCGTCTGCGTCATGTACAGTTAATGTCAAAAGTTTAGAGACCACGAGAAAAAAAGAAAGAGCTGAATATTGTGCGGCTTCGGCACGGCGCCTGGGATTTACCTTTCAAAGTTTCTCTAAACCCAGCTAAAAACATGCGCTTTGCAGCTACAGCGAATATGGGCCAAATTACCGGGACATTCCGTTTTTTTTTTCCTGACCTGGCACACTTAAACTTTTGGCATCGACCGTAAGTTTCATGTGTTTGCAGTTTTCATGGAACCACGATAGTTATAGCGCGAGAAAAAAAAACGACGACACAGAGACAAGAAGGACACGACGTCTCTGTGTCGTCGTTTTGTTCTCGCGCTATAGTCGTGCCATACCAACTAGCCCAAGCTGCCACACTTCTACAAGTTTCATGGAACCGCATCGTATTCGCACCACATGTGGTCTGCCCAGAAGCAGGCGAGACAAAGCGCCCACAACACGCGCTAAACGAGCTCGCTATACCTTTCCGCGCACGTATGCACAGCCGCCGTGGAGGACCAAGTAACGAACGCGAAGGGCACGGCGCCTTTCTACGACTGCTGAAAGATCACGTGGCCGCCGCCGCCATGCCTCTGTCGATTCGAAAGCGTGCCTCGCATGCATATTTATGCTCCTCACCTCACGAGGAGCGGAAGAGCGTCAGCAAGTTCCACAGACCCCACACCGAGCGCTGGTTACTCCCAACTTCTTAGTATACGTACATTTTATTATATCACACGGAACCCCGGGTCCCGGTTTCTCGCTGCTCCATCTAAAGCGAGAATTAGGCCAGTCAAGAACAAAAAAAAAAAAGTCAGTGGAAAGCAGGAAGCTAATCTGCGTACAAGCTGAATGACGAGTACATGCAAATCCACCTTCTTTTTTTGTTCCTGTATACAAACCTGTAGAACTTAATATTACTCCCAGATCTGCGCCATGAAAGTTAATGAAGACGGCACACTTGCAGATATCTCAGAACTTACCCCTTGGCGGCCTTCCGGCGTTGCGCTCTGTATATATAACAAACAAAAAAAGTTAACTATATAGTGTGACAACTCGGGAGAATCGATGGAACTTCCAGACTTCATGTCAACACATCACCGGCGCAAAGCAATCTATGATTGATGGTAGTTAAGCAACCCGGCGATGCTTTTTTTCGTAAATGCGGCATGATACTTCCAACATGGCGCTATAGTGAACACACACACCCACACTTTTCATCCCTAGTTGCTGTTAACGAGGATCTTGTCATTTCTGACACACGCGTCCACTTCTTTCCTACCCCATCGGCTACATGCTATATCTTCCAGTACAATAACGTAGTGAGTGCATCCTCCTATGCAAAGACGCCTTTACTTTCTTTTTTTTCAGCTAGACGCTGCTCTCAACGTGAGAATGCGGTTGTGCACGTTGTGCTCGATGTTTATCGTGTGCATCGTTGCATTAAATGTCTTTTTCCTATCATCTTTACTTCCCTTTCCCCAAAGGCAATGAGCCGTGCCCCCACGACAAGAGGCCGAAAATGGCGTCCTTTTTTATCTTCCCCTTCTCCCAAAAGCGATGAGCCATGCCCCCACGACAGGAGGCCGAAAATCTAACTTCCTCTTTCCCCAAATCATTCTCTCTCTCTCTCTCTCTCTCTATGGTATGGCACTTCGCTGGAATGGAATGTAAAACGTGCCGCCAGGCATACCTTCATCATTGTCATTAGCTCCCTCCCCCACACCCCTCTTTCTGGCAGCGCGACGCGAGGGATGTTCTCACCCTGGGCAAGAAGCCGACGTGCGGCGTGGGCGATGGGGGCAACGAAGAGATGGCCGACATCAGTTCCGCCAAAGTGGGCGTGCCCGGTCGGCTGGGAGGCGAACCCCAGTGAAACGGCGACTCCTTGCTGTGGTGGTGGTGGTGGTTATTGGAGGAAGCGAACACCGCGTCCGGCAGGCTCTCGCAGCTGCCCACGGGAGTCGAGCTGTTGGACAGGCTGCCCAGCGTGCGGCGGATCAGGCCGATCGCCTTGTGACGCACGGCGCGCAGCCGCGGACTCAGCGGTGCCGGAGGAACCACGCCGCTGCCGTGTGCCGCCACGACGGCGGGCCTTCGGAAGGACAGGGCGCGACGCCTGGGCGCCACGCTCTCCTCGCCGCCGTCCATGGTCGGGGACGTCGTCGACCTCTTCGCTAGAAACGCTTCCTCCGTCAGCTGTCACGGGAACGGCTCATGTGGGGTCTTGGAACTATATAGATGTGGCACCGAAGCACTCTCACAACGCTCGACTGGCACTCTCACAGGAACACTTATACACGGCGAAGCCAGTTTTTCTTTCTTCTGACGATATATCCGAAAGTCGCCGGTATCGCGTCTAGCTCGGATGCTCCCGTCAGTCGTGACCGTGTGACATTGGAATCACGAAGGTGGCACATTCACTTCGAGGGAAATGAGCATCACCGGATTCACACAGCAACACCAGATTCACTTCCACTGCCGGACACACACACACACGGACACACACACCTACCGGCGATTAATTTCTCGCAAAAGCAAGTTGATCCTCCTTCGACGTCACTGAGGATGGCCGATTCTATGGGAAATCCAGCGCACTCACTTTCTCTTGGCAACCGTTCGCTAACGACGCCGCCCGCGAAACACGCCTGGCACGCCTCCACAAGTTAAAATGGCTCCAATCACGCCGGCGGTGCCTTAGCACCGATCCCCGATGAACGGCCCGTCGATATATCGTCGGAAGCTGTTCCACCCGGCCGAAGAAGTGTCGCACGTCAGAACTCGTCTCGCTGATCGATATCGGTTTGCGCCCCGGCGAAACACGTCCGTTCACGCAATAGCAGACGGCAGATGGGCTCGCGACACTAACAATAACACGACTTACGGAAGCGCGTCTCACTGACTCTGGGCTTCACAAAGAGTGAGCGGGTTCTCTTAGACTTAGTCACGATCGTAGGCTTTCCACCACTGTTGTTGAAGCAATAACGGACAATCAGAGACGAAAAGGACGCCCAAACATCCGGTTTCACCCCGAATGGAAAGCAGCGTTGGCCTTGGGGCGCCGTCCCAGCTGCTGCTTTCAGACACCCAACACCTGTTCCATTCACGTCAGCAGCCGCAAACTGTGGGCAATCAATGAGCGCTCAGCGTAGTAAAACTTATATTAGCCCCGTTTGGCATAAAACACTCCTTGCCGGTAAACCAATGCAGTGTGCAATGGATGCCTCCTGCTTGGTCAGAGAGTCATTTGCAAAAAAAGTTTACGCCGCTGAATGTACTGTTGCAGATGGCGACTCCACACGGTCGCCTGGGTCGCCGTCCTTGCAGTCACGTCAACTAACACAAGCACTCACACGTGGCACCTTATAATTCCTGCGGACGGGCCGCAGACCTACTCGAGAAGCGACACCATCAGCTCCCTTACCCGCGCCGACTCGACAACAGTTTGAAAAGCAGACCGGACACCCGAGAACTTTCTTGCTCGCTACACTCGGAAAGCGCAGTCACCGACACCAGATAAAAAAAAAAAAAAAAACGTGGACGATATCTCGCTGCAGATGACTGCTGGCGAAGACTTTCCCGACCGCGCCGTCCGCTCTCTTCGGGCACGCGTAATCAAGCCGGTCGTCTGTTGGGAGCAGACGAAGACAACGAAGAATGGCTATCTTCCGGACCTTCAAGGAGCGTGTCCTAGGCTCTCCTGGGGAAGAGAAAACGCTGATCGCACCACTTAAGGACAATATGGGGCTCCGAAAAACACAACTTTCGGCGAATAATGGTCCCGCGCAAAGGCCTCCGAAGGTGTCGTTGGGTTGCACTGGATCAAGCAAGAACCACGCACCAGTCAGGCACGCATTGCGAGAGATGCCGCAAGGCCGATCGAGCAGACAGGTGCGCTTATGCCACGGCAATCGCCGTGCCGTCCTCGCCGGTGGCAGCAAGATTTATCTCCTTCCCTCGCGGCGGCTCGGTTCCCACGGTTCACGACGCCAAACAACGAAGCCGTCGTAATGGAAACCCCGGCTTCACCAACCAAGGTGATGGGGGGGGGGGGGGGGGGGCGACAAAACAACACTGCCGGTGTCTGTCGGCAAGCGACGACGAGGGGTGCCGAAACCGGTGTACGGCTGCTTCGGCGGCCGGTCTGGCCCGCTGGTGTCGTCGGCTGCTGCACGACCACGTCGAGATGCTGTTCAGAGTGAATGTGGAGCCAGGGGCAGCAGCAGACTTGCAGGAGCAGCGGCGTGCGGGGGAGGAGACTTACGGAGAGGGAAGCCTTGGAGAAGCACTCCTCCGGCCTTCTCTCGGCGCAGTGGTTCTCCCCTCGCCGCCGCCGTCGAGTACGTCAGCCGGAGTGGAAGGCTCCGTCGGTCGCGTAGACTCGCGCGAGGACGAATCGCTTATGTGTCACGCGCACGCGAGAGAAGAGAACGAGGAGGAAAAAGAACTCGTGGGGGTCGAGCAGACGGACCACACCATCTGTCACGGGTGCACGGACCGCAACGTGCGACCAGTGCCTGTTACGGAAATATGGCCTCAGCTCGACTTGTACGTGCGCGTCTTCTTTTTCTGCGGCGGCTCGCGTACGCCTACGCCGCTGACGTTCTTGGGGAATACACACTCTAGTCAGCATTCAAAGTAAACCTGAGATGAACAATGCGCTCAGAATATATGGCGCTGTTGCACCTGATCACAAATGCAAGACGTTCTTAACGCTACAGTATCAAAACAAAGCTGCAATTGGTGTACAGGAATAGTGATTAGGCGTTAACGTTGAAAAAAAAAAAAAATATCGTCATAACGCCCGCGGTCATAGCTGGTCTAAAGAAAAAGGTTTTCGAGAACACGTTCGTGAAATGTATTTCTTTATGTGCTGACAAGTTCCTTAATAGCTGTTATGCTTAACGGCATGGACAGCTGACCCAGACACACATCCGAACATATTGTTAGGTAGTGATGCTTTCGCCATACCTGCATTCTACAACATGGGAAACAGCTACGTATAAAAATAACACAGCATATCGACGGTGTGAATATTGATGAGTAGGGCGAAGCGTCCGTCCGTCCGTCCGTCCGTCCGTCCGTCTGTCTGTCTGTCTGTCTGTCTGTCTGTCTGTCTGTCTGTCTGTCTGTCTGTCTGTGGATATGCTGTGCTGGCCGCGCCGGAGGGATGGAATGCCCTAAACCACAAAGGAGCTTCGCCCCTAAAGAAACCGAAAGTTGGAACCCGGACGTTACGATGGCCAAGAAAACACAGTCGTTCTCGGGATGTTTACAAAAATATGTGCGAAGTTGGCGAGTAGAAAAAGCTTCCACACATCGCGCCGTCGTGCCAAATACTCCTTTTTTTTTTCTCGGCGTGAAGGGTATTTGAAAGAGGACCGTTTTATTATCAGAGAAGACATATCTTGTTGCTCTACCTGTCGAGGAGCACGAAATAATCGACTTACTCCGGGTACTCCATCAGCAGCACAACAGCGGTAGCTTTTTTTGTTGTTTACTTTAATGTCAATAAACGCGTTCTCTTATCTGCTCTTATAAGAGCTGCGTTATCAGGCTAGACAGCCTATACTAGCACTCGGTCAGTGACACAAGCGATTTTCGAAAGCACAATTTAAGGTCTGCTCATCCACGCTTTGCTTTTGCTTTTCGTATTTTTCCCGAAGAGACGTGTAAATAGAACGGCTATGATATGAAACCAAAGTGCAGTCTCTGAAGAACAAATGCTTTCGGTAATCGCCGTTAATCTAATCACGCACGCTTGTCTAGTTAGCAGTATAGACTGAGTTGAAGACTTCAAGTACAGAGTTGTCGCCAAGAACAATCAAGTGCCGGGCAAAGTACAGTTGAAGGTCTCACCGCCAATGAAAGTGTCAGCAATACACCACGGTATAATATAATAATATTATCTGAAGTTCAACGTTCTCAAAACCACGATATAATTTGGACAGACGCCGTAGTGGAGGGCTCCGGAAATTTCGGTTACCATGGGGTGATTTAACGCCTCCCTAAATCTAAAAACGCGGGCATCAAACATTGTCGCCCCCTTCGAATGCAGCCTACGCAGCCGGTGCTGCGACCTTCGTTATTAGCAGTTGAGTGACATAAAGGTTGTTCCCGCACAGCCAGCGCCGAAAGTTTACGCACCACGACACACAAGAAAAAGATGAGTTTTCCCGCTGCATGTTCTAAGACGCGCTCAAAACACGTACTATACGGAGTTCAATTGAACATAGTCGGGCATCGCTGGGAAAATTCAAAGCTTTTTCGCACCTATATAGTGCCTTCTAAAATTTTGGCGCCGACTAGTGTCACCATATATCGTGCGATTAGCGATTCCATTCTCTCCGATGATTGGTTGACCTCGTTGACGTTTCTCTAACCTTACAAGCACTCAAGCAAGAATAAATTGTTGAAAGAAAAAGTTCGAGTGTTTCACCACAAAAGCACAAACAAGATTGATTGATTGATATGTGGGGTTTAACGTGCCAAAACCACCATATGATTATGAGAGACGCCGTAGTGAAGGGCTCCGGAAATTTCGACCACCTGGGGTTCTTCAACGTGCACCCAAATCTGAGCACACGGGTTTACAACATTTCCGTCTCCATCGGAAATGCAGCCGCCGCAGCCGGGGTTTGATCCCGCGACCTGCGGGTCAGCAGGCGAGTACCTTAGCCAAAAGACTACCACGCCGGGACACAAACGAGATAAGATCAAATGAATTTACCAGGTGACCTGCAAATTGGGACGGGCCTGGACCCGACCTATAATCTTCGGCCTACTGTTGCTGCCACGAATACGAACAAGTACAACAACAACAACAACGACAATAATAATAATAATAATAATAATAATAATAATAATAATAATAATAATAATAATAATAATAATAATAATAATAATAATATAAGCAACACAGACCATAAAATATCGAAGTTGAAATATTTCAACCATCCCGGTCACAGGTTTGTCTCTGTCCTTACTGATAGTCAGTTATCAAGATTTAGCCTTCTCCTCTGCTTGGCTGTTTCAACCGCAGATAGAGCCCTTAAAACAGCTATCATTCACTGCCAGGGGAGGCTGTTTCTGAAAACTGCCAAGGCCGTGGCTGGAAAAACTTTCGGCGTGGCAGCGCGCCATGCCCGGCCGACTTCCTCGCGAGCTATTCGTCACGAATCGGACAATGGCGCGCACGTACTCGCTTCGAAATAAGAGCCGAGCGGAGACGCAGAGGCTCGGAGTGCCAGCTGCCGCTCACGAGGGCAGACAAAATCCAGCCGCGCCCACGGGGCTCGGGCTGCGGTCTATAGGTCCGGTATAAACCCGGGCGCGCTGCTGCGGCTAATTTTAACACGCGGAAAACGAAGCAAGCGGAGAACATCTTAGAGGTTCTCGACGTATAAGAGTAATACCACACCAGCAAGCGCGCGACGCCGTTTTCGAAAAGATTACTTAAAAAAAAGAACAGCACCACCAGCAGCAGCAGCAGCAGCAGCAGCAGCAAGGAAAAGGAAGGAAGGAAAATAGGAGGAAAAGAACATGGAGGCGGAAATGTTGTAGGCCCGTGTGCTCAGATTTGGGTGCACGTTAAAGAACCCCAGGTGGTCGAAATTTCCGGAGCCCTCCACTACGGCGTCTCTCATAATCATATGGTGGTTTTCGGACATTAAACCCCACAAATCAGGAGGAAAAGAACGGCAGGGATGTTAACCAGTCTATAGGCAGCCGGTTTGCTACCCTCTGCATGGGGGGGGGGGGGAGATGAAAGATAGAGAACAGAGAAGGAAGAGACATAAACACAGCACATTCGGCAGCACACGCGCGCACACTCAATCATAGTCCAGTCTTGTCTTTCGCGGTGCGTGACATTGCTGTTATACAGCCGCTTGTTCAATTCCGTGTCGCGTAGGAATTTCAACAGAGCTTTTGTCGCCTTCTGTTGCAATGTCTTCTCTCGGGCACTTGACAGAATAGTGTCCACATACATTTGGCTGCTGTCGATGCGCGCGGGAACGGACGCCAGTGACTGTCAGCAGCAGCAACAACGACAAAAAAAAAAGTCAAACAACTGCACAAATGAGCAGTCGTTAAAGCATAAAGGTGGAGTTGGTTGCTGTGACATGATAGCAACGCAAAAAAAAAAGAACAGCCCAAATGCACGAAGAAGACAAAATTGAGCTATAAAAGTAAATTATAGTTTTACAGTTATTACCTTTATAGCGCAGAAGTTGCACAACATAGATACACGACGTGTACAACCACCTACGTATCGAGACGTACGTTTTGTAAGTTCTGTACTATCAAGCTAATAATTAACGATTAGCAACCAGACCGAAACGAAGTTTTCCTTGATTTTATAGAACCGCATAGTTGAAGCCCACGTCAAGAATGTATACGCGGTCTGAGAAACAACGACACAGTGCAATATTTGTTTTTTCTTTCGTCAATAAAAATATTTTAAAGGCTCCATCCACATAAGCCGCAACGACAACAAAGCCAGACATCAACACGCTAGTCGCGTAATATTCCTCTCTACCTTCTCTATCTTTTTTTTTTTTTCGTCTCGATTTGCCAAAGACCGGAAACAGTCTCGCCGCTCAGCGAGTACCCTCTGCAGTCTGCACTTTTAGTATTTTCATTTCGCTTGTTTTCGCAGTAGACTACGCCGCATAAATTACAATATACACGTGCGCGGTACTCTGATACATATACGTCGCTTATACACGCTAAATTAAGGAGCGCGCGATTCCGTCATCGAGGGCGCCATTTTATCGCAAAGCAATCGCGGTGAAAAGCTGGGCTTTGTTTGCCTCGATACGCCTATCTCGAGCAGCCTGTATAGTGAGAGCCCTGGAATCGGAACAGCAAAAGTGGCGCCTGCTGACGTCACACGGACACTTTACGCATAGTGAAAAAGGACCAACCCTCACGTATTTAAACACCCAGCGTGCGATCCGCGGGTACACACAAGCTGCAATTAGCCGCCTACCGCATGCGATCGCGCGACATTTCTTCATACAACGTTCCTCAGTCTTAAGGCAACGAATTCGCGACTTCGCAATCGCGATTAGGCTTAGGTAAGAGCGCATTTGCACAAGCACGCGATACGATCTCAATAATGGTTTCCTCAATTTTAACGGAGGAAATTTGAGGCCGCCACCACGAAGATTCCCTTGCGCAAGAGCGTTTCATTAGCGCACGTGTGTATATGCTTACCTCGAAGAACGAACCACGGCTTTCGTCGCAGATCTAAAGTAAATGGGAAAAGCACAGCGACAGTGTTGAAAGTCAGTTGCCCGGTGAACGTACAAGACATTACAGCGAAATCAAAACAACGCTCGTCTTATCGCAATGCCAGGAAAAGTCCCGAGCAGTCGCGTTCGACGTAGGGGCGGCAAAAAATATGGCTTGCCACAGCAAGCACGGGCTTTAACGCGAAAGCGCTAGGGCAAATAGTGCACTGCATGCAGGAAATCTCACATGAGTGGTGGTCAAACATCCAATAACCATCGAATGCATGGTTACTGAGAGGTGATTGAGTTGGGGCCTTGTTGGCTTCCTCTATTCACAGTTTACTAGGTGATGCTCCTATTCTGAAGCTCGCATGTGCGCGTCGCCTCTGGAGGCGGCGCGCATATGAAGGCTCCCCAAGAGCTCCACTGGCAAGCAAATTCACCCGTGTCCGTTGAACTAGGCCCTTTAGGGCCTTCAGATCCTGACAGCTGAGCAGGGCCGCCTCGCAGTCCTCTCTCGTGGGGTTGCGTATATATGGATTTGATTGGCACGCCCAGACTATGGGAAGGTGTCAGCCACTTCTCCACAGAACTGGCACGTGCCGTCAAAGGATGAATTGAGACGTTTTATCACTACCGGGCGCAGTACAGAGTTGGTACACAGTTTTTTTCAGAAGGAGGCGCTCGTCAGCGCTATGCAGTCCCTTACAAGGCCCGGATAGCACCGGTGCTCCTCGTCGTAGTAATCGGTAATATCTTTGAATGAAAGGGCCCAACTGTCTGATTGGGAGTAGGCTTCCAAACACAGCGAGATAGCCCGGGAAGAGCGTGCGCAGGCGGCCTCATCGGCCGGTTCGTTTCCCTTGAGCCCTTGGTGACCGGGTGCCCGATCCAGATTCCGCAGAGTTGGATCCAAGTACCGGCTGCTAGGTGTCAGTATGCAACGAGCAAGCTGGGGAGCCCACCCTAGCTCATAATTCCGTCAGGCCCCTCGATAGTCGGTGATGTATTTCGAAGAGGGTTGATTGATTCGTGGGGTTTAACGTCCCAAAACCACAATTTGATCATGAGAGACGCCGTAGTGGAGGGCTCCGGAAATTTTGACCACCTGGGGTTCTTTAACGTGCGCCCAAATCTGAGTACACGGGCCTACAACATTTCCGCCTCAATCGGAAATGCAGCCGCCGCAGCCCGGAATCGAACCCGCGACCTGCGGGTCAGCAGCCGAGTACCTTAGCCACTAGACCACCGCGGCGGGGCTTTTTTTTTTTTCGAAGAGGGTTAGACCCCTCGATGTAGTCTATAATGAAAACGTGCTAATCCCCTAGGTAGCTTCGCCACAACCCACTTTTTATATTTTTTTTTTAGGGGCGAAGCTCCTCTTAGGCTAACCAACAGATGAGGTGCTGGTCAGGCGTAACAAGTAGTACCTTCCGAACAGTACGATAGATGGCGCTGTTTCATCACCATTTCTTGTCTCGATTCCTAGGTGGCGTTGGTCGAGAAATGTGTGCAATAGGAAGGACGGACGGACAGACGGATGCACGGACGCAAGGGCGGAAGCACGGAAGGGCGCACGCCCGCATGCACGGATGTCATGACGGATGCACGGACTGACGGTCGGACCGACGGACGGAAGCATGGGCAGACGGATGGGCACGCGGACGGATGAACAGACGGACTAACGAACGCACAGACCCACGCTTCGTCCCGGTCATCATCATTCACTGCGTAGATGAGCTGCGATTTTATTTTCTTTTTCACGATGCCACTACGCACGCGCAAAGCGAGTAAGTCGCGAAACGCTCTGGCAGGGTTTCCACACGCCTTACGATCTCGGAGGCCCTTGTTCTGGCGATTCCGGTTGGCCTGGATCACCCCGTAGAGCCCCGTTCTCTTACAAAGCGGCAGAGAACGGCACAGGAAAATGGCCAACGCCCGCACTCGACAGTCAGAATTCAGCACCCGCCACGAAACTTGGGGCAGGCACACACTATCGCAAGAGCTACACGAAACAACACACGAAAGAGCAAATAACTCTAGATTTTGGGAGCGCGAAATCTGAGCACGCTAAGCTTATGAAGGATACAACATTGATTTACGAAAGAACGCTAGCAGTGACTACAGCTTCAGCCGGGCCAACCGTATGCCCTTTGGTTTAACCAAATACGCAAAATTTGAAGCTGTCTATTTCGAAGGAGTTGTTTTCTAAACACCCCTCCTCCGAAACAAGCAGCGCTTTGAAAAAAAAGTCGCTCAGCGCTGCTTTGCTTCAAGATAATGACGGGTGTACACTCTTTCGTATAGCACTATGAGATCTGTTAAGCGATAAAATCCGAAGTAACGGCGTTACAGTACACACGGAAAAGTGGACAGCTTTTGAACGGCACCAATGTTACACGAGGCACTCCTCTGTGTACAATAAACGCAGAGAGTTCAAGCGAAATCAGGCGCAACTATATACCGTACTTCGCAACAAATAGCGGGAATGTCTGGCGCGTGCAAATTACGCCGTAGCATGGCGCACCTCCGTATACGGATACGCAAAGCTGAGAAAAACAAGTCAGAGAGCAAGCAGAGGTCGAGAAACAAAGATGCTGTTGAAAAAAAATAATAAGAAGAAGGCTATACAACGAGCCGGACGGGTCGGCTTTTAAACGACGCAAAATGAAGAAAAGAATCCCCCCGTTTCGCCACTAGCTAGCCTGCGCACGACGTGGACGATGTGGCGGCAGAACGAGCAGCAGCCTTCAAGGACACCCAACACGCGAATCCGTGACCGGCTCATGTCGTCACCAGAGTGCGGTCGCGACCGTCGGCGACGAGGCGCGAAAAACGGCGGGGAGAAATTTTCGCCGTCTTCCGCGGCGACCCGACATAGAAAAAAGGCGGCGCCCGACGACTTGCAGCCGCCAGATAAGAAGGTTGGCGGGCGAGCACGGAACGCGATGAGATGGTGCGTGACGTGCTGCGTGTGTATGGCGGCTGCCCGGCTAGATGTTCAATAGAGGGCGCATCCATTAGTAATCATACCTTTATGACGGGCATCCACCGTGCAGGGCCGGAACCAGTATCGGAAGAAGCGACGGTGGCGGGCATAAAGTACGTACTTAAACGTATCACATTTAGTAATCGGTATAGGCTAAACGATCACATTTAGTAATCGGTATAGGCTATCGTAAGTTGGAGAAAAGATTGGAGCACGTGCCACTGCAGTATCCTCTCGTCCACCTCGACAATGTCGTTGTTCTGTCGACGTTAATGCACGCGATTTCTGCGACGTCTGCCGAAGCAGCCGATAGTTTCGGTATCACCGATAGAACGGAAATGACTCCCGCAGCCGGTCCGAGGAAAGAGAACGCGGCCTCTTTAATTGATGGAAGTAAGTGCGAACGCTGTTCCTCGCTCATTAAAATAATCGGTTTGGTTTACGATAACAAGAACAGGCAAACGCAGTTGGAGCCGTTAGCTTCAGTTTGACTAAAGTTCACCGGGAATTAGCAGCGAGAGCCCTGACGAGGCGATATGCGCAGCTTCTCGAAGGTCGGCCACTAATTGAACGTTACGCCGTGGTGTCGACCCTCATTTCAGTCAGCCCGCATGGTTGGCTTAGAAGTCCCTAAAGTGCACCGATTTGCATATCGTACGACGGAAGGGCGAGCGACGCTCATGCTTCTTATACTGTTGAACCTCTACGCCCTGGATTCCATGCCGACCGGTTGTGCCCCCGCGATCTCCGACGACAGCGCAGCCCTGACCGACTGACTCGCCCTACGCCATCTCCTGACGCCAATAAGAGCTCTCGCTGAGTGGAGCCACGTCCTCGGACTTCCGCGACCGTGTCCATCTTTCCTACCTTCCCCTTACTTCCGTACGTGGCTGTCCCTGCGCTTCTCTCTATCTCTATACCTTTATTATCCCCCTATCCTTTTTAATCCCTCCTTACCCCCCTCCCCTGCGCAGAACTGTGGAGGTGCCCTCCATTGAGAGAGCCAGTAACGGAACTGCGCTTATTTCTTCCTTTTATTCCTTTTTAAAAGTCCCTTATGCGTCCAAGACAGATTTCCGAGTTAAGTTATCGCGAAAGACAAATATATGTATCTGCTCTACCACGATAAGCTTGGCATTGATTCAAGTGCATATATAGAAAAAGTTGTGCGACGACCCACGCGGGCGGATCACTCAAAAAAATTACAGGAATTTTCTTGCAGAACGAACTTGTACATGGGCTCTTTTTTCCCACGAACTGTACGCGAGTGGAATCGCCTCCCTGGTGGGATCGTGGAGGCAGCGACAGTGGCGTCATTCTTATCGGAGCTAAAAAACTTATAGCATGTCTTCCTGCCATATTTGTACTCTTTGTTTTGTGACGTTGCGTTGTTAGTACACAAGTGATGTTAGTACGCACTTATATAGGTATTATGCTATGCGCAATTGCATGTCATGCACTGTATATTTTTCTTTTTACCGCGTTAAAACCTGTGTGTCCGCGACATTCTCTGTGCGTAATATATTGTGAAAATGTTCAGCGTGCTATATTTATATGTTAACCACTCCTGCTTATGGCTTCACTTTGAAGCCAGCAGTAATCCTGTAAATAAATAAATAAATAAATAAGTCTTCCGGCTTGATTGGCGTCACTCTCTCTAATACACCGGCCCGCTTACCATTCCAACACGGTGGCCGTGAGAAAAGCAAGAAATTAGGTATCGCACCTAAGCTTGTTAATATCGGCAGAAAAAAAAAAGTTACGGGTTCCATGGCCGAGAAGCGTATACAACGAATACGTGTATGACGTACGTGAGGACACCACGCGGTAGTGCCGCATACTTGTCGGCAAGGCTGCACCAATGTAGGTGGCTGTACTGCCTGTTTCACATAGTGGCGATGACGATCATCCATAGGTTCATCACTGATAGCATAGTTCCCGTGACTGTGACAAAACTGCGATGCACGCTACATACAGTTGCTACAACTGGGCAAGTTGAAACGCTATACATGCCCGAAAATAAGGGAGCAAAAAAGCCGTCGCACGGACGGTCTGTCTCGCTTTCCGAAGTGTATGCCCATTCCGTACAAACGAGTAACGAAACGCACAATGAGCGACCAGGGAGGAAATTTCGCATCAACCTAAGTGCACCCGTGAGTAAATTAGTTACGCATGCTTATCACTGCCATCAAGTCGACGCGCTTTTTAGGGTTCACATCGCGATGCACCTAGACCAAATCGCAACGGCTTGTCGTAAACATATCGCGTCTCCCCGCTCTGCCGGAAAAGGCTTAATTACCAGCCACTGCAACGTCCTCGTGAAACACGAAGCGAGCGGAGTTAACGCCTGACTTTTAACGTTACGCAGTATAAGGTCCACGAAACAGACGCCGTTATTCCGTTATCAGCGAATATGCGGCGCATTCGAGATGTCGAAACGCTTCGGGAACGTGCAAGAGTGACCTTGCAGATGAAATCAAATCGTAATAAGCTTGAAACATCAAAGACGGTTCTTTTAACAGTCATCATATAATCAGAAGTAATCTTACTGGCTTAACTGCTTCCTCGTCATTTCATAATAATCGCGAACAATTAAGGGTCCGTGCGTGGCGACAGGTGAAAGCCGTCAACTCACATTTCATAATCGCTGTCCAGATTTCACTTAACAGTCGCGATAAGGGGCCGGTTTCGACACTTCGGCAAAGCCCTTCCAGCTTGATTGCGAGCTACGTATTCCTCCTTACTTAATCCTTCTCTTTATCATAATCTTTTATGTCCACTTACAGGAAGGACGAAGGCTGCTCCCGAGAAGTCTAATTGCACTCCCCCCTGCGTCTCCAGTGGGCCGAGTTAATTATACGCCTGTAAAATCACTAGCCGGTGCCGACTACCTTGAACTCTGCCGTCCTTCGACTATGCTTCCATGTACCCTTGGAGCTCGCTCTGCTACAGAGGCAGTCTTATCTGCTCTATATATATGCATACATTACATATCCAGGCTATTACTTCCCTCTCATGGTCAAACTCCGTAACATCTACAACTGCTTGCTGACCGCATTCTTACATGCTACCCTCCTGACAAAAGCACTGTTGAAATTTCTACGCGACACGGACTTGAACAAGCGGCTGTAACAGCAATGTCACACATTGCGAAAGACAAGACTGGGCTATGACTGAGTGCGCGCGCGTGTGCTGCTTAATGTGCTGTGTTTATCTCTCTTCCCTCTCTGCGCTCTGTCTTTCATCTCCCCCATCCCCCTCCCGTGCACAGGGTAGCAAACCGGCTGCCTATAGACTGCCACATCCCTGCCGTTCTTCTCCTCCCATTTTTTCTTCCTAAGAAAAAAAAAAGATATGTGCTGCAGCTTTTGGTGAGCCCTGACCTGCCATGTATACGACTCTTTTTAAAGAGGCAAGTTAACTCTCTTTTGGGGTTCAAGACATCCGGAAGAAAGTATAATGATCCGTTCAGACAGTTAACATGTCTCTTCTATGAGAGTCACACGTGTCTAGTCAGGACAAATACAAAAAAAAATATCAAAAGACTTTTTTTGTTCTTTGAGTGTACAACAATGCACGCGTGTTGCTCTCCATTTTATCACTCATGGCACACGGTTTTGAAATACGTCTCTGAGACACAGCTATAGCTGTCGCGCTCTATGTTCAGTCAAAGCATCACCATCAACACCGGACTGCAGGGGCAACTCGAAAACTGGTGTCCACCCCACAAGATCCATGTGCCTGTTTGTCAGCGCTTGCGTATATATGTTCGTGTCCATTATAATAAACTACCTCCGATTCTGTGCTATAACTATAGTATAGCCTCTTCCCAAGCGTATCGATGTCTTTCCGGCTTTTCACCGAGCCGAATATCAGCCTCCAGTCACAGAGACGCGGCAGCAACACATACAACAACTATAGTAAGCACTTTTTTATGGGGGGGGGGGGGGGATTTATTTTAACTTTGGCCCGCAGAAAACAAATGCTTGCATCACTCCTCCTCAATGTCCGAATATTCGCATTGTCGAGAGTTCAAAACATATCTTCTACAATTCCAGTTAAAACGTATTAGTTTTCTACGAGTCAGCAACGACGTCAAGTCACACATATAAATGAATACAAGTGAACAAAGTGAAAACTTTTACAAAATATGACTTTGAACTAATTCAATGCTCAGTACTATTCAATTACCCCGTAGTTTCGTATTAACACGACAGGTATAGCCGCACGTTTTGTCCTTTTCAAGTGCGCATAAATAAAAAAAGGCAAAAAAAGTTATGGACTGGCGGACTGATACCCATTTATTCGCTTTGTTAATGTCATTACAAGACAACCCGAGCCCTGTCTCTATGGCAGACGCCGATTAGTTCGTGGTTCGCTACGCATCATTTCCTACTACTTCCCTCATCCATGCCCTTTAGAAGAACGCCCACAGCACACCAACCGCGCCAGCTGTTCTGAAAAGCGGCCTTCCGCACATGCACAAGAATGCGGCTAGGAACCGAACACACGACCTCGTGGTGCTCGGCAGACGCGGCGGGTCGGGCATATGCGCATAAATTCGCTGTTGCATACGCAAATACGCCTCAGGCATTCGTCGAGACGAAATAGGAAGAGCGAAAAGACTCGCAGGAAAAAAACACGGCGTGGTGCGACAAGATGTAAGAGAAATAGAGAGAGAGAATTTGAAGAAGAATAAAGAAAAAAAAAGGAGCACGTCGAGGCGATATGTCACGGCCAATCAGCCCCAGCGCCACGTAGCCCTCTCTGTTCACCAAACGTTGGCCCCATTCCCACTCCTCGCACGTATATACGGCCGTGCGAATATTCTACAACTCGAGATATCGAACCGAATAATTTATGTGGCAAATGCCCACACGGCCAATGCGGAGGAGCCGGAAATTTCCACTCCACCACTTGGGCGGCGATACAAAGCTGCCGGATGCGGAGTCCCGATGAGTTTCTCTGAGCTCATAGAGCAAAAGCGAGCGAGCAAGCAATCTGAAAATGCGTAGCCAAATGTGACTACCACCACGTAATGCACTGGCGAAGCGCGACATTTTTCGCAGATCCGACAAGCCGACACGAAGCTATGATCAGCGCCTGGAACAAAGTGTCTCGGGAATGCGCCAAACTGCTCAAGAAAAAAAAAAGCGCAACAAAAAGATAAAAGGCTTCGACGCTGCTACAGAAAATTAAAAGGCGGTGTACCTGAGTGGCCAAAACGCACTGCCTTTAAGCACTAAGTAGTGGGTCAAATTCTTCGCGTATATCCGTTAAGATACTCACAGCGTTCAGATTACTCAAACGGCCATGAATATCACAGCCAGATACTCATGCCCGTTTTTTTTTTTAGTACCTCTGAAAATCGCATAGCTGCACTGGTTCATAATTAGCAGAAAAATTCTCAATGCTTTCGTTCTCGAATGCCCACTGCGAAGCTGGCCTGCCCACTCACCCCAAATGCACATTATTGTCACTTCGAGCGCCGTAACGATAACTTTCTCTTATTTATTTACTTCTCAACTAGCCTGCTTGACGCATGCTACCACTACTATCTCTACTACTACCTCTACTACCTCTGTTCTTATTCTGTTCTGAGCCGGTGATTAGCCAACAACCCAGCACTGCTTCTTCAATCATCACACTATCTAGAATCCTTTATGCACTGACATGGTCACCCGCCGATACGCTTTTTTTTCTCGCGTTTTTTGCCCTCATAATTTTTACCCACCCACACCCCCACCCACACACACCCATCCACTCCCCCCACACACACCCATCCACCCACCCCCCACACACACACCCACCCACACCCACCCACACCCACACCCCCACCAACCGAATTTCGTATTTACTTTCCTCTATTCTTTGCTCTTTCTCTTCCATCTTCCTTTCTTCTATCTCTGCCCTGCTCCCGAAAGAATAGGCATGCGCTGTGCCCCTCCAGATAATGGTTGTTAGACTGCTATCTCTTTTTTATGTATGCTTGTGTTGATGATTGATTTATATGCGGGGTTTAATGTCCCAAAACCACCATATGATTATGAGAGAGGAGGGCTCCAGAAATTTCGGTCACTCGGGGTTCCTTAACGTGCGCCCAGATCTGAGCACACGGGCCTACAGCATTTCCACCTTCATCGAAAATGCAGCCGCTGCAAAACACTAAAATCTAACCATCGCACACAAACTGTCTTCGTACTTTGCCCTTTCAATATTGCCTGCCACGGCCGGCAGTCGACAGGGCGAGCTTTTAAACTTAACAGTGCACCACCTTGGCCACCGCGACACCGCGGCTTTCAGCTATAAACTGTCCGAAAAGTTCGCGTCGTTTCCCGAAAAAAATATTCGACGAATGCACGAAGAAGAAAATTTGCATCACAGACAGCGAGGCGGTTTCATGACTACGCAATTGATTCCGTCTGAAATATTCCCGACCCCAAACCGTATTCGTTCCTCTGTTCGCATTTGCATGACGAGCGTTATATTGGAGTAGGTAATGAAAGATTTATTGCTCAAAACGAGGAAAAGAAAAACAAAAAAAAATCACCAGCATGCCTCAATGTCAAAAGAAATGTAAAAGTAAATGTCTCGCTTCGCATGAATTTCGATGAGAAGCGTGTAGGGTGGAACACGCTGACGCAAGCAAAGAGAAGATTCGAGACCCTCCGAGCAGCGGTTCATGCGGCTGTTGGGGAAAAAAACAAATCTCTAGCAGCCCCCGTTCGCGGCGACACGACACGCTGCAAATAGATCCAAAGCGATGGCACTTCACATATTGCGCGCACTCGAAAGATCGCACTGCTTAGGCGTGAACACCCCCTTTCCCAAGCTATTCTTTTATATATATTTGTTCGTCCATTACTCGAAAGAGACAACGAAAGGGCGGGTCTAGCGCTCGAAACACGGGAACGATGTAAAACCATCTATCGATGGGCGAATGTGCGCGACCAGAAAAATGTTTTTTTTTTTTTTTTTCCTTTGAGCTTTCCCAACGCGAAGAAAGCGCGATGCATCTTGGCACCGAGTCAGTTGGTGTTCAAATTATTTTTTTTCTTTTCGTTCTTTCCTTCAGCTTATCTCTTCGTCCGTCCTCGTTGTTTTCGGCTTTCGCACCTCCACGAAAAGCGCGAGAGAAGAGGGGGGGGGGGAGGAGAAACGATACGTCGCACGCGGGACCATAGCGCCATCTGGCATCTGCTACTCAAACTGAAGTCTCGCAAAAGGTGGCGCATGCAACGAACAGCACGCGCGGAGGATCACTCGGTTAATTAAGGAGTTTTAGAATGACGTTTGCGGGTGTTCCGGGCGTTGCTTTAGTTGCGGGCGCAATACGAGCTTTAGAATAGCGTTGCTCCCCCCCTAGTGAAAAGTCTTGGGACTTTCGCCCCGACCGCAAACCCAAACACACAGAAGCTACACACGGCACTCCGCTGGCCTCGTGGGCTGCGATCGCCGCACGTTATTTCGGATTTCCTGCGGGCGGACCGGCCGCGAACGGCGACTCGCGTTACGACGCATGCGCAATGGCAGCGACCGCACCGCAAGACCTCGCGGTGCGCTATTCTAAAACTCCCTAATATATTCCATGCTACGTGACGACCGCACGGAATAAACGCGAGAAAGAGGAGACGATAATGACGAGTCTGGCAGTGAAACCAGCTCAGAAAATAAAGTAAAAAATCGATGACTTTTATACGAATCAGTAATCTTGAGTAGAAATACAGATGAAGTAACAAAACAGTGAGGAAGCAGAAGTGTATGAGTTTGAACAGTGAGATACTTAGATATAGGATTTAAAGATAGCCCTTCTTCCCTAAAAACCGCGCCCCTTCGAGAAGGGGGAGGTGTTACGGGGGGGGGGGGGGGGAGGAGGTCTGCGGGAAAGAAGATTTCTCCTTTAGAAGTGTGCTTGAGGAGATGGGGGAAGAATTCCTTGTACCAAAATCCAATTACAGTTCCTTCCGCTCTTAGAAGCAAGCACTCATCCCCCTCCCTCCCCCCCCCCCCCCAAGCCTTTTGGTAAGACTCCCGAAAAATCAAAATTCTGGATGCACCCATGTTCCTCAGCGTACCCAACACGATTATATTGACTGACTTACAGACTTGAAGTGTTTAGCCTCATGGGAAATATTTTCCGACTCTTCAAAACAGACCAGAAGGAATGAAGTGACTTGTAGAGAAAATTTCAAGAAGAAAACGTTCTTTAAATCAAATCACGTACTTCTATACATTTAGGTCAAAGGAAATCATAGGGTTCGCACAAAGTAAAATTTGCACCACTCACTCTAGGCTGCTTTACAATGGGCACTTCGAACGCCCTGACCACAACACGTGATAGATGGTGAACATTACGGAAGCGTATGCACACAGAGCAGTAAGTATGGGCCTTGAGAAGCACGCTCTGCCGGACAAATTGATAACTCATCTCAACACGGCGGTGCGCACGAAAAAAACGATAGCACGAAGGGAATGATACAAAACCCGGAGCGATTATCAAGTTCCGATAAGCATTAGTATAGTTCAGTCACAAGGCTCCACAGAACGCCTCCAAGGGATGACACCACATGCCGGCTACATGTTCTCGCTATTCATCGTCGCCGCTGCCTTGAAGGTTTTTTTGCTTATACCTTTCAGTCAATCCTGAACAAGCCTTGCATCCAGCTCCGCCACAAAGAGAAATGAATACCTCGGTTTCATTTTAATGTAACACATCACCAAGGCTTTCAGAACACGATAACCACTCTAAATGGCTCCAATCGAAACTTGTGTTGCAGTTCACAAAGGATGAATAACGAAAAAAAAAGAAGCGAAAGAAAAGAAAGGAGGAACGGAAATAGCAAAAAAGAAAGAAAAAAAGAAAGAAAAAAGTAAGCAAGATAGAACGGAATTGAAAAGAAAGACAAATAAAGAGAAAAAACAACGAGAAAACGGAAATAGAAAGAAAGAAAGAAAGAAAGAAAGAAAGAAAGAAAGAAAGAAAGAAAGAAAGAAAGAAAGAAAGAAAGAAAGAAAGAAAGAAAGAAAGAAAGAAAGAAACCACGCGCGTACGAGGTGATGCACGTTAGAAGTAGTCGCTACCAATCGGATTCCAAGCCGCAAAGCTCGTTGCATAAATGTTTATATCTTCGCCCTGTGTTCTCCCGCTCTTTCCCTGTTGTTTTTTTTTCCCTTTTCTATTCATGCGCGTGCACTGATCGGCGGTTCCTTTTGCGCAGCCCGAAATTCGGCAATGCTTTCGCAGGACAGGAGATTACCTCATACCGAGCATCGGGAACGTGAATAGCGCGTCCTACCTTTAATGCACTTGCAGTGCGTTTTTGTGTTTTGCTACTACTTCGTTTTAGTATTCGGTAGGCGGATTAACCGAAGCTTTAAATCCTTGCACAAAGGCTCATACTGATAATACAGTGCATACTGCTTAGCTGTGCCCGGCATTCTAGTGATAAAGAAAAAAAAGACGCGAAATGCAGTGTACATTTTGTTACTAACACGCATGCATGCACGCACACACACGCATGCACGCGCACACACACACGCGCGCTCGCACACAATAGAACCACGAAATCGATAGAACGCAATCTTTGCGACAAAAAGAAAAAAAAGCATTCACGTGCTAAACAAAAGTCTCGTCCAGTTTCTTCATCTGTTGTAAAGCAGCGCCGATGCGGAAAGCGCTCAACGAAACCGCCACGTCCTGTAGGCGTTTTTACCATTGCGTGACACTACACAACCCTATAAAAGTGGATAGAGAGAGAAAAAAACCCTACTGACCGTGGCGGCATGGTGGTGCCTGTGTATAAGGGCGGTGTGATGGTCTAGCGAGTCTAGAGACCGCTGTTGCTGCACCGAACCACGGCGACGCTCGGGCTCAACAGAATGGCGCCGCAGAAGGGAACCTGCAGAGAAAAGAAGACTACGCATGTAGCGGCCGTTACAAGGACGCTTAACAACTACATACTGAACACACGTTTGATACAAACGAAACCCACACCTGTACAAAGCCGCGTTTGTAACAATAAAACCCACACGAAAGGCGTGCGCAAAGGAGGGGGGAGAGAGTAAGTTTCGTTCAGGAGTCTCGAGAACAAGGTGAATTTCGTTTTACCGAGTTAATGGTGCAAGTAAGAAACCATAAGACCCTCTTGCTAATACTTGAATTAACTTACTCCATCTTATTAGACCAACCAGAGCAGAAACTGATACTCTTCAAATTACTGCTACGTTCATGATCTAGAACATTTACTGACCCATAGAGTTACAACAGCACCCATTAAGTGATCGCTACGACATTATTATTATTATTATTATTATTATTATTATTATTATTATTATTATTGCGTCGCGAATGATGATCACTAACAGCCTTCTATTTGAACAGTAGTGGCTACAAGTGGCCACTCCACAGAATAAATGTTACAAAAATTATCGTAATACAGCGACCTTTATTCGGTAAGTGATACAGCCGTGACGAGCCTCTTCCTTTCCAATGTTTTTTTTTTTTTTTGGTTTCCATGAAGCCTTGCTAATAACAACTCAGTTGACTTGTTCAGCCATCTGGCATTGTTCATCTAGATTGATTAACGCTGAAGTTTTCAGAACAGGCTGACGCGCTTTCGAGAAAACCGAGAATCAGAAAATGGGAACTCGAAATAAATAAAATAAAATCAGATATCACGAAAACATTCACTACATATTATCTCATTATATATTTTTTGTTATTTGAACAAGGTTTTCGAGATGGGAACTTCTTTCTTGCGTATGAGATACCTGTCTTTTTAAAATAATAGGCTCTTTAGAAATTTTTTACGCTTCTACAAAGCCCCAGTAAGCCCTTCTCACAGGCAATAAATATAGAGATAATAACGGAAACCAAAATAAAAACATATAAATAGCACTTAGAGTTTATGTTGGTTCACTCACACAGAGGTTGCGCGGCACGAATGACAACACAAAATACTTCTTTTTACTAATCATCGTTACTACAAAGTTTATACAACTAATAAAAACGATTAAGAAAATAACTTCCCATTTTCTTAGATCACAGAAGGAGAGGCCAATGCGAACTCGGAGCAGCCAGCCGATTACAGAAAAGCTCGCTCTTCCATAATGAGGCGAGCTCACTTTATAATGTTCCTCAAGACGCCAAGAAGTGTCGCAACTAGTGATTTATTTACGTCGCCCGTTCGGACCCACGAGCATGTCTCAACGCAGCACCTAGGTCTCGCTATTGCGCAATCTCTACGTCTAGATCTTGCCCGCCTCGAATGAACGACATCGTTCAAGTGACTCAACAAAAAGCGTAGAGAGAGGTAGGCAACGGAAGGGTTTCGAAGTATTTTTGGTGGCTTCTTTAGAGCTCGGTCGTGGAGCGTCACTTTCAGGTTCCCGAGCATAATTAGGAAAAAAAAAAAAAGGAGCGCTGGTAATTTTCACAGGCGTTCGTTTTGTTTAAGTGCTGGACATAATAAAGGACTAACACAACGTCGTGGATTAAAAAAAGAAGACAAAGAAAAGCTGCATCGCCTGAACATTTTCACTATTTAGGCACTTGGTAAAAATCTGTGTTAAAACGTATATAGGGGGAAAAAAGCACCCCCTCCTCACACACACAAAGCAGCTTGTAAATTAAAGCTGGTTTCACCCTTTGCTTAGGTGTATGGGGAGAAGACTCCTTTACAGAAGCTGTCTCGGCCAGCGCGCGAGAATGAACTTGCGAAGATGACTAAACGGCCTTTCGCACAATTACTACTAAGTGCTCAGAGGAAAAGCGGTTAGAGTTAATTGCGAGTACACTTAAGAAAATAGCGAAAAATTTTCCTCACCCGACATTTGTGCGTCGAATCCAGCCCGAACAAGTAGACCTTAAAGACCATAACAGATTTCGTTTCAATAGTTCAGATAGGTGAGAAACTATACGTAATAAAGCTCGATTATCAATTTTTAGATGAAAACTTTTTATTAAACACACTGACAGCCTTCAAAGTACTGTAGCACTGGCACGTAGTTCCTAACGAGGAAAGCTGTCACATAGAAATGTGATTAATTTAGCATACCAAATTATCCGCAAAACATCAATTTCGGTCAAAGAGTTTCAACAAATATTCTAGAGCGTGAATTTAGGAGCACTATTTTTCGCCTATTCTGTCAAGATGTGCCCCCACCCATCATCACAAAAAAAATTAAAAAAGAAGCGAAAAAAAAAAACCACGATATCACTGTCGAGCACGTCACTAACCAACAGACCCGTCAGTCTTGCATAACAAACCAGTAGATAAATACTCGCGGCCACGAATTCTCCTTTGCCTCAAAGACAGGAAATAAACCAGACATTTCGCAGCGACCGACACTCAGCAATATCGACCATGGCGGAATGCTTACTCAGTACACACGTTTACTCAAAATCAAAGCGGGCCTACAGCGTCAAAGCACGAAAAAAAAAAAGGGGGGGGGGGATACAATAAGTCACTGAGAGTAAGTTCGTGGTGCCGGCGCTGTTTCAGCAAGAGAACTCGTAGCGAAATAACATCCTCCCAGCCATGTTTTCGCAAACAGAGCTTGCTTTGAGAGTAAACAATATTCGGACGCACCACGACCAAACAATGTGGCGTCATCACCGAACGAGAAGAAAGAGACTGAATAGTTATTATTCCTGAAAGTCGAAAGTATACGTAGCGACACTCGCAAAAAAAAAAAAAAAAAGAGATAAATACGGGAATGTCTCGGTGTACAGAAATCCTGGCGAATTCTCGTCATTGAAATTTTCTAAAGCTATATAAAAACGGTATCGATCAGGAAATTCTTTTAAGGAAAATAAATTTCTTCCCGCTGAAATGTAGTGGTACCCGGCTACGCCTACTTCCATTATACCGCTTCACGTGGACGCATTTTTCTTTTCGCTCCACCCGCAACGTTAAGGGTGCCGGCAGCCCGCAATCAGTGGAAGAGGTGGTTCGCGGCGTGGTTTTACGAAACCGTTCCCAGTAGGCACGAAAACAAACAAACGAAAAAAAATCAATAGCCAAGGGAAGAAAGCACTACAGTAAGAGTGGGAGTCTATTGAACAGGGAAGTTGCATTAGCGTCGGATCCAGGCGCACATCGAGTAGAGTTTGGCCCCTCCCATTTTAACCTTTCTTAAAAAAAAAAAAAGTGGTTGAAGCGTCGAGGAAAGAACCCCTGCCGGCCGAGGCAAGGAAGCGACCTTCACCGACGCTATGCGATAGCTGTAGTTCTGATTTTACGGCGTTTTTTTAATTTTATTTTTGTTTTATTACGCTGGCTTCTTTATTATTTTTTTCATATTTACGTCTCATTTAACAGCGTGGGGTTAAAGTAAGAGGGGAGTAACGACTCGGCACAGCGCAAAGGAGATAAGAAAGTAGTTGTTACGCGAGCTACGGTAAGTCGCGGAAAAACTGCAGTACACCGAGCAAGCGGGAAATAAAAGTAAATCCTTAATCGATTGTATCCGTCCCGGTTGGCTTTTCTGTAGTATATACAAACACGCTAACGGCGAAAGATACAAAAACTCACAACGGAAAAAGAATATGGCTATAAGGGGGGGGGGGGGGGGTAGCTGGTGTTCATTCATCCTGAAGGTGCGCTAAGTGAACACGGATACAAAGACGCAGACGGAAAGAAATACAGGAGACACAACGTCGAGCGCAAGATTAAGGATAGGAAACAAATATAAAGAGCACTTATGATTAAAAAACTAAGGATATAACGAAGAAGGAACAAAGATCCTTGGCTTAAAAAATACACCAATTTATCCGTTGCTTCTGTGTTTCGATTTGAACTTGCAAAAATAGCAGAAGTGAAAAAGCAGACGTAGTCTCGCATACAGCCCAGCCAATCACACTGAAACATTCACTGAAGCATCCACCGACCGGAAAATGCAGCAAGACCCGAGTCCACGTAAAACGCGTACGAATAATATAGTGATAATATAGTAGTGTTAGTAATCGCCGCAATAAGAAAACAAAGTCGGCTAGTGTGTGTGCACTTCAATTAGCGCAACGCAGTATAAACGATCCAGCCGCCAACGCGATTGCCTGGCGAATCCGATGGGACGGCGCGTGGAAGGCCGAGACAAAGTATCTACAGGCGCCGTCGAAGCGGCTCGTCTCTGCGAGATCAGGTCGATATTCCTGGCGGAGGTGCGGCGTGTAATTAAGGGTCGAGCCAGCGCCCAGCAAACGTTCCCATCCACGAGCACGCACGCATACACACGAGAGAACCCACAAGAGGCGCGAAAGGAAGGAAGGAGGCAACAAACGAGTCGAGATCGGGCGGATCTGTTCACGGCCCCACCGGAATCTGTAAACACTCCAGGGAAAGACACGTTCGATACACCTTGCGGTGCAGGCTGTAGTGTTGTTGAGAGCACGCTCTCCGCCTCGCCGAAAGTCGCGAAATCACGCGATCGATGGGTTCCGAAAACACTCGACCGAAGTAGACCACGTACGTAAATAAATAAATACATCGATAAATACATTAGCGGAAATTTGTCTCAAATGAGACTTCAAAGCTTGAGAATCACCTAAAGAAGTCTGGCAGAGGCTTATATAGTAGTACACATATTCATTGATATGTGGGGTTTAACGTCCCAAAGCCACCATATGATTATGAGAGACGCCGTAGTGGAGGGCTCCGGAAATTTCGACCACCTGGGGTTCTTTAACGTGCATCCAAATCTGAGCACACGGGCCTACAACATTTCCGCCTCCATCGAAAATGCAGCCGCCGCAGCCGGGATTCGATCCCGCGACCTGCATGTCAGCAGCTGAGTACCTTAGCCACTAGACCACCGCGGCGGGGCTAGTAGTACACATGTAACACTACGAATCGACTGAAGCATATTATATGAGAAGCATTTCGTAGCGAACCAAGGCACTTTGTGCGTTTCTATCGACGTATCCATCGACATTTCAGCCGCCCACGTCCGGGCGTTCTCGTGAACGCCTCCCATCCTCAACATGGCGCTGACCGAAATTGGTATGGGACGGTAAGAGGGTTGGAAAAATACGACGGTCTCGTCATGATATGAATGACGTGAAAATCCTGCCGCGTAAGTCGTCAAACGCTTTCTCACATGCAAAGAAAGGGCACGTCTGGCCGATACCCGTAACCATGGGACACGGCATGCGGGTATCTGCCACGGGTGATTGACACTTTAAATATACCCAGAAACAGCGAGAACAGATATTGGTCATTTAAATCATCATCATCATCATCATCATCATCATCAGCCTGACTACGTCCACTGCAGGACAAAGGCCTCTCCCATGTTCCGCCAGTTAACCCGGTCCTGTGCTTGCTGCTGCCAATTTATACCCGCAAACTTCTTAATCTCATCTGCCCACCTAACCTTCTGTCTCCCCCTAACCCGCTTCCCTTCTCTGGGAATCTAGTCAGTTACCCTTAATGACCAGCGGTTATCCTGTCTACGCGCTACATGCCCTGCCCATGTCCATTTCTTCTTCTTGATTTCAGCTATGATATCCTTAACCCCCGTTTGTTCCCTAATCCATTCTGCTCTCTTCTTGTCTCTTAAGGTTACACCTACCATTTTTCTTTCCATTGCTCGCTGCGTCGTCCTCAATTTAAGCTGAACCCTCTTTGTAAGTCTCCAGGTTTCTGCTCCGTAGCTAAGTACCGGCAAGATACAGCTGTTATATATCTTCCTCTTGAGGGATAGTGGCAATCTATCTGTCATAATTTGAGAGTGCTTGCCGAATGTGCTCCACTTCATTCTTATTCTTCTAGTTACTTCAATCTCGTGGTTCGGTTCTGCGGTTATTACCTGCCCTAAGTAGACATAGTCTTTTACAACTTCAAGTGCACTATTACCTATCTCGAAGCGCTGCTTCTTGCCGAGGTTGTTGTACATTACTTTCGTTTTCTGCAGATTAATTTTAAGACCCACCTTTCTGCTCTCCTTGCCTAACTCCGTAATCATGAGTTGCAATTCGTCCCCTGAGTTACTCAGCAATGCGATGTCATCGGCGAAGCGCAGGTTACTAAGGTACTCTAAGGACGCCATAAATAAAAAAAAATTACACAAAATTATTGTTTCTTGATAATGGAAGGATGAACTTCTAAACTTCCTAACTTTTGTTGTAGGAAAGCTAGAGCCATGAAACTTGCTTTTTCATTCATTCACAAAACTGTTGTTCCTTCTTCAAGTCTAAGCGAATTCGAGACCGTACCATTCTATGGTCATTGCATCGTACCTTGCCAACCACTTCCACATCCTGCACGATTCCTGGGTGTGCAGTCATTATAAAGTCTATTTCGTTCTTATTTTCGCCATTAGGGCTCCTCCATGTCCACTTGCGGTTTTCTCATTTTCGGTAGAAGATATTCGAAATCCGTAAATTATTGCGTTCTGCGAATTCTATAAGTAGCTCTCCTCTGGCGTTTCTAGTACCGATGCCATAATCTCCTACTGCCTGGTCTCCAGCCTGCTTCTTCCCTACCTTTGCATTAAAGTCGCCCATCACTATAGTATACTGTGTTTTTACCTTACTCATTGCCGATTCCACGTCTTCATAGAAGCTTTCAACTGAAGCGTCATCATGGCTGGATGTAGGCGCGTAAGCCTGTACTACCTTCATCTTGTTTCTTTTATTCAGTTTAATTACGATACCTACCACCCTTTCATTAATGCTCTAGTAATCCTCTATGTTGCCAGCTATGTTTCTGTGAATTAGGAACCCCACTCCCAGTTCTCTTCTATCTGCCAAGCCCCTGTAGCAAAGGACGTGCCCCTTCTGTAGCACCGTATAGGCCTCATCTGTCCTCCTAACGATTTAAATACGAGGGAGCTAAGAAAAAAAAATGAAGCCGACATCGGTAGCGTTGACCCAACGATTGAAACGAATAAAAAATTAGGACACGAGCAGGATTCGAACCCATGCGTTCTGCGCGGCAGTCAGGTACTCTATACCACAAATAGACGTCAGTTCTTGAAACTGTTTTGAAACAACAACCTTCGCAGGCGTAATTTCAGTGCGACGTCAATTGCGGTTGCAGTGTCAGCTGTCTATAACAAAGCAATGGGCATTCCATATATGTACCGCTACGAGACAGACGTCATGTCTGGTTAACGTTGATTCTGGTTGATTCTGGATCCGCCTTTATATCAGCACAAATAATACATTTGCATTTCTATTATTTAGCAAAATTATGTTAAAGCATTGCTAGACTCCTGGGGAATGCGCTCACGAAAGTTACGTATGATAATCACATCACCTCGCCGCGATGTGCATTAATTGCGTCTCGACAACATTGACGCCAGCGCTGTAATTTTCGCGGAAATTTTAGCGCGCGAACAAAACGACGACACAGAGACAAGAAGGAGATGAAATCTGCGTCGTCGTTTTGTTCTCGCGCTATAACTATCGTCATGCCATACCGACTAGCCCAAGCTGCCACATTTCACGGAAATCCTCAAATTTTTTGCTGATGGTGCCATGGCCTTTTTAAAGGAAACAGAGCGGAGAACACCCCAAAAAAAACCACGCTGCACGCTTTGGCAACTAGTTCGCACGATTGTTACAACACTGCAGGCAGACAGCAGTTATAGCGCCGGTTCGCTTGGCTGTTCGTCTCATTCAGCAGTCGCGAGCTCTCTCCACACCACAGCCGAGAACGAAAAAAAATACACGGGCTCGCGGGGCCCACTCGTCGCGTTGCGGCAACGTTCGCGCCACGCAATGACAAAAACAGCGCAGGTGGAAACGCAGCGCGCCAAGTTGCCGGAAAGCCTTGCGTGTCTGGAAAGCATTACGCTCCCGACTGCTCGACGGGCAACGTAGACCCTTAGCGGTGTCTCTAAAATAAACGGATGGAGGGCGCGACGACGACTACACGAAACGTGAATAAGAGCAAGTTGTTTTGATAACAGGGTGATGGCTCGAACGAGTTCTCCGAAGCCTCCTTTTAGGCGGCGGGGAAACCAATGTCCTTCGCACAACACGCAAATGTAATACTGGGTTCCGTTAGAGCAAAAGGGAGCAAGATGAAAAGAAACATTCCTTTTTGTTGAAGAATGTTCCTCCAAGTCCAACGACAGTAATTGAAAAATATTCTTATATTAACCATCGGTTTCATGGCTGTTAATCCACCATGGATCCCAGCCGTGGTGGGTGGGATCGATAAATCAAGGAACAAGCAAGCAATCAAGCTTCTCCCACCATTCAGCTGCTGCCGGCGTCGAAGCCCACTTTACAACGTCTGCGACAATCTGAGGTGTACGTTTTGGTGAAGTGGCATTGCAACTATCTTTCGCTACCGTCACCAGTATCGTCGACCTCGACTGATGCCAAGGAAGGAAACGATGGGAAAACGCCGGCGAAAACGCTGAATGTAGTTCGGTCTTCGTGGTGTCACCATGTGTTGTACGAACACCTGCGGAACACTTATAACGGAATGCTAGTCACGCTGAAGCAAGGCGAGCTCGCATATACGTGCTCAGACCCAGGAAGAACGTGGTGCTACACGTGGAAAAAACGCTGCAGCTCAACGCACATTCAACCGTGTTCACTACATTTCGTATTGTTCCTAAACATCCTGGCCTTACCTCGTATAGGTCTGATGTTTTGCTATCGCATTCATTGCTTCAGCCTTGTGCCGACACCATGTCTTTTTTTTTTTCGAAGGTTTGACTGGACTGCACAACGATATCTCGACCTTTGTATGCCGCAGCCCGGAGGTCCTCGCCCATGAATGTTTCGGGAACCTCTTGTGGGTCAGCGGAAGTGACGAGGAACTTCTTGCCATGAGCGAAAAAGGGGGTTGAGTCATAAGCTAACCCAACACGCAGCATGAAATACGTGTCATTTATTTCGCCTGAGGAAATAATTATCAAACTAGAGTGCCACGCCGATTCGATTCCAGCCGCTGGTTCATAAGTAGGGCAGTGTGCACCCGCATTGAACCTGTTCCTAACTACGTTCGCTCTTGAAGTATGCAAGCCTATAAGACGTATGTCCGCGTGCATCTATCGTAGAAAGTTGCAACAACAACTTCCCAGCAATTTACCGGGCAAGAGAAGCATAAGTTAACTCCGCCGCAATACGATAAGCAATGTTGTGAAGCACACAAAAGTAGGAAGGGGCCGGTTTACGGAACGTGTGCACAAAAAAAAAAACAATAAAGAGAGATATGTTTTCTTTGATTTTTAGGGATGGATTTCGCGGGCTCCTAAAATGGCTTAGCGAGCCCCCTGGGACCCCAATTTGAGAGCCATTTCGAATGACGGTTTACAGCCCACATTGGCTGAAGACGACAGCACCAGGTTTAATTTTTTTAAGTAATGCTGCAAACTAGTGCTTCGAAGTTATCTTCTGCTTTCGTTATTTAACGAATTTAACGACTGCTTTCGTTATTTAACACGAGCAACGCACGCTGTATACAGCTAATCATACTTCAAGTTCTCCTGGAAACAGATGCGGCTGGCAAAGCGGGCAGAGAGGCATGTGGGCACGTCAACACCACGATTGCGCACTCTTTGTCTTTGCCCCCTTTTTGCGGGCCGCACAGCGCTCTAGATAGTTACATCGCACCTTTTGGCAGCGGCGCCAGAAGTCTAGCCGCAAAGTGCCATCCCAGAACATGATTCGAACCACAGGAGTTTAGCGTCTTAAAGAGAGGCGCAAATACCTCCCAAAGTAAAGATTGATAGATCACACTCGCAGGACGCGAACTAAGCAAGTCCTCGTTACTATCAATGAAGCCGACTGATACAGGTGGCGTCGCCACCAACAGAACCCTGGAGTTACGCAGGCGCACGGCCTGTACTTAAGGTAGCGATGTACCACGAAATGTCCGGCTACCAGCCACAGCTATGCGGTGAAGCCACGCTTCGTTTTTACAACATGTCAGGCGTGTCCCCGACCAGCGATGAGCTTTACTGGCAAAAATTGGTCTTATTCCAGGACGGTGAGGCGTCATCGTCGGGAGATACAAAAAATCGTCCTGAACATCAGCCTTTTCGCAATGCACGGTTACTAACGGCGTCCGGAGAACAGACGCGCAACCATGTCACCTGAAGGTAAATCATATAATGTAACCCTACATGACACCCCGCATTCCTACTTTGTAGGGTCGAAAATTCAGCAGAATTTAGACGTGAATAAGCGCACTTTCGCAGTTTCTTTTTGAAGGAAACAAGAGACCGGCAAGTGCGGCGGCGGAACTAATGAAAGTCGACAAATTCACTCGCGAGTGGGCTCATTCCGACTCACTCCGAATCAGATCAAGCCGTGAGTGGTCGTAGTGATGGCGAGCGAGTAATATTTCGGTGGATCTGAGTCTTACTGAGCTCTAGGGGCAAACTTATTTTATGATCGAGTCAAATCGAGGTATACAAGTGCCTATTTTATTCCAAGCGATTTTGTTGCAGTGACAAAACGCTGGCACGACAACAAAATATGAAGCAATCAATAATATAATGTCAGAAAGAATAACGACAATATCAGTGCAGTCGCCATCTTTCATCCTCCTTTTCATCTTGCTATTCGGTTCTGTAGTGTATGGCATGGGGTAGAAAACCAAATATTTTTTATCAACGCGATTGCGTTAAAGAGCTCGTTTCGCAGAAATTCCGGTTTCGGCGCCGATGTTGGCGTCGTCGGTTGTGAGCGAAAAATCATCATCTTAGCGTGACCGAAGAATCGAGAAAGATGCGAATAAAATAAATAATAAAATGTTCTGGTTCTGAATGGGGATCGAATCCGGGTCGTTTGCGTGGCAAGCAGGTGTTCTACCCCACCGCCTCCCCCCTCTGCTTGTGAACACGGTAAAAAAAAAAAAAACTTCCTCTGCTTTGTATACAAACACACGCGTCCGGTATACATGCTTCACAATACAGCATAAAACACTGCCGTAATAATGCGTACTACACGTTTACACTGCCATCGGGCGTTCGACCATGGGGTTATCATAATGGACTCATAGTTTAAAGCCAGTCACCCACTACAAAAGGAACACGCGATACTGCACCCTTCAGGCGCCGTAGTGGGTGCATATCAAGTTCAAAAACATTTCTTACACTAACCCCCGTATTCAGAAACGCTCCTCGACTCGAATTCCATCCTTCACTTGACTGAGTTGAGCACTGTGCCGCTGCTCGACCTGAAATTGACGCTGCGCATCTCAAGAATCGCTGCAGAATATTGCCGATATGCAGTGACTTCGTCTGCCCAGAGACGGCGCTCCCATCAGCTTTTTCAAGTCAAGGAGAGCTCTTGAGTGAAGGAGCGTTTGTGAATACGAGGGTGAGTGTTCGAAGTATGCACTAGGAACAGAATATCGCGTTCAACTATCAAAGGCGAAGCTTAAAGGTCCCCCCCCCTTTTTTTTCCCCTTCCAGTCAATCTACCAGCCCTATTCCTCTGTGATGGAATAATGCCTGGTTGCTCCGGCACCCTTTGGGCAGCAGCGCCAGCGAGCCAGCGGCGCGGAACGCCGCCGGTACGCGTCCGCGGCAGCAGGGAGGGGGGCATCTCCGGAGAAGAAACGTGACGCACGACATTGGCTCGAGACGCCGATTACGCGGCCCGGGTCCCGCCCAGCTGGCAAACTCCCGGCGGCTAAGATTAGCGACACGGGCAGCGGGGACGTAGCCAGCTCACCGGCTGGCCGGCCTTGCGCGCGCCCGCATATAAGGCACTGCACAACACCGGTGCACCTATAGCGGCGATGGAAAGAAACAGCGAGGCGCGCTATAGTGCTCCGACGGTCGCATTTCTTTGCGATCGCGCTGTCACCTTTGCGGCAATAGAAAGACGCTAGGGTCGTCACTGGACGTAACATGTACGGCTGTAGTGCAAGCCAAACAGATATAATACAAAGACTGGCATGATTTGCCCTAGGCAGTTTATTGATTTATTTTTTTTATTCATTTACACTCATACCCAGAGCGCCATTTAGGCATTATAGTGGGGGGAGGGGGAGGTTACACAGAAAATTTATAAATCATACATTTCAAAAACATTGGTAGTGAAAAACTAAGGAGAAACAGCGGCATACATTGTTGTCAACACACATGAATTACATAAAGATCAGCTAACCCACCCAAAGAGAGAAAACAAAATGAAATTTATACAAACATGAAAAATCCAAAACCATGTGATAAGAGCTAAACACTGCATGAAATTCGACTGCACCTGAAGACAGAATGAGATGTCAAGGAGCGGCCGCAAAAGCTTCGTTATCTATTATGCTGACCTTGTCAGCAGGCAGACGATTCCATTCAGAAATAGTCTTGGGGAAAAAAAAGGTGCTTTTAAAAAGATTAGTCCTGCAGCTATATTCTCTAACCTTGAGCTCATGATCAGTTTTCCAGAACCATGCAATATCTTTTGGAAATTGCTGAGAACAGAACTACATTGAATGTATGTTGTCGATTTCTTGTTTAAACATATTCTGTGTCCATGTGAGTGAACCTATACGATTAATTCTGTATTTGTAGCTGTTCCAATCAGAAGCCCGGCCCGTATTTTGGATGTATGTTTTGTTTTATTGCAGTACACAAGTGAGTAAAGCGTTACTTCAATTTATATAATGTTCTTATCCCCCCCACGCAGACATATTTCTTTTTGTTTTGAATTAGTTCATATTGATGCACCTTGCTTACTTCTAATGTCTAGACGCCCCCTATCGGCAGGGATGTTTCCCTTCAGACGCTGCTTAGATGGGTAAGCACGCGGTAGTGGAAAGTTCGCAGACAGGCGAATGGTCGAGAAATTCTTGCGATTTGTCTGGTCTGTTAAGGGTGGTTTGTCTAAATGCCCAAGTTGGTCGAGTAATAAGTGACAGAAAAAAAACGTGAACCAATCAGACGACGCGGGTGAAACAGTATGAGTCACTGTACGCCCCCTACTTCTGTCTGTGATGCCTTTAGATCAACAGCTGAGTAGGACGCGCAGACTGAACACTAAGTCAAGTTGAAATTTCAGCGAAAAAAATGAACATAAAATGTCAGCAGTAACGGCCATCCATTGCCTAGGGTTTCCCCAAAAAACAAGATTTCCACAGACACTCCTCCATTCGGGTTCACGCGGATGGGTAGAATCTTAGAAACCTTTTTCAGCAAAGGGCTTACGGTGAAGAAAAATTGCCCGCAGCTTCCCTCGGGGGAACACTGAGGAGGATGCGGAGCATATAATTGGTTAACTGGGTGTTAAAGTGCGACTTACTTGGGTCGATGGCTAAATTGGTTAACGTGGTTGTGAAATGGGGTGTTAAATTGCGACTTACTTGGGTCGATGGCTAAATTGGTTAACGTGGTTGTAGGAGGGGGTGTTAAATGAAAGAACACGTACACACGTATGCGAAAGGACGGCGCTGGTCGAAGGGACGTCGATCATTGTGTTTGTGGATTCGTTGGAATTCATTTCACCGCGACCTTGGACGTCGACGCGCCGTACAAACCAACCGACGAGCGGCAACTGAGCGAGCGAGCGCCGACCTTGAGTATATATACAGCGCTACGGCGCATGCACTGTCAGCTGTTGAATGTTCTCGAAGGAGAAGCGCGCGCGCGGCACAGATGGCGACGGCGCATGCGCTGTCAGCTGTCGAATGTTCTCGAAGGAGAAGCGCGCGCGGCACAGATGGTGGGCGACGGCGCGACGGCGCATGCGCGCGCGTCAGCTGTCGAATGTTCGAGAAGCGGTGCGGACGGCGCACTACAAGGCGAGTGTATAAGATGCTTCCGCATCTAAAAGAAAAAAAAAACGAATGAAAACAAATCACCACAAGTAGCCTTCCCGAATGCGATGCACTGCTTGCATCGATGACGCACTGATGAGTCCCGCCCGCCTCATCACAGTACAGAGAGCCTTTTCGTGCACGAGTGAGTTGCACGCTCGCAAATAATTAGCGGCAACGAACTCGAGCGAAACGGACCTGCATGCGCAACAACCACGTAAAGAGCAGAAGCTTACACACACGAGTAACCACAACTTCCAAACAGCGTGTTTTCAGTCCTAATTACTTCCGATAACGTGGACGCTTTTTTACTTTACTTTTATTTTTGTTACCGTATGCTCGGACATTACAGAAGCTTGAAGCGTGTCGCGAACTGTTGCAACCCTACGCCAAACGTTAAAGTTGTCTGCGCGCTAAAGCTGGGATGAATGCACTTTCTGAATGCATTTGCTCGCTGTCATTATTCCCCACCCCTTTTTTTACTTTTTTTTCTCCCAAAACTACACGCGAATAAAAAAAATGGCAGCATATCCACGGAGTGAATGATGGAGAGTGAGCGAAGCATTCGTCCGTCCATGCGTCCGTCTGTGTGACCGTCCATGCGTCTGTTCGTGCGCCCGTCCCTGCGTTCGCTCATGCATCCGCCCCTGCGTCCTTTCATGCGTCCATCCATGCATCTGTCTGTGTGTCCGTTCGTCCATCTATTCAACACTCCAAGTCCCACAATCTCGCATCTTTTCATCATATATTTCACATATAGAAGCACCGCCATTCAGTGGACATTCCAAGGACTAAACGAGAGGTGGCACACGCACACCTTCTTACGGCTTGCGCTTCGGGTCCACTTCCCCCCTTTAACCACCTCGAGTTCATGGTATATTCTAGTTCACTGTATTCATGGCACTGCGGCCCAATGCTCGCTAAACCTTTCTAAAACCAAGGAGGTTACGCCCAGCGAGTATAACGTAGCAACCTTTTCCTGTCAGATAGTGCTCAATGTACATGCCAGTGGCTGCTAATGTGAAATGAGAGACAGGAAGATTCAGCTTTTAATTTCTTACGGCTTGCACTTCGTATCTGCTTCCCCCCTTTAACCACCTCGAATTCATTCATGGTATATACTAGTTCATTGTATTCATGGCCCTGCGGCTCAACGCTCGCTAAAACTTTCTAAAACTAAGGAGGTTACACCCAGCGAGTATAATGTAGCATCCCTTTCTTGTCAGATCGTGCTCAATGTACATGCCAATAGCTGCTAATGGTGATCGCAGCCTTCGCGTTAACTAAAAGCCGAATGCTCCTGTCTCTCATTCCCCATTAGCAGCCATTGGCATGTACATTGAGCAGTATTTTTTATTGTTCAACAACGCACAGAAGAAATCTCTCACCGGCACCACCTTGGAGGTCAAATGTTATACCTATTTCGGGTATGTGCCACTGGTGGTTACGTACTACGAGGGACGAAAAGCCACGCCATAAGGAGCTTCGCCCCTAAAATGTATTCCCCTCAAGAATTGCGCCCCCACCCCTCGCAGCCCGTTCTCTTCACTTGTAAAAGAGCATGTTGTTACCTAATGTCGTTTTTCTTTTTTTGCACTGTCACCGCTTTTCTTTTCATTCAGCAAAGCGGAAATGTCCAGCCTATGCATTTTGTGCAAATACTGTATGCCGTGATCTAGCTATTTTTATGCGTTTTGTTTTGTGCCTCGCGATAAGTTTATATTGACGCGTATGTATTTTTTTATTTGTGAACCCCCCTACAAAAATGCCTCTAGAGCGCGCTGTTGGTACATGTGTCTCGTGACGACTAAAGGTAACAGGAATGCAGCAGTGATGAAAAATAGGGCACTGTGGAATTACAATAGGTATGATGTTGTGAGAGGAATACGGAAAGGGGTCATGGTTCCTGGTCTGACGTTCGGCAATGCGGTCTTGTGCATGAGATCAGAAGTTCAAGCAAAATTAGAAATTAAGCAACGTGGAACAGGTATACGGCTTGCCTTAGGAGCTCACGGGAATACACCAAATCAGAGAGTACAAGGTGATATCGGATGGACATCATTTGAGGGCAGGGAAGCTAGCAGCAAGATAAAATTTGAAAAGCGATTGAGAGAAATGGGGGAGCAGCGTTGGGCTAGGAAGGTATTGAGCTACTTGTACATGCAGAATGTCGATACAAAATGGACGAAGCGAACCAGAAAATTTGACTAGTAAATACTTCGAAAATAGCAGGGGGCCAAACCAAAAAGAATTATCGGTTAAGAAGAAGGTGAAGGAAACGGAGACCGATATGTGAAGAATTGGCATGATTAAAAAGTCCGCACTAGAGATCTATCGAACTTTTAAGCCGGAAATTACCAAGGAAAGGGTCTAAGATAATACTCGGGGTAGTTCTCTACTGTTTGAGGCCAGGACGGAAGTATTGCGAACCAAGACATATCGGGCCAAATACGAAGGGGTAGACACGGTATGCAAAGCGTGTGGAGAAGAAGAAACTGTCGAACACTTGATAATGTTCTGTAAAGGACTTCACCCTATAGTTCAGGACGATTGCGCAGAGTTTTTCAAAGCACTGGGGTTTAGGGACAGGGAGGGCAAAATAGACTTTAAGCGGGTAGAATTAACTAGAAGGAGGTTATCTGATTGGTGGCTGAAGTCAAGGCACAAGTGAAAATTAAACCCTTCACTGCAAAACACGAATCCTCAACCTCACTATTTAAAGGGAAAAAATAAATCTAGTCTTTCGTTCATTAAGTATTACGGCACGTCCGTCCGTCCACCCACCCACCCACCCACCCGTCCGTCCACCCACCCACCCACCCGTCCGTCCGTCCGTCCACCCGTCCGTCCATCCACCCGTCCGTCCGTCCGTCCGTCCACCCACCCGTCCGTCCACCCACCCGTCCGTCCGTCCGTCCGTCCGTCCGTCCACCCACCAACCCACCCACCCACCCACCCATCCATCCATCCATCCATCCATCCACCCATCCACCCACCCATCCATCCATCCATCCATCCATCCATCCATCCATCCATCCATCCATCCATCCATCCATCCATCCATCCATCCATCCATCCATCCTTAGCCACTAGACCAAATGGATGGATGGATCCATCCATCCATTTTGCCAAGCAAGAAAAACACATTAAACAGTCATTACCAGCACTGATTAATGCAGATGATGTAGTATTAATAGCCGACGACAAGGATTATCTCCAGGGATCGATAGACATCTGTAGTAATGAGGGAGATATGTTAAATTTGAAGTTCAGCAGGGAAAAATCGGCAATCATGATTTTTAATGATAACAGAGGCAGTGAGCATAAGATACAGGAAGTAACGCTAGAAATAGTGGATAAATACAAATACTCGGGCGTATAGATAAATAACAGGGCTGAGTATCTAAGGGAGCACGAAAGATACGTAATGACTAAGGGCACCAGGAATGCAGCTGTAATGAAAAATAGGGCACTGTGGAACTACAATAGGTATGACGTTGTGAGAGGAATTGGGAAAGGTGTCATGGTCCCGGGTTTGAAGTTTGGCAATGCGGTCTTCTGCATAAAATCAGACGTTCCAGCAAGATTGGAAATTAAACAACGTGGCATAGTCAGGCTTGCACACGGGAATACCCCAAATCAGGGGGTACAGGGAGACATGGGATGGACATCGTTTGAGTGCAGGGAAGCTAGCAGCAAGATAGAAATTGAGGAGCGATTGAGAAAAATGGGAGAGGAGCGTTAGGCTAGGAAAGTTTTCAGTTACTTGTACATGAAGAATGTCGATACTAAACGGAGGAAACGAACTCGAAAATTGTGAAGCAAGTATTTAGACAACAGCAGAATACTAAGCCAAAAGGAAACATCAGTTAAGAAGAAGGTGAAGGAAACAGAGAGGGAGATGTGGAAGATGTGATTGCTTACGAAATCATCACTGGAGACCTACCGAACTTTTTAGCAGGAAATTGCAAGGGATAAGATCTACGATAATTATCGGGGTACTTCTCTGCTCTTCGAGGCTAGAACGGGAGTATTGCGGACCAAGACGTACCAAGCAAAATACGAAGGCACAGACACGGTATGTAATGCGTATGGAAAGGAGGAGGAAACGTCTGAACATTTGATAATGTTCTGCAAAGGGATCCACCCTATAGTCAAAGATAACGGCGCCGAATTTTTCACATCATTGGGGTTTAAGGACAGTGAAGGCGAAATAGACTTTAAACGGGTAGAAATGACCAGGAGGAGGCTAACTGATTGGTTGCTACAATCAAGGCGCGAGTGAAATTCAATCCCTAAACACACAGTGATAGTACTTAACCTTATGGCCAGGTGGCGTGAGCCGCCGCCCGATCTAAAGGGCACAGCCGGATACATCCATCCGTCCATAAATAAATGTATAAATAAAAATACAGAATTGATTAGACAAAGATCCCCACCGTGGTGGTCTAGTGGCTAAGGTACTCGGCCGCTGACGCACAGCTCGCGGAGTCGAATCCCAGCTGCGGCGGCTGCATACTCGATGGAGGCGAAAATGCTGTAAGCCCGTGCGCTAAGATTTGGGTGCACGTTAAAGAACCCCAGGTGGTCCAAATTTACGAAGCCCTCCACTACGGCTTCTCTCATAATGATATGGTGGTTTTAGGACGTTAAACCCCACATATCAATCAATAATTAGACGAAATGGATGATGCCGTGGAAGTCAAACCTGTTCATTAAAAAAGTACATATTTGTGATGAACCATGCTCCACATGACCAAATATTAAGAACTAAATACGAGTACACAAAGACAAATAATTAAGGAAATAGAAAAAGCATACACTGCAATATAGCTCTAACATTTTCCCTTTTATTTCATCTGTCTCATAGAGTGGGCAATGAACCATTAATTCCATGTTCATTAACGCATTTATTAGCGCCGTCGTTGGACACGTTCAACAGCGTCGTACGAAGAGCGCAATCGCGTTTTCGCTGCGCGTATCTTTCGGTAACATTGTTACAAGAGCGCGCCGTCTATCCCAAACTGCAACCTAATCATAAACAAAACCAAACCATCCCTCCCCTCTCTTTTCCTGTCTAAAATGGGGGGGGGGGGCAATAAATGATACTAGAAAAGGGTCAGAACGGCCTCCCTATAGAGCTGCCTTTCCCTTCGGTCTCGACCATTACGAAACGAATGCGGGCGGGACGAAATGCCCACCGGCCGTTTCTCGGGACGAGGAGGATGAGGAGAGCAGAGTGGGATCTGAACCAGAATCGCGCGTCCACCCGCGGCGTCCTTTAACGTTTCTGCAGGCTCGGCGTTTCTTTTTTGCATAAAGCAAGAAGAGAGAGAGAAGGGGCGGAGGGGAGGGGGGTAGGAGTGGACGGCTGGCAAAAATAAACTCCTTCGGTCCTTGACATGCAAGCTAGCCGCGCTGTGGGTGGGTGTGCAAAGAAGAAAAAGACGCCAAGAGCAGCCGTATGCGACGACGACGAGGGCTACAACATCGGCTCGGAGAGGCGGCGGCGCGGAAGACGACGACGACGACGAGAAACTACGCGATTTGTCTCCCGCGGAGAGCGCTAACGCTGCCAGGCTCGCGTCGAATGCAGCCCGCGCTTGGGGCGCAGGCTGCGCTGCTTCTCTCTTTTCATGCCGCGTAAATAAGTTAGCAGAAAGAAATGGGGGGAATGACAGGAAGAGGAGTCCGACACCCGCTGAGAAAAAAAGACGGCGACGCTTTTCTCGAGCGCCAATCAAGAAACCGCAAATGCCCCCCCTCCCGCTGCTGCTGACAAAAACAGCTCGCCCCCTCCTCCCTCACCCACCCCCCCCCCCCTTAGAGCCCACTTCGCCTCAGTAGCGTCGTGCAATGATGCGAAAACGACACGACTCGGAAAAGAGGTAAAATCGGCTGGGAGAGAAAAGCCGTGGGTGGATAAAAGTGTCTAATCTTATGATATCGGGCCACTAATCAGTAAAGTGGGCAGCATTATGGGGATCCGTTTCGGAGGGGGCAATTGAAGTCTTCGGTTCATTTAGAACAGTAAAAAAGAAAAAAAAATCCAGTTTGATTGTAAGGCGTTATTTAGTGTCATCATAGTGTTAATGCGATTTCGACCAGGCACCGGAACGTGTAGTCGATTAACGCGGGCGTTACTGGACCTCCTTTCTAAGACTATGAGACAGACAGCGTTAACCAGAAGACATCTAGTTTGCTAAGACAGAAGGTGGAGAGCTCGGCTATAGGTGGGCCGTGATTAAATTGGGTAGAACGTAGCGGAAGGCACAGCGCACCAAGAAAGGAACAAACATGGTCGAACAAAAGAAAACATCGCTGAGCTCACAGTTAATCACTTCTAGCATCTTGTGAATTTCCGTCTCGGTCGGAACATACAAATAACTATAGGTAGCGCATGACGCTTTTGCTTTTCCCGTCGTCTGTTACGTTTTCCTACATGTAATGAGTGTTCCACTGCACTGATTTCGACACTGACGTATGTGTAGTGAATAATGAGGTAGAGTGAGATAAGGCTAAATGAAAAAAATGGCGGAGGGGACCCCATATGTACTAACGACAAACAATAAATGGGCATATATTTCATGCCCGGAACACGCATCTGCTTCTTATATTCGCTAACGGCTGACGACAACCGTAGAGGTCTTGTCGCCATTGCACACCGCTGCTGATACGGAGCGCTAATGATTAAAAAAGCATAACAAAAAAAAAGAAGTCTTGTCATTGTAACAATACTGAAATCACCCACCCCCTCCCGGTTTCTCGTAGATGGCCATAGTTATAGGTTGTTGCTAGGCCCGATAGACGTCGCGATAGTGACGAAACACGACAATATGCCTTCGCCGTTACGCCACCGACCCTAATATTGACCAACTGACGCAAGCGCTCGAATGCCTTGCAAGAAGTACATGTTAACACAAGGAATGAAATGATGTCGATGTCGTTTGATTTCCAGATCGAAGATCGTAGTGTCTCTGGCTACAGCCATCAATATGTACTAGAGGACATCGTGTTCACTAAAAAATAGTAATAGTGCATAAACCATGGCCTTATCCGCGCTGCGGGATATCAGTGGCAAATGACCAGTGGCAAATGACTAATAATTACGACAAGATGGTATTCACGCGAATAACCCACAAAAAGAAACCACTTCTTTTTTCCTTATGGGACAAACGGAAACACCTTCTCGAAGGTCGATGAGTGTAAATGCCTGGTTATTTGGTTCACAAACAATTTATCATGGTCGAAACATACAGATGTTGTTACGAATAAGGCATTACGGAAATTATTCTTTTAAGGACGATCCTTAAAATCATCAACTCATTCCATTCGTTTCCTTGCATACCAGTCCATTATGCTTATGCTCTTATGCTTGAATATGCCATACCAATTTGGGACCCATACACCACAAGAAATATCGGCAAACTTGAAAGAATAGAAAAAAAGCAGTGCGCTACATATATAACTCATATGGTCGTTCATCAATCACTGAACTCATCAAACAATCTGGGTTGCCCTCAGTTAGCAATAGGGGTAGAATTTGCCGGATAAAATTATTTTACCAAATAGTTAAAGGGCATTATAACATAGACTCCTCTCCCATTATCAATTATTCTCAGGGTTACGAAACCAGGCAAAGACACTCTTTCACGATAACCCCTTTACTTCCACGAAATAACTGCTTTAAATACTCATTTTTCTCTAGAACTATTGTTGACTGGAATAACCTCCCCGACAATGTTGTAACACAATCCTCGCTTACCTTGTTTGAAAAATATTTGTAGTATCTCGTTAGCACCGTTTAATATACCCCTTTTTATTTTGCGTTCCAATTTATAGCATTATCCTGTTCAATTTGATAAATTTTCTCCTTGAAACTACATTCTTTTTTGTGTTTATTGAGCTTGCTCTTGTACTGTTACGTTTTACAGTTACTATTTGGTGGTACATTCCGTTGTGTTCTTGTTCATTTTCTTAACCTTATTGTTTTATCTGTTTGCATTGTATTTTTCACTTAATGTGTTTTCTTCGAAAATTATTGTGTCATTTTTTATAGCATGTATCAATGTATCACACCTGCTATAGTCTCTGCTTGAGACTGCAGTATCAATAAATAAAAAAATAAAAACACAGCTGCACTTTCTAGATTTACAAAAGCTCTGTGACCGAGCGTGACCACAAGAAGAATGCTGTTTCTAGTGCATGTGTTCACGTGCATAGCGACCCCTTTCTGTCTGCAGATGAGTTTCCTTCTTCTAAACTCTTTTTTTACTAGCGCGCAGTTCACTGTGCGTTGTACTTGAGCTGTAGTCGTGGCTTTGTTTTGTCACCTATAGTGTCCTCAGACATTTCTTTCTTTCGAACTTCAAGACCTCCTCACCCCTTTTAAGTACAGGGTAGCAAACCAGAGGCCGCCTCTGGTTAACTAACGTCTTCGTCTTTCCTTTATTTTTCTCACTCGCCACGCGTCGTCCCCTAATTCGCTGGCCACGCAGCGCGCCGCCCACCGACGTACACCTACGGATCACATTTTGAGCTGACGCTACAGGACACATGATTTCAGCTTCGATGAATGGCAAGTCACCGAGCAACCCTTAAGAAACACCCGCCCTTGAAATCCATTAACAAGGGCGTTGGCGGATTCGGAGCCATCATTCGCGCTGAGTGACTGGACACGCGATGTCGTGCAAGAAAAATTTCAAAACCGACCCCGCTGTCGCAATTTCGATACCACTACAGCATAGTCGCGCGATACATCAAGATCTCCGGAACGTTAAAAAGCAAAGAAAAAAGAAAGCGGGAAAGAGCAGAACAAGCAGTATTTGTGCATTCAGAGTTTAGAACACGAATGCTACACTTCTGTTCAGCTTGAAGTATTAGTTTTGGTAATTGGATATTTCACTACTTTACATCAAGCACAACCGAGGATTCGCCATTAACACTGCAAGTGCTTGGCCTAGACAAGAAGCCGTGCACGTTGCCCACTGGCCCTTTGAGTGTTTTTGAAAGGCCAACATGTAGCATTGCGCCAATCCTGTACAGATATATACTTCCTACCTCATTTTACAAATCTGGGAGAAGAAGAAACAGCATTGCTTTCATTGAAGAAAAAAAAGAATGATTTGTCTCACCCTGACTTTCTAAGCTCTGAGAAAGAAATAACGAACTAACGAGCAAAACAAAAAAAGAATAAAACAAGAAAACGAGCAAGAATCTATGATTTACATTTTACGAAAGCTCGCACTTCTTGCTGCACATATCAACAAATTCGTCTACCTACTCCACCACGTGCAGAAAGAAATGATAGGGGGAAAAAATGCCGACCGGGCTGTTTACAAGGTCAGGACATTCGAAATGAAAAACAGCTGCCAAACGTCAGAAATATCAAGCGAAGATCGAATCCGTTCGCTCTTCGAGCGGTCGCGAAATTCACAAACAAGATCAACAGCGTGTGTTCTTTTTCCCCAAGTACGCAAGGCACACGACGATTTCGAAAGCCGATCACGTCCTTCAAAATAGCGGTAGCAAAATAACACTCGAGAGGGGACGTGACGCTGCGACCTCCGCACCGGGCAGACAACTGTCCAAACATTCCGGTCTGAACCGACCGACTGCCATAGCGAGCAGAGAAATTTCACAAGAGTCGAAGACATCAAAACTGAACATATTTTTTTTTTCCTTTCAGTGATTTTCTTCTATTTTTTCCAGTGCAAGGTAGCCGTGCGGGCTATTATGTCTTGGATGGCTCCCCCTCGTTTTGCCTCTTCATGTCTCAGCTTTCCGCTGTGAAGTCGAACCCTTTCGATTCAGTCAATAAACCAGGAGAAAGAAATTGTTGAGGTTTATACACCTAAGCTTAATAGTTACTTCATTAATTAATTGATTGATTGATTACTTTGTCCGTTGAGCTATCGTACACCTAATAAACGACAAAACTGGGATTGATAAAAACAAATGATTGATTGATTGATTTGTGGGGTTTAACGTCCCAAAACCAACATATTATGAGAGACGCCGTAGTGGAGGGCTCCGGAAATTTCGACCACCTGGGGTTCTTTAACGTGCACCCAAATCTGAGTACACGGGCATACAACATTTCCGCCTCCATCGGAAATGAAGATAAAAACAAATGCATCAGACCACCAACATACATCTCATCACGACGGGACCATCCTTTGAAAATGTGTGAATATATGTGCCGAACATCTACGTATGCAAATACTTTTTTTTGTGACTGCCCCTTCTACAGCGTTTCCTTCCCTTTTAAAGGGGTATGTGGTCACACAATGATATTGTATGCTGTGATTTAGGTATTTTTGATTTGTTTTTATTTTTTGAGTGCCGTGCAATTCAACTTGTCCCCACTGATTCAAATGTACTTTGAATTTGTAAACCCCCCTGCAACAATGCCCCCAGAGGGCGCTGTAGGTATAAGTATAAAAAAAAGAACTATCGGTTAAGAAGAAAGTGGAGGAAACGGAGACTGACATGTGGAGAATGGGCATGATAAAGAAGTCCGCACTAGAGATCTATCGAACGTTTAAGCAGGAAATTGCCAAGGAAAGGATCTATGATAATACTCGGGGTAGTTCTCTACTGTTTGAGGCCAGAACGGGAGTACTGCGAACCAAGACATATCGGGCCAAATACGAAGGGGTAGACACAGTATGCAGTGCGTGTGGAGAGGAAGAAGAAACTGCCGAACACTTGATAATGCTCTGTAAAGGGCTTCACCCCATAGTTCAGGATGATGGCGCAGAGTTTTTCAAAGCACTGGGGTTTAGGGACCGGGAGGGCAAAATAAACTTTAAGCGGGTAGACTTAACCAGAAGGAGGTTATCTGATTGGTGGCTAAAGTCAAGACACGAGTGAAAATTAAACTCTTCACTGCAAAGTACGAATCCTCAAACTCTATTTTAAGGAAAAAATAAATATAGTTTTTGGTTCATTAGATATTACGGCTTGGTGGCGCTAGCCACCGCCCGATCTAAAGGGTACAGCCATATCCATCCATCCATAAATAAGTGTAAATAAATCGTCACGGAGCAACACATGTGCTCCGAAAAGCGCCGTAACACGGAGCTGCACACAGAGTTGGACGACGTGCAGTTTCTTGGCATACAAAGAATGAGCGAAATATAGGTATACACGAATGTTCATATGCACCGTCCTGTGCACCACGAAGGCCGTAAATTGAACCTGTACGACATCACGCGCAGAAGCAGAACGCTGTAGGATGAGTCCACGTGTAGCTCGAGCAAAGCATGGCTGATGCACGTCTTAAATGTCTTTGAAATTTTCATATACGGTTGCCTGATGAGTGGGAAAAAATAGAATTGCAATCGATGTGGCCGGAAAAAGTTTTTCGAAGCACAGTAAATAAATAATGAAGAGGTGGAGTGCCACGTTTACATGCTCTGCTGTTTTTTTTTTTCTTTATTGCACAGAATATATTAAATGTACGTACTTCAAATTTGTTTAGCTATAGGCGTATTTGCACTTGCGTTCAATTATTTTATTATTCTTTGCGCAAAGTACAACTTTCTATAAAAATCTCGAAATAACTCTCAAAATAAACCCAGAAAACATTTTTTTATTTGCCTACTTTGTAGGTCATTAATTCAATACCGGCCCACGACAGAGTGATGAAAATTCCGCATTACTTTTTCAGCATGCTTATTTATAAAACTGCCCAAGTTTAATTATTAACACTTTTCAATGAAAATATGCGTCACGCTAACCTCACAAGCATGCAAGGGAAACTGCTGACGATGATTAAAAAAAATATTTTCGAGATTTCTCAAACTTTCCCCACTTATTCTCTTGCACATCAGCTTTCACAATCAATTAAAAAAAACATCTTGCATAATGCGGTTTCGCTCGCAGTTACGGCCCGTCAAATAATGGCCTTGCGCAAAGATAGACAGGCAATTGTAGATCGGACTTCGTGTCCGCTAATATACTTCAATTTCCGGAAAGGCAAGCAGCAGTGAAATGGCTGTCGGCTGCACTGAGGACCCCGATTTCAAAATTAATTGGAAATTAATTGGTCACGGGAGCGGCAATGAGTGCTGGATAATTGAACAAGCAAGCGCGAAATGTCTGGCGCGTTTCGGGGCAAAAAAAAAAAAAAAGCTATGTTTTCGTGTCTTCAGACGGATAGGTTGCGTTACAGCCAGGGGTAACTTGCACGCATGCGAATTGGAGCATATAGCTATTTTATCCGCCCTTTGCTCGCATAGCAGCCACGCGATGTAAACATTGCAGACATAGCAGGCATTGTTTGCGCTTTTCGCGTGTCCAAAGTAGAGGCGAACAAAAGCGAGTCTTGTATATTTAAACAAAGGCGTCCCGAGGTGACTGATCTAACTTGGGCGCGGCAGCATATACCGCCGCACGTGCTGGGCGCGTAAACATAGGCGATCGGTCAATGTCGCAAATTTTCTGTCTGAAGCTCAAGTTCCCCGACCATGAATAAGTGAGGAAAGCTTCAAAAAAACATCAAAATGTCTTTTTTTATTAAATCATCGTCAGAGGTCTTTCTAGCGTACTGTTTTCTAGAAGTTAGTTCGATCGTATCTTTTTTTTTATTTAAAAGTGTTATTATTATAAACTTCGGCAGTTTTATGAATAAGCATGCTGAGAAATTAATTCGGAATTTTCACCACTCTGTCAAAGGCCCTTTTTAAATGAAGACCTGCAATGCAGGCAAAAAAAAAAAATGTTCTGTGGGTCGATTTTGAGATTTTTAATAAGAACATTTACACTACGCAGAAAATAGAAAAATAATAGAGCATAAGCGCAAATACGCCTATTTCGAGCTAAATAAACTTGAGGTACGTAGCTTTATTATATTTTGTGTAATTCATCGCCGAATTCAGGGGAAAAAAAACAGAAGAGCAGGTAAGAATGATACTCCACCTCTTCGTTATTATTGATTTACTGTACTTCAAAAAAATTCAAAAAAATTTTCTAGCAAAAGCAATTGCAGATCCCTTCTTTCCACTCACCAGGCAACAACATATAAAATTTTGAAAGAAATTTATGAGGTCGACCGGCCACGCTTTGTTTCATGTTACGCGGAATCACCCTGCAGTTACTCAATCCTCACGACTAATTCTACTCCCCAATTCAACGAATTTCTGCTTTGCTTGGTCACTCGCTTCGTTCCACGTATAAATTATAGTGCATGGAGTCTCGACAAATCACCGCTACAGCCACGTCCGGGCATTCGGCGACCTTATCTTTCGTAATCGTATTCCGCTTTCTCACATTGAAAGCGTATACGATAGCCAACCAGGTGCTTTCCCGGGTATCCTTTTCTGTTATGTTCCTTCGTGGACAGTTTATTACATCCCATTCACGCGATTCGCGCCGGGACACTACCTTATCCCAGAAGGCACTCGCAAGGCCGTCTTCTATAGAGCCGAGAAAAAAAAATCGACCGCAGCAGCAGAGGTCCGCTTGCCACGATCGCATGCGAAGCTCATCCATACCACTCGCGAACGTCAAAAGAAAAAAAAAAGAGAGAGAAACGAGAGACAAGACTTCATAGTTACACGTCTCGGTGCGAGAAACCGCTGCTCCCTGCCCACGCGAATCCACATACACTACTTAACACGCATACTATACCGCTGCACTACACGGCCACCGCCGGCGGCAGCAACAGCAGTATGCGATCGCAGCAGCGGACGTGGCCCGACAGGCTTGATCGACGCCGTCCATCAGGCTCAAGCGTGCACACGGTCGCAGGGAGCAGCGCTAGAGACGACAACGAAGGCAGCGGTGGCTGCGCAGCGTCGCCGTGACGGTGCCCTTCTCCCACGCCCTTGCGGTGGGGAGTCCCCCCTCTGTGCCCGTACTTCGAAGCGCGTGGCTTCTAGCTGCTGCTGCTGCTGCTGCTGTACCGCTACGGGTATCGGCAGTGCACGCAGACCGGGAAGGACGACGCGGCGGGCGCAGCAGCGTTGCTCGAGCGGGCACGATTCGTTGTAGTGCGTGTTGTCGCACCAGCATCTAGTCAACTGACCAACAGCGTTTGCTGGGCACGAGGTATACCGTGGCAAATGACAGCTTGTGTTTTCCTTTAGCCTCACCCCGTGCAATTTAAACCGTACACGCGTTCTCCCGCCGTGTGTCACAGGTGCGCATAAACTTTCGTTGCGGAGCCGAGGCTTCGCTGGAATTCATCTGGTTTTTTTGTTTGTTTTCATGAATTCCCCTATTCCAGAATACTGGTGTCCCGTGAATTCTTGAAGCCAAATGAAGGTACAATAAGTAAATACAAGCATACGACCATTCGAGAATCACAGTTTCAATTGTTGATTACTGTCGGACATATTGCCATCGACTACTGTATTTGATCGTGTTCGCGGGCATATACAGGCCGGCAAACAAACAATCATGCATGACTAGAACTGCGTCGCACGTGTAAATAAATTTGGCGCTTTAAGAAAAAATGCGTCACCAGGACATCGGGATAAGTATAGGAGTGCAAAGGCGATAACCTCATCACGAGTCAGCGGCGTAATATGTAAACAAAACGAACATAAGACAACGTGCATATAATGAGAGATGCCGTAAGTATAGACGTACTTATGGAATAAAAAAAAATATCCTTTGTGTTCTTAAAGAAACGGCATTCTTCGGTTAAAAGTTTGTAACTCGCCTGCTCGTTCAAGCGGCGTTATTTTGAAGTCAACGAGAATTGTTTTCCGTTCAGATTCCCGCTCTCCTAAATAAATAAACATATACTGATTGCTGCATGAAAAATTTACATAATAACGGGCGATTTCGATCGCGAAGGTCACAAATAACAAAAAAAAACTACGGTGAGATTGTGCTTCTTCAATATTTTTAGGAATTTGAGTCTCAACGAGCGACAGCGATCCAGGCTGTATGTTTTCACGTTGACATGGATCGATCACACATAGTGCCCAGCGACTTCGGATATGAGTTTGCAGCCGTCAACGTGTATGCCTCCCATATGAAATGTTTTCGATCAATATCGATATGCGAGGGCTGCTGGAGGCATGTCTGACGTGCGGGATGACTCGAAACCCGAAACGAAATGCTGAAATTGCTGACATAAGGACGTTAACTTTAAACGAAATTCCAATTTCACGGACTCTGAACATGTTGACAGGAACTTACAGTCGTGTCAGCATGCCTGAGCAAGATGGCAGCGATTGCAAGTTTTTTTCAAGATCCACAAATAGTAACGGCGAATGCGCCAAGAAGCAAACAACATGGCAGCCCTTCCGACGATCAGTCTATTCGTACAAACGTACAGCGAATATGCCTTTCAGTGCAAACATTCGTGCTTGATAAGTTGCCGCAGCATCTCACAGCGTGCTATACAATCAAGAAAACAGAGCGCGAAGAAGCGTAAGCTGATTGTACGCGTTAACTATGGCTCGACTTTCTTTCGTTCGTGGTTTCACGTATAGACGTGAGCAATATGAGAAGTAACCGCGAATTAGTGTTCAATCAACGATTACTTGCGTCCCATCGATATAAATGCGACTTAGTGAATTGCAAGACATACCATTCCGCTTGGGCAGTTCGTGTTATGTACACCTCTGCCCCTCTCCACCTTGTGCTTTCCGACCCCTTTGCAAGGTAGCAAACCAGCTCCTGTTTTTTTTTTTTTTTGTCCTTTCTCTCTCTGTGTTCAACATCGCCAACCGCATTTCCTGAAAGCTAACTTCGGCGTTTTTTTGTCATTCATTTGTTCACGACTGTACGTTTGTGTCAAAATGTTCCGAGTCCATGTGGCTGGACTTTGAACATTAGTATGTCCATGTCGCTCGATTTAGTGCTTCTGTTTTTCGTTATTATTTTTACATGACTACAGAACGCTTCAGCAAAACATCAAGCGTTTTAATTTCTGTGGCAATGACTTCAGAAGAAGTTGTCATTTAAGAGAGCCAACGTCTCCTGAACGTTATAAAGAAGGGGTGGGGGGAGGTGCAGAGACGCTGGATCGGCTGGGCGTGCCCGCGATTATGCTCCACTTAATGTTTACTTAAGCAAACAAGCAAAACTCTATACACGTGCTCAACAGCACGCAGCCCTCTATGCGACAAAATTGACGACGCACTCTTTCAAAAGGTCGCGAGATCGAAAAACAGCGCAGCTCAGCGAGGCGCTATTTATGCCGGTATGGTACAGTTTACGAGAATAGCAAGCGAGGCAGGCTTCTCGGGAAGCGTCTTGGCAAGCCGGTGGGGGAATACCGTCCCAGTGTTCGCGCTCGCGTCGACGAGAGAGAATAAATAAAACAGAAATTGAAAAAGGCTCGCACTCTGTCTGTGAAGAAAAACGAAAGAGCTAAGATTACCTATACACAAGGCATCAAACGGAAAAACACCTAGGGGAAAAAACACACACTTTCGTCAAGATTAACGGGCATTTCCTTTATAAACACATAGAGCCCTAAAAAAACGTAAAAGACACGATGTCTATGAATGTAGGTAGCATTCACGCAGATGCATACCGATTTCATTTCAGAATGGCGGGCACATTTACATATCCGACGCTTGCTGAACAACAACAAAAAAAAAGACCGCAGGACAGGTCCTATGCTTTTGGGCTACTTATATGGCACACAGCGATACTAGCTCCTGCAGAATGGCCCTAGGACAACAAGACTTTCAGCAGTCAAAGAGTTGGACCACGGTCATGCCCGGGCCATCAATGGCACTGACGGCAACCAAAAAGTTGAGTGAACTTTAAAAACTCCACAGACAGTTCTCAGAGACAGCCAGTAAATCTGATCTGCGCGTCCAAGTGTGTGCCGTGGATAGTGCGATCTCTTCATTTGACCTCTACTTTCGCCCCATTATCACATCGTGCCCTAGCACAGGGTAGCAAACCGAATGTGTTTGTTGTTAAGCTTCCTGCGTGCCCTTGTCTGACTGACCGAGGACAGTTATGCCATCCTGCAGCATAACGAAGCTGTCCTATGCGGTTCCTAAAAATTCTCTTGCACCCCCAACACATACATCATGAAAGTGGAATGACACGGTGAAGCGACCGTGCTTTAGATGCTACCGAGTGGCGTAACCTCGCAAAGAGCGACGTTCCGCTGCATGAATCAGATACAACGAGAGATATACTCCCAGGCCGCAGCAGTGTGATAGACACGACGATTCCGGGGAACGCGTAAACGAGTGAATTGTTTACGACGGCACCACCGAGTTCATCTTCAATGAGAGGAGCAAACAAATAAGTATAACGTGGGGAAAAACGGCACCACATGCTTACGAGTGAACATGAGGTGCAAGGGAGAGACGAGGAGAAATAACGAAATGGAATCAACACGATATACACGAGGGCGCTGTTCCGGTTTAGCGAGCGTGGACCTATGAGGTTCACCATGATCACAGCATGCAGGGAATGTACACGAAGATTCTGGGGCCGGCGCTTCCATGCCTGACGCGCCGAACTTCGCCGCGCGGAACCATTGATCAAAAAAAGCGCGCCGCGGCGTTGTATACAAAAGCGCGCCACGGCGCTGCGGGCATTGAACTCCGCGGCAGCGACCAAAATGCGGCGCGCAAGAACCGACCTGGGCCCGGGTCCGGTCGCAGCTGTCCCGCGAAGGCCGACGTGTTGCGACGCTTGAGCTGGAAGCGTAGCCCGCGGGCGAACGACGCGGCCGAATGGTGGGCGCCCTTGCTGTTTGGCGGCGGTTGCTGTTCCGCGCGATGCGACGACGGCTGCGGCTGCTGTTTCTCTACTTGCGTCGGTTGGCGTGACCTGTGCTGGGCCGTTTGGGACTGCTGCTGCTGTTTGCCCTTGGGCGGCGGTGACATGAGTGACCTGGTGGGCGACTTGGAGGGAGACTTGTGGCGGAACAGCGCCGCGCCGGCGTCCGTCGCGTGCAGCGTGAGCCGGCTGAAGGGCGAGCGCGCCTTGACCGATCGAGGGGGCACCGATGGCGCCGGCTCATCGGCCGCTGGCGAGGGGGGCGGCTCCTCGAGCGTGGGCGGGAGGTGCCGGCCTTCCTTGGCCAGGGTCCGCATGGCCCTGCGCTCGGGTCGCAACGTGGTGACGAATTGGGCGGCGCGCTACTCCAAGGCACTTCTCGCGGGGGCACGAGCCTTCGGGAAGCCCGCGTGACACACCGGCCACATGGCACGCACACGCGATCAACACACACACACACACACACGCACACGGAGCCGGCCGGCGTGCCGCGCTCAGCCCCGCGGCGACAGGCAGCACCGACCGAGGCGCGAACGCCGACTGCGGCCGATGCTGCTCCTCACGCCCAGAGCGCCACCGTCCGCGGAGCGACCCTCCAACCTCCGCGCGGCTGCACGAAAGGGAGTTGACGACGGTGCCGCTCTGCACGGCTGCGCGGCTGCGCCATTCTCTTTCTCCCACTTTCGACATTCCTTCCTCGGCTGCTAGCTTTCCGCCGCGCACCGTTTTCCATCATTTCCTTCATCTCCTCGAAGAACGGAGACGACCTGAGCGGCACGTGTGCACAAGTCGCCGTTTCGCGTGGGGTTAATAACGAAACAGAACTTAATAAATAAGAAGTGGCCGTTTAGTATGTCAGAACATTTGCATTACCGCAGTGAGAGGTTTCAGGACGAAGTATTGCACGCCCACCGAAAACTCGGAACGAGAGCAACCAATCTTGCATAACGCCCCCGAGGAATATGTGCATGATCTAACTTATCTCCAGAATTGCCACTGTGTTTCTTGGAAAGGAGCGGTGGATTGTCGAAGAAAAAAAAAAGAACACCATAAGCTTACAATTCACTTTATTCTTCCATAAAATTTGCCGCGACCAATCTTATATAGCCGAGGGTCTCACAGAAACTGCTGCTGAGAATGCTTCAGCTGGGGTTTGGCAAATAAATAACGGCAGCTTCGATATGGACATATCGACTGAAACGAATTCAATGGTACCAAATGCGAACCTGAGGTGTGAGATTTAAGTTTTCGGCGTAAACCCTCTCGGAGTTAATTTTTTTGGAATAACGTTTAGCTTACGACTTTCTACTCAAACCTCATCCTTTCGAATGGCGCACATTTAGCTGCGTTCTACGTTAGCGATTTCAGATCAACCTTCGGTGACGCACCACGATCAATTTCTCCGAGTTCCATAAGGCGACGATACTCCGCGAGTAAGTATATATAGAAATCTCTAGAGCGGTCTCCAAAAGTGATATATGCCACCGAAGACGAGAATTTTCGAGAACTGTATGCAAAAAAAAAAAAAAAGTCCGAGTAAAAGATCGGAAAATCGGAAGGTTAAATGACACTATAGACAGACTAATACAATACAAATAACAAAAGAAAACATGATTTTAAATGATTGATGGTTCCAAGTGCTTCCTCGACACGGTCGATAGAAGATTTGTTAACGTTCGTTTTCCTCGAAGTGCGCAATGCACGCAATGTCACACGGGTGGGGTTACACGTTTGAAGTTAGAACGGTTTAGTTGCAGAACCACGCCTCACTGTGAATCAAAGATGTACAGTAGCCATTCTTACTCGGAAAACGAAAAGCTGCATGGGGGCACTTCAAGAGGAACCGCCAAAATCCATTTCAGCTCAACTTTACTTTCTTCAATTCCATGTCCCGTGAGCAAAACAAATTCGACTAAGACAGACTTTCGTTTTCGTCGCGTAACCAGCGAAATGGGGACATTTCAAAAAAGCCCTTGCATTCGGAGCAAGGTGATAAGGGCATCGAATATCCCCATTTCCGCAGCTATACAAACCACTCAGACTCACAAAAGCCGCACGTGAAGAGCAAAAAAAGGGGCATTCTAGTATACCGAAAACGACGCAGAAATTTCCCTGTTTCAGGTTGTGGCTGTGTGCCACTGTACGGATATAACAGTGCTGCGCAGAAGCGCACACTCCCATGACGCTTTGCGCAACCAATCAAGAACATGAGTGAGTGAACATGAGTGAGGAAAGATGTCGAAACCTTTCATCAGCTCGGGCCACGGACGATCGGTCAAAGAAAGACATTACGGGAAGTTCGGCCGAAGCTCATTTCGTGATTAGAGCGCGCAAGGTCGTCTCCAAGTTCCCGCGTACTTCGGCCAGACGCGGCTCGACACAATTGTCAAGGAATCAACTGAAAAAAAAAAAAAAACTCCCACAGCACGTAAAAGTATATGGTATACGCAGTACAGAATTAACGCATCGCTTGCAACAGTGGATTACCGTGTCTGACATTCGCAAGCGCGCATAATAGTGAATCAGGAAATGAGGTTTAGCTCCGACCGTCGGTAACATTTCGGCTTGGTTTTTTAGACCACTTGGAAGTATCTTTTTTTTCTCTACTACGTTGGTGTTTCAATCACAAAAACAGCTTTACTTCCCCTAATTTTTTTCCCGGATTCATTGTGCGTTAGCTTTCTCAAGCGGCAAACAACAGATGAAGAGACGAACCATAATTCGGTTCAGTTTTCTTCTGGCTGATTCTATTGCGTGTCTCGTTTGCACGTTGCACTTACTTCGTCCTGGAGAAGTGCCCTGGTGGCGTCTAAATACATTAGGAGGAGGTTCTGCAAGAGCCCAGAATGGATTGGCCCGACGCGTAAATATCTTCAGACGAAACGAAAGCTAACTAAAAACCCCTGCAGTCGGCGCCATCCGAATTGCCTGTCAGCTGCTTGTTCGCGTACGACTCTTTGTCAAAGAAGACGAATGACCACAATATAATATATATATATATATATATATATATATATATATATATATATATATATATATATATATAGAGAGAGAGAGAGAGAGAGAGAGAGAGAGAGCATCGAACGCGTTATTCGAAGGTCGTAGGTTCGATTCCTGCTCACGGCTGGTTATTTTTTCATCCACTTTTCTTTTTTCTTATTTACATTCCTTGGCATTACTGTCTGTTAGATCTCATTAATATTGTGTTAAAACACGGAAAAACGAGCCCCTAGGTATACACTTCTTTCCCTTATATATATATATATATATATATATATAAAGAGAGAGAGAGAGAGAGAGAGAGAGAAGCCGGTCTGTTGCAAAAGTTTCCTTATTGCTGTTTCTTCGCAGCATCTGATCAGTGCAACAACGACTTACGGCGAAAGGGCTAAGCCAATAAGGCAAAACACGACCGAGCTGCAGCGGTGTTGTACACTTCTCGGTTTCGACATCTTCGATGCGGGAGCGCCGACGCAGGCGCTTTGTTATAGTGGCTGCACAGAGCGAAGATGGAAACGTAGATTTGATTTTCGCGTGTCGCAAACGGCGCAAGGAACAGCCATAGCAACGGTGATGCCGGGACGACAAGAGCGCCGGAACAACCTCTTTTCTCCTGGCACAGTGCCAGGGATATAACACTGCCTCGGTTACCATGGAGGCCGGTGCATATGCTGCGTGTAGCGGAACGGCTTCGCAAAAGACCGAGACCTGCATGAGGACCCCACATAGACGCTGGAGGGGGGGGGGGGCGCATTCGCTTATGGCTTAGATGGTACACATGTGGTGGTAGAGCGTACAGATATGGTATTAAAGGGTAAAACACTTGGGGGTGGGGGGCATAGAGTTTCCTAAAATTAACTAGAGGGGACTCCGGCGCTGCGATCGTTCAGCGACCATGGGAATTACGGGTATGAGACAGATTTGCCTAGTCTTCGTACTTGCGGGCAGTAAATCGTACTTGCGGCTCCGTTTATTACTGCGCTTCGATTTTGTTTTAAAAGAAAGATTCCACCCTTTTGAACTTCGTGACCCGATTTACAAAGGCAAGTCTAAAACAAGAAGGTGGTGAAGCGCAACCGCTGAACATTTGCTGCTTTTTTTTTTTTGTTTCGTGAAAAAACAACTCCAAACCACACCAACACACACGGAGCCAAAAGCAGGCCAGAAGTACAAAAATTAGACAAATGTGTGTACTACCCATCATTCCCATGCTCGCTGAAGCGCCGTGCGTTGCAGCTCCCATAGACACTAGCGCCAGAGTTCCCTCTGGTGTATATTAGGAAACTCTATGGTGGGGGGTACATGCACAGGGGTGATGCTCTGCGAAATCAGCCAAGCTGCCTCCCTACCCTAGATTTAATTTTAATGATCCTTAAACAACTACGTATTTTGAACGGAAACACATTTATTCATAATTAGCTATAGTAATTCGTTGCATTAAACATATCAAAACTGGCGACCAGCACTGCGTTACGAGTAATCATCGGATGGACAACAACTACATGATGACAATAGACAGGGGTGTCACGTCCCAAAACAACCATATGGTTATGAGAGACACCATAGTGGAAGGCTCCGGAAATTTCGACCACCTGGGGTTCTTTAACGTGCACCCAAATCTGAGCACAAGGGCCTACAGCATTTTCACCTCCATCTGAAATTCAGCCGCCGCCGCCAAAATTCGATCCCCCAAGAAAGAAAATCAGCAAAATGACAGGCGTATATATCTATAAACCGATGGCATAAAAAAATAGGTACTTGTCATACCAAACTACACGTAGAGAAACGCCGTTAGCTAGCCACATGCCACAACCCCTCCCTCATCCCGGCCAAAAAACCTTTTTTAGCAGGTCACTTAGCTATTTAGATTACTGAAGCACGGGCCGGGTCAACAGGTAGACACCACCATTTTGCCCCTTGCGTGCATATGAATATAAATAAAAGAGCAATACGCTAAATTTGTGCTGCCGGATTCCAGACTTTGCATACTCAAGGAGGCCACTAAAAAAAAAAAAAAAAGGGGGGGGGGGGGGGGGGGGTAGGGGCAATGCCACACCCATATACTCTGAGAATTCTGTCATACTGTTTGAACATAGCCGAGATTTAAATCTTTGTGCCGAGAGATATAAGCAAAAAGACAGAGACAACAAATTGACAAAGCCTGGAACGGCACGCGATACGATATTTGCACTGCCCAATCCTAACAACGGAACTCTGTTCCATTTTACATGCCTGGATATCAACGGAATTCACAATTTCCTTCCACAGCTCCCCGTCCTAGAAAACAGGTGAATACGAACTAGTTGTTCTTTTTCTTTTATTTTTCCTAATCATTTCTGCGCCTTCCAATAATACACGATACCTCGGGTACATGCATTCCCGCGCATGTGAGAAAAAAAAGGAAATACAAAGAAAAAAGTTTTTTGTCGTCCTTTTTACCTCCCCTGCACCATTTTTGCATAATTCAGTCCCGATTCCTTCATCGCTATAGCCCTTTTTTTTCTTTTTTTTTTTGCTTACTCTGCACGCTCCGGCGCTAAAATATTTCATTAGAGAAGAACTTAAGCGATTCGCCCAAATAGGAACGACCACGGATAACTGTGCGGCAAGAAATCGATGCAGCAATTTCGGCACTCGTTTGCCTGGCATATTGGATCGCACTTTAACTCGCGTAAATTTAAAAAAAAAAGAAGAAAAGAACGAAATAAAGCCACAAGATGTTATAGTTTTCTAACTCATCTAAGAAAACACAAAAAGTCGCCACGCAGAAGACTTGCTATACTAAAGAATCTCACGACTTCCTTCATTAACTACAACTCCGGTAGGTCTTGGTTAAACTCCCTGCCTCTGTTTTGTCTTCTTTTTTATGTCTTTCGGCTCAGTACTAAAAAATTTATCCTAAATTATTATTCATGTCTTTCTTATTCGCTGTCTTACTCTCTCTCTCTCACTGTAAAACACACACACACACAGACATATATATATATATATATATATATATATATATATATATATATATATATATATATATATATATATATATATATGAGATATAACAGACAGTAATGCCAAGGAATGTACAGGGGAAGTTATTAACATTAATGGAATGTAAATAAGAAGAAAGAAAAGTGGATGAAAAAATTACCAACTGTAAGCAGGAATCGAACCTACGACCTTCGAATTACGCGTTCGATGATATATAAAGAGAGAGAGAGAGAGACGCAGGCACGTACAGAATACTATGAGTCGACTGAGCTACGATGATAAGTGGGAGGCAAACAAAACTTTGAGCTAACTCATGCTTGGCCGACACCGATGAAGCTGGTGGCTTCGCGGAAGAAACCTTTGCTTCGCCAATTATGTTAGCGGACTCGAATGCAGTGAGGCTGAATGAAGTGGGTGGGTGGAGCGGGAGGAGTGGTGTGAGCAGTTGTGAGCGTAGTGGTGACTAGCTGGGAGTTGTGGGAGGAGCGGCACATATTCGTAGTGCAATTTATCCCCTTTCTGTGGGCAATTAATGCTCACTGCGATTACGCTTGGGTACGAAAAGCTCGACGAACAGCTTCGCGTTTAAAATACTTCATATCAATCAATCAATTTAAATACTTCATATCAATCAACCAATCTATTAATCAATCAATCAATCAAAATAACTAAGAACCGACGCAAGGTGCGGCAAGCTATAGGATAAGTGAGAGGTGAAATAACATTTCTAATCGATCAGTCAATCACTAACCCGTAAGTGACGGCGAAAAATAGAGCTGAAAGAACGGTGATACAAACGGACGACACACCGCCAGTACGTACCAACAAGCCCAAACTTCGACAGTGCTTAACCGTAAGGCATTTCTGATGACGCAGGCAAAAAAGAAAACAAATAAAAAAACAGGGTAATAAAATAGAATGATGATATACGACAGATATTAACTGAACCAAGGTGAAAACTTCCAACAAGCGCGACCACAGCGAAATGAGAGCACAGACGAAAGCTTCGCGAATACTTAAAGTATTCGTGAAGCGTAGGCACGCGCTCGTCCAACAGCATCCCAGCTGCTCGCGGAGCAAAAGGATCCGTGCCGAGCGCTCTAAATGACCCATTCCACAAGGCCTGCACGGCGACAGACCGACCGGCCGCTACGGGCCCTTATGGTGGTGGTAGTGGTGGTTAGAAGATGAGAAAAGGCACCTAATTTCTGCAACCCGGTCGGGAGCACGGCGCAGTGCCTGGCCCTTATGTGCGCGCCGCGCAAGTACACGTTCGCTATCCCTTCGCTCGCCGTCAGGCTGCGATCGGGGAAAGCTGGCGCCACCGCACGAGCCTCACGCCAAGCTTACTTCGCGACACGAGCGCCAATGCGCGCCGAGTGCCGGAAGCGGTCGACGAAGCTGGCTGCTCGACTAGTTCACAGATGGCGCGGGGTGCCCGAAGACTATATAACGTCGTCTGCTTATAGTGAGATGAATACGAGTGGCATCGTTAATGCACTTAATTTATTACACCCTTCAGGGGCAGAGATACTATAGATGTGGGAGTGGTATACGCACAAAGGAGCCCGAGTAGCAAATTTTAGCTATTGCACTGTGGAACTGATCATGAACGCTAACGCCCGCAACGTTTGCTGGGGAATAATTTTAGTCGTGTGAAGTACATGGAAGAAATGGTCGAGCGCAGTGTGCTGCATGAAAACGAATCCGACTTTGTGACGATGGCAAGGCAACACGCCGAAATTAGGCCCAGTTTAACACAAAAGGGGGGCAGATTCCGGAAATATATGACCCTGCGAGAATTCCGCGGCTCAAACAGGCGAAAACGAAAGCGGTGCGCTGCTATATTTCGGCGGTCGCTGAGCATGCGCGAGCAATAGGAGTGTAGTCAAACCCGACAGCATCTGTATAGCTCTCTGCGTCGGCATAGTTGCTCGTGAAGCTGGGATATACAATAACGGTTTTCCTCCCTTGTTCGCCAAGTGAGAATACGAGGTCACTGATGTTCTTTGCAATAACCGCTTCTGTTTCGCGTCTTTGTGGCAACTGCGGTATAGCAAAGAGACATTACAACACATCTCCTTCGTTCACGCTCGTCTTGACCAACGACCAATGATGGAAATAAATTTAAATTATAGTTCTCAGAAGTAATCACGGATGAAGGTAATAGACGTGGCTGGGATTAATGAAGTCAGAAGCCTTGCACTGGCAGTTATAGACCAAGAGCTATAGGAGAAGCGTGACTGCGTGCGTTTACTCTTCCCCTATTTCTCTCCTTCTCCGACTCTGATGCTCCTCCAACCCTCTCCCCAGTGTAGGGCAGCATACTAGTTTTTTTCTAGACTGGTTAACAATGTGGTAAGCAGCTTTCTTTTTTGTCTCTTCTCACAATTTACGCAGCACCTTAAACATCCATTCTATACTATTATATTACCGTTTCCTGTTTCCTGCTCTCCACGCTATAGTGATTACGTAAAAAAAAAAAAACAAAGGAAAAGCGCTACTAAGTCTCGTCGCAGTGCCCCGCGCCAAGGACGCATTACACAGAAAAGGCAACGCAAGCAGTATCTGTACGCACTGTCATGTGACGTGACCGACTACTTGCATATACCGCTGCATGAGCGCCGTGCATCGCAGCAGCAGCAAGAGGAAGCCGCGCTTTCTCTTCGGGGGGGCAGCACTATCAAGGTCACCGTTTACACCGCAGCGATACAGAGAAAAACAGAGAAGGCCGCAACGAGACCTAATAAAGCGCTGCGCCAGCGCGAAGGAAGGTTGCAATGCTGGCGTAATCCGTTTATCGTTTCGGGGCGTGCAGCAGACGTTGCCACAGCGCTGCAGCGAGGCGCTTCCCGTTCGTCTATATAGAACTCGTGCGGCGCGAGCACGCATGCATACATCACTATAGAGCCCCAGTTCCTGTGGAAAAAGGCTTAGTACGGACGACTGCCCAGTAGATAAAAACAATCAGCGGTATATAGGCCCAGACCAACGCGTGGCGGAAAGAAGTGCAAACCGTCGCTTCCTGTCTGTGTATATAGCCGCTTAGCCACGTGTTTGTGGGAAATAACGTATACGAACCGGCCAAGCCGCGGTCCCATATATCCCTTTCAGCCACGAGTCCACATATATTAGATCATTTCAGGGATGGGCTTCGGTGCCACCATGCATGTTACTTCGTTAACTTCGTCGTTTAGTATTGTTAACAACAACAAACGAACGATGCTATAGAAAGCATACGCATGAAAACGCGGTTGCGTATAGAAGCATTCAACGTTTCCTGAGCTCGTTAATAGCATACAAATAGTGTAGAAAAACATTCGTTTGACCGTCCAATAATGCGGGGTCCTTCTGTCGAAAATAAAGTCGTCTATATAGTGCTGATACAGGTAAAAAATTTAGTCTGCACGAAACGACAAATTTTAGCATGTAACCGCAGCGTTATTAATTGTGGAAAACCAATGCGCGCTTCAATATCCACGGGTTGTCCGCAAATTTCTGAAAATGTTAAGTAGAACGAAAAGCCTGCGAAACTGCACGTCTTGAGCCAGTGGGAAAATAATGAGATTACAATAACATGGCGTCTTACGCGAGAAAACCACGCCGTAGAGTGAGGGATTTCGGAGAAACTTCGACCACCTCCATAGAGTTCCTTGTAGTGGCCGTAAATCTAAACACACTGCTTTTTTTTTTTGCATTTTACCGACTCCCTTTCAAAATTCGGCCACGGCCGCCGTCACCGAGAATCGAATTCGCGCCATTGAGTATAGCAGAGCACGGGGTAAAAACGACAAGAAATCGACGTTCCCACAATTGCCAAGAATAAAAAAAAAGTCCAGAATATTTCTTGTCTGGAAAATAATGTCTGGAAAACAATGCTTCATTTGCCCGTGTTTTTAATTTTACCACGGCATACCCGCGTGAAAAAAAAAAACATTTTCTCTTTCTCAAAACCAACAAGCCCAAAGCTTCACTTCACTAAATAATGCCTCCTTGTAGTTAGTCTCCTCCAAGAGACGAAAAGTCAGTCGTTACGATGAGTATGCGATGCAGTAAAGTGCTTCTTTTACTTCGCAGGGCAAATTTAGGCTACATTTGTAGCTGTAAGCAGGTCCATCGATTTCCCATGCACTCCGGCCAGATATCAATGGTGGCAGTGCCTCGAGCATGTACGTCATCATCCTGAATTTGCTTCGGAATTAAAGTTCTGGCAAATAATGGGAAAACCTCTATAGGCCGTCTTCTCTTTCAAGATTTGGCAGTTGGTGGCGGAGCTGTAATCCAGAACAACCGAACTTCCCGCTTCTATGAAAGTACTGCTTAAAACATCGCGCGAAGTGTTAAAACATTAATAAGCATATGAACGCTGTCATTGCCGTCGTCGTCGTTGTTGGCGTGAGTTGCGAAAGCAACGGGGACGCAAACTGACACATGGTACATACTCCGGAACAACCAGCTACCCTATAGCTGAATTATTTTTCTTCAAACGCATCCCGAAATTGTTTCCCGCTAGGCGATTCCCAGGGCAGCCGTGCCGCACGTCAACAAAGGGCGCAGCCACCTGCCGTGCGGTGCCAGCGTTACGGCTGAATACACACAAGGGCGCACAAAAAACATTGGTATAGGCACCGCGTACCTTGCGATAACTGCTGCTCGTGTAAAAACCTCGCCAGCGCGACCATGACCGCTGAAGCAGTGTGGCGTTGCTGCTTCGGCAGTGATCATTAATATGACGAAAATCAGCCTTCATTTTCTACGTTATTCAGTAAAGGTTACGCCTGATGTACGGGAACTACGGAGACTCGAACAAACACTGCCTCCAAGAAAGCAACCAAAGAAACGATGCCACGTCACAAATTTCGGCAACCTGCGTCTTCGTGACGACATCGTATGGTTTGGCCAGGCCGTGATGATTTCCTGCATCACTCATGCTAATGTCATGTACTTATTACGACGCGGAATTGTCGCGTTTGATGACGCCTATCACACTTTCACCTAAATAATTAATAATCAACGAGCAACTTGCTTAACGTGCGTTGGAACGAACGTAAAATCCAAGTGCTGACGCAAACAGTAGCGATCATAATAATAATACGTGTTATAATTTTTTTTCGCGTCCACCACAAGGTTAGGTTCGGCAATCGTATAAAGCGGCGATCAGACAGTGCATCTATTGCTAACGAGGAATTCACAGCCTTGCTGCTTTTGCGTGGCTACTGATAGATAGTTAAGAATTAATTTTTAGACTCAAGCAACGCATAAACCAATGCAAATAAAGAGAAAAAAAAACGAAAGGCGGCGAGATGGTCACTAGTTTACATCTGCAAATGTCTTGAAATTATTAAAATAAACCTGCGCGCCGATGAGGACGGGGTACGGGGCCGGTCGCCAAGGCTAAAATCATAGCGGGCTGTGTCTTACAATTCCCTTGCGACCACAGCATGCATAGAGAGGCATTCCACCACTCAAAAAAAAATTACGGAGGGTGAGGGAAAGGAGCGGTGTACAATACGTTCTCCTGAAGTGTAATTCACGCGTATACATGGCTCGTCGAACTTGACCTAACACCCCAAAAGCACGGTGCATTCACGCGTAACAGAGGCGCGCTTTTACACTGGAAAACCCATAGTTCAAAGCATGTTCTCCATAGGCAGGTATACGCCAAGGTTTCCCTTCCTACGATAGTAATAATTCAACCTTATGTTAGCCGATATTGTCGTGTAGCCATCTCTTAGACAGTGGCCATGCGAAAGTGGCCGCGAGGTATGCTGCAGAAGTGCCACCTTCATTCCACAGCCAGAGGAAGGGAGAAAGGGGGGGGGGGGGAGGATTAGTGTCTCCCAAGAGGCGATATGCATGTAGGTATACACTAATAATAAAGAGTACTAGTAAGATTACGGTTGGGACAGGCAGACGTGGGCTTCGAAGAGGCGAGTTTAATGAATAAGCAAAATTCTTACGGCTCACGACACAACTTGGCATTCAGTGAGTGCACTGCACTCAACTTCTAGCGTAAGGGTGTCGGAAAACGCTTCAATGAAGTTTTTTTATGTATTCTTTTTTCAAGTTTGTTCGCCTGACGTGCAAATAGAGATTTTGACACGCACTTTGTTCGGACTCCGATCCTGGAATCCGCGGCGGGGCACCAAGCGACTCGCGCCGCCGCCCCAGAACGTGTACGCCGGGCAACACCATCAGCACGTCATCTACCCCGCCAGACCGAGACAAAAGGGCACAAAGCACACAAATATCACTAAGAGTTACAGGAATTGGCGGTAACAACCACCACAACCACACTTCTATTAGCTTAAAAGAGGTGAGGTCGTCATACTACGCCGACACCCGGCACGATTCAGCCTTATAATTATACTTCCCTACGCACAATATACCTCTCAACCAGAAATAAAGTTTGTTTACTTCTTTTTTTTTAAAAGTCAAGTTGTTTTCTATCTCTCTTTCTCACACAGCACATACAGTAAAGTACATGCACTCTGCAATACACCAGACACCATCAGCTACATCGTATATAGAGGTAACAACAATCCATATACAACGACTTCACAAGCACCTACGAAAAAAAAAAAAAGTGGGAGACTCAGCCAAAAAAAAAAGTCCTATACTGCAAAAAGTATCAACTTATATTTGTACATAGCAATTCTCAATGCAAACATTCTGTATGCAGCCAGAATCTTGCATAACTACTACGTGTTATCGACATGAAATGACGTATGTTACGACCGTAGAAAGGTTATTTTTAATGCACTCTCGCGAGGTAAAAGCGGCAGAGCTAGTGTAACAATCATGGCGATTACTACAGCTCGTATATACCAGAAGAAAATGATGAACTACATAGTCAACACTTCCAATACGGATAGACTGATTCTGATCCACGGTAACCAGAAATAAGGTAGCAGCACACCTCCGGGCCACAAGAAGTTTCGCTCCTCCTATGCAGCGATCTGCAGCGTTCGCCCTAGCGCAGAAACCAAGAGCTAAGGTCGACGGTGATGCCACCGAGGCGCAGAGCATTTGCCACTGAGGCCACTCTTCTTCACTACAGCGTGAACAGAGAGAGAGAGAGAGAAATGTTTATTGTGGCAGAAAAGCTGAGAGATCTGCCTGAACCCATTTTCTGGCCTGCTCTGTTAGTAGAAGAAAGGGGGTGTAAAAAAAAAGGAGAGAGAAGGCGTTGATGATGATTAGTAAGGTGTGGACACTCTTCAATATAAGTACTCACAAACCATTGAGCACCTAATATAGGGTACGCTTCTACCAACAAGCAAAACTGGTGGGTCCCCGGCGGCACTAGGAATCGAACCAAGACCTTGCGCAGACGCTTTACCATTTTATCCCCGTGGTGGTCATAAGTGACCGTAATTCCAAGTCTGGCGGTCCCATGATGCCAACTTGATCACAGCGTGGGTGTTCACAAGCTCCCTCTTGGAGTCAATGATGCTGAGACTCGTCAATCAACCAAATAACCAACCACTTAATCAATGACCCGGTAGACATCAACGCTATATTAAATTATTGTTAAGCTAAATGTAATAGATAGAGAGAGAGAGAGGTAAAGAAAGAGAAAGAGGCGACCAAAGGAAAGGATCGATAGGATAACCAGCTCAAGTGTACAGTTAGTACTTTGTTAAGCGAAATTATACCTTAAATGCTTAATGGTCCTAATGAATAAACCATCATGTCATGAATACAGCATGAATACAGCAAAGAGCCCACCATTCAAGCAAACTTGCCGACTAAGCCATAAAAACACCTTCAATCCGAATAAACCTTAAAAGCGCTTGAACTTGTGAGCGAAGAGAACCAGAAAAGGATAAGATAAGCGTTTAAGCACACGCGTTCGAGCACGGCCGTACGTGACGGTGTATATATATATATATATATATATATATATATATATATATATATATATATATATATATATATATATATATATATATATATATATATATATATGAAACGTACACATGCATATAAAACGCCAGCTTTCACGCTCATATACGACAGCTGAACGAAGTGATTCGTGCTTGAGGAGCTTTTGAAAAACCTGAGCACTCGAAACATTTTCTCAGCGGGGCTTGAATTTCGAGGCGCGCCGTCCTGAATTTTCGCGGTGTCTGTGTTTAGACTCGACTGCCATCAGAAAAATGTATATAATGAGCGGCGATGCACTGCACCGCGGTAATAAAACAGACAGCGATGCTGCGAGCGGAAATTCCACGGAACGAAGCACGCTATACAATAAACGCGATTCGTCATCATGCCGAGTTCAGCTTCCGGTCGACCTAACAGCAGAGATGGGCTTTCATTAGGAGGAGCAAACATTCATGGCACCGCTACGTGCAATGAATCATCTCAGTTTCAGACGCATCTTCGGCAACACACAGTCATTCAATAATTCTGCATTGCCACGCGGCATCGCAGTTTGGAATAGCCTTCCGGATGAAATTGTTTCTTTGAGAGATCCGGCCAAATTTCGTGAGGTACTGCAAATTTATATGTTCTCTTGATTTTGTATAAATATGTTATATGTTCTCTTGATTTTGTGTAATAATAATAATAATAATAATAATAATAATAATAATAATAATAATAATAATAATAATAATATTAACACCTCAAGGGCATCCGCTGGGAGACTGACAAACAGCCGTTTGCGAGTGCGTATGACAAGTGCACGACATATGGATGTTTATAATCCAAGAAAATACTCTTCCGAAAGTTGTTGATTTATGCATGCTCTCTGACTGATGGCTGCAGTATCAACGACAGCCTCAATTCCTCTCATAATGCAGAATTTAGTGGCGTTCTTTCGTACTCACTCGCCTTTACGCCATGAAACACTACGCGTTGTCATCACTGTCGGCTGAATGAACGCACGAATTGTAGATGGCCAAGAATAGTCGTACGCGTTTCAACAAAACAGAAAACAAAGAGCTTTTCGTGAAAGATGCGAATATAATCAGTTCATAATAACACACTTCCCTAGCTATCACGTTCCGCGAGTTTTTCATGCACCATGTAATAAACCATTCCAGAGTTTTTCTCGAACATATGCTCCCTCTTAGTTACGAACGCCCACTTTTTTTCTCCGTTTTCCCTGCTCTCTGCCGCACTGAAGTGGTGCCCTCAAATGTTTTTCTTCCAATGAAATGTACAAAATAGAATCGTCATCTCCCCTCCATCATAGCTGCATTGAGGACTCGCCAGCTTTGAGCATTGCACTAACCGATTATATATTGCGCCTCAAATAAACTATTGTTTCAACAAGTATTCTAATTTTTGCATTTTAGCGTTCTATTTTTCAGTGCGTTTTCGCTAATAGTATCCACACTCCTCCACCGCCTTCATGCGCCCTGAGGTTGCAACTAGTAAAATTCAATAAAGAACTGCATGCGGAAGTCCTATAGTCGTCCTAGCTAAAAAATATATATGCTACCAATGCTGTCTTGAATCAAGTCATGCCGTACTCATGAAACACTGGTGCCCGCCCCTTCACACGATGTTGGTAAGTAACAGTGCATGCATACAACCACAGTTGCATGAGACACTTGTGCGCTTCGATCCAGCGGCCGTGCATAAGAGGACTGCAGGCGTGCCCGCAGACGCGGCATCACGCATAAACACGCGCGGAACACGCACGCACACTGCAGTATGCACGCACCGCCGCCAACTACGGCACACCGGCACCCTTTTTCCGGCCTGCCGACAAACAGCGGTGCCGAGAAGACGAGGAGAGCCTCGCCAAGGTCGCACGTACTACTACGCGGCGCGAGGCTGTTTCCTGCTCCAGCCTGTGCCACGCGCCGCACGCACGAACCAGTGCCGACACACAAAACACACGCACGTGGGCACGTTCGGAAAAGAATCGATCGATCGACGGATCCCCAACACCTTGTTTCCACCTGTACACGGTGAGTGCGGCACCGATGCCTCCTCTAGGAACCTACCTTACGTTCAACTCCAAAGGCAGAGTCGGAACAGCTAATGAACTCGGCGAGCGAGCACTCAGCTCTGGCATAGCAACGCATCCAAATCCGCGACTAGAAACGATCTGCGCGCCACCGGAAGTAGGCGCGCGGAGGAAGCATGGGAGCAAGGAGGAAACGAAAGTGCTCGGGTTGCCCAGAATATACCTCGCGTCTATAGTTAATCCATTCCGCTCATCCCACTGTCGTGCACGGCAGTTTTCAGAGTCACCGTCTGACTAGAAGCCGTCGCTGTCGAGCATCGGAAGCAATGCCGCATGATGCCCAGTAACCCACGTTGTTCGCCGTTACTGTCAAAGCACGCGACACCGGCGGCGTCCGCAAGCAGGCAAACGTGTTAAAGGGAGTACGTCAGTTCCTGTCCACTGCACTGATTTTGGCAGACCAACATTTCCTGCTCCGCGGAGTAACAACCACTCTGAATTCATTCCTACCATCTCACGAGAACGCTTGACTCCCACCTTCACTCTGGCATTGGAACAGACTTGCTCCAAAAGGAGAACGCCTGCTCCGAATGCGCCATTCGAATTCAAAAATAGAGTAGGCGTTGTACGCATGTGCGCGCGCATGTTGTACTCACGACTACGCGCCGTCTACATGTGTGACAATGCCAGAAATTTCGAGGCAAAGTGATACCTGTGTTTCTAATGGGTAAGTGAATCAGGCCCGAGCATACACAGACTATCGGATTTACCTGAACACTGCCGTTTCAGCAACCTTGTGGGCTTCACCGCAGTGCATAAAACTAACTCAATGGGCAGCAACAAACGACTCTCATGTTTCGACGAATGGTTTCGCGTGACAACGTTAACAGGGCACGCTTTTCATACAAGATGGCCCATTACGGCACCTCGCAGCTTCCCGATGCGTTCAAGCGATCTAACGGTCGTGCTCAGAATATGTAAGGGTCAGACCACAACCGCCGTCTGTCCCCTCATCCTGTTGCGCTTGCAGTGAGGTGGCCGCACGAAAACACATGTACCCTAAGCGTCAGCCGGCAGCTGTCATCAGCGCAGCGTGTATATATCTGACACCAACATGACCAATCCTGGAGCAGTCCAAAACAATTCAGGCACCTGAGAGCCTCACCATTCGGCTGCAAATCACCGCTTTCTACATTTACAAGGTCGTTCGCGATAAGACAGAACCTTCATCGGCGGAAGTCCAAACAAGGAGACAATTTGGTCTGTCCAAATGTTGTATCCAGCGAGACATGCGTTGTAGAGGATTTTTCACGCTTTGTAGCTGCCAGGGCCGCCATCTTGTCTGGGCAGCCAGTCGGCGGCAGTGTTCATGAAGAGGCGGAAAAAGGCCAAGCAACGAAGCGCGTACGCAAACTCTTTTCGATCATTAGGGGCACCGTTGAACGTAGTACGTACGCATCGGAATAACAGCGTTGGCGGCATCACTCAATAGCCCGACGAAACAACCAACCTCGGCGGCGCAAACCTACGGTTTCGGCGAAGTGCCTGGCTTTGTCCTCGCTCCCAACAATCGGAAGAAGGCAGAACGCATACCGAGTTGACCTTCGCTTCTTCCTTAATTATACGTGCTCCCCCCGGAGAAGCTGTACACACCTGTCTTTACGTCGCGGCCTTTCGTTTCCGAGGGACCACGTAGAGAGAGGAGCGCGTCTGGCGGTGGAATGCAGCGACGCTGATCGTCAGTCAATAACATTAGATGAAACGTTACGCAGATACGAGCTGGCCCGGGAAGACAGAATGGATGTATGAATGGATGTATCCGGCTGTGCCCTTTAGATCGGGCGGTGGCTCACGCCACGATCTAAGACACGAATGCCGCAGCAAATTCGCACTTTACTGGTAACACACATATAGACTTCGCGCCGTCATCTCACTTTTAACGTCATAGAAATGCAGCTGTTCACCATCGACATTAACAAAGCAGTCGCTCAAAGACATCTTGTTTGACCTGCTTGGTCCCGCAATGGTTGTCAATGAATCGCTCTCGGTTCTGACAAAATTCACACCGTGAAAACGTTCTTATAATCTTTTTAAACCTTCGGAGCAAGTCACACGCGACACTGCACGTGGAGGGCGAAGATAACAGCGCGTGCAGAGCGCGTGAACGTGCTGATAGCGGAAGCAGAAAGGCAGGAGCGGTGTACCGAGCGTCCAGCTTTTGCTAGAAAGGCGGCGAAGCGTGCGCAGCGCAGCGCCCTCTAGCCGAGGTTGGGAGGCCCATATCACTCGGCATACTATACTGCGAAGTCACGATGTTCTTTGCGTCGTCCTGTGCAAGCCCAATCGTCAAGCGAGGTTCTATTTTTTTAAATACTCGACACTACTCACTGGAGCATTAAACCAGTCTTGTCTGATAAAACATTTCATAGTTTTCGTTTTTTTTTTTAAATCGTAGCTCACTGTAACTACCTAGTGATTGCTGGTTGACTGATTGATTGGTAGAATAAAAAGAGAAGTCAAAGCACCCTTCCTTCCGCCCGGAGTTTTCCAATTTCACTATGTACTAGAATGTCACACACACACACGCACACACACACACACACGCACACACACACACACACACACACACACACACACACACACACACAATTGTCGCAGAGAAGCCTTAATGCCTTTACGTCGGCGTGGCGTGGCATATTTTCGTTTGCTGAAAATAAAAATGACAGGCACAACTTAGCCCCCCCCCCCCCCCACCTCTCAGATAACGGCAACGGCGCTTGTACCTTTCAAGTAATCATGACAACACTAATAATAGAACATACTGTAATGAGACAAGTAACGTCACGAATCCAGAAAATATATAGAGGGGAGATTTGGATACAGAATATTTAATGAAACCCAAATAGTCTTATACGATACAAAAAGCCTTGTTGGGCTACAGACTCTTCTCCAAATTAACTGCACGGGCTCCCCTAATGAGCATCGAAGTTTCAAGAAAGATCGCCACACGTCTCTCTACACCGGTTGCGTCGAAACGCGGCCATCGTTGTAGCCGAGCGAAGCTCGAACGAGAATGGCGAAAAAAAATTAAATAAAAAGAAATTGAAAGAAAAAAAATAGACGGGAGAGGTACAAAAGTGAGCTGGCTAACGCTAATGCACGACTGAGGAGCGGCGACGGGCAATCACAACGTCATCGGGGCGTGCGGACTGTTAGGGGATAATGCCAAGCGCACGCGGAACTTCGAAAAAAAAAAAAAAGCAAGCGGCCCGAGCCCAAAGGGCGCGGGGACAAAGCCTTGCGTAGGAGGGACTGGACGTGATCCGCAAGGGCAAACCGGGAACCACACCCAGCAAAAATCAGGTCTAGCTCGGCCCCGGGCCGATCGGAAGCCCAAGTTGCGTGCAGCACGGTCTATACGTAAGGACGAACTTTCGTCTATAGGTTCCACTGCTTTCTCTTCGCGGCTACGCATGCTGTCTTCCTTTCGAATTTGTGTCGGGTGGCGGTAACCATTCCGAAATGTCGGCCGCCTCAGAGGTCATCGCGTATTTAGGCAACGAGGGTAACACAAATTATAAAAAAAGCACCAGCCTTGCTCCAGTGGTTATAGACCAACCAACGGGCGTTATTCTGACAGTGAGGTGGCCGAGTTTGTGCGTGTATTCTTTCTCCTTCTCTCTATATCTTTGATTGATTGATATGTGGGGTTTAACGTCCCAAAACCACCATATGATTATGAGAGACGCCGTAGTGGCGGGCTCCGGAAATTTCGACCACCTGGGGTTCTTAACGTGCACCCAAATCTGAGCACACGGGCCTACAACATTTCCGCCTCCATCGGAAATGCAGCCGCCGCAGCCGGGATTCGAACCCGCGACCTGCGGGTCAGCAGCCGAGTACCTTAGCCACTAGACCACCACGGCGGGGCTCTATATCTTTCAAACACGGGTATTTCTCTTCCCGGTGTATGGTAGCATACAATTTTTTTTTCTGGACTGGTTATACACATATATACACACAAAATATTATTATGCCTCAAGGCCAAGTCTATGTCACAATAATAATGATTACAATAAATCCATGCCTCTCCCTCCCTCTCTCTTGTTCCTTCCTTCCGCCCGTTTGCTCGCCGCTAATGTAGCCGCCTTCTGTTCAGCAGCGTAGCGCACTTCCAGTGCATGGAGTTGATAAATGCGGTTCTGACGCGCTCTCCCTCTATACACGTCCGCTTTCATTATGCCGCACATCGAATTCCGTCATCTCGACAAAAGCCCATTTACCTGCCTCGTTACATCATCGCGCGTGCGCGGGGTGCTCTGGGAAGGGGGGGGGGGGGCACAAAGCACGCTTCCTGCCACCTCAGCCCAGTAAGCGGCCCTATACATTTCTATTTTTTTTGTTCTTTTTTACGTGTACGGTTACTATACTAGCGTGTTGCTTTTTTTTTTTTTTCAGAACGCTCGTGGTATGTCGGTGCGGTTTTTTTTTTAAATATTTATAGGCTTTGTACTTAACGTCCATATTTGTTAATTGGATTGGAAACACCTATATCAAAAACAGGGTATTTGTATTCGTTCGGCTATTGCGCCCGTACTCAGTGATACTGTTATGACCCACTTAGATCGAATAATTGATCAGAAGTTGTCGGAAACTTAGGTTTTAAAAATCTTCTGGTTTGTGAACGATTATTTTATTTTTTTTTGAAATGTGATGCCAAAGAGTTTCAAAGTTGTGCTGTTTTGACACTTAGAGTATTTGAGACGGTTTGTCAGCTACTAAAACTTACACACGAAATGCCATGTGGGAACACGCTCAGGTTCCCCGTCTATCTTTTGTTGCAATTTCAGGATGACCACGTTTGTTGGCCTTATGAGCCCAGGGGCAAAAAGCCATTGTTGCCTTTGTCTTCTGCACATACCAAAGTAGTCAAGAGGTCTGTCGCACGAATGTGCCTTTTTTTAATTCCTTAAAGAAGTCGTGTTTTCACCTCATGAAGAAGAACTTTGACGAACAGGTTTTACGACTGCAGAAAGCAGATTACCCGCAACGACTGGTTATATAGCCGTCGCGGAATCACTATATAGGGACCTAAAGAAAAAAAAAAGGCAGCGTATTGAGACTTCCCTGCATTAGCGCCAAACGACTGTTGTCCCCTATATCCATGGTGTGGCACACAATCTTAAAAAGATTGGAAATAAGGTGGGTGTCCGAGTGGTCGTGTCTGCTACAAAAAAACTGTCAAAAATATGTCGCAAAACTTGCCCTGTTTCGAAAGAAAAGAAAGGTTGCCTAATTAAGCATCCCAATAAATATGTTGAGCGTACACTGTCGGTTGTTTACAGAGTGCCCTTGTCATGTGGTCTTGCTTTTGTGAGAACTACTGAAAGATGCATAAATGTGAGGTTAAAAGAGCACCATAATAAAGTGCCAAAGCGTACCGATGGTCTCTTGGCGATCCACTGAAAGGAGCGCGGTTGTGTGCCGTACTTCGATAACACTTGCATTTTATATCCGGAAAGAGATTTATTAACCCGTTTGATCGTATAGAAGCGGCAGAAATGACACGCGATGAAATTGAGTGTGTAAGTGCACCTTCTATCTCGCTCACGCGGATTAGCTTTGTTTTTTCGACGGTGTGATAGATAATAACGACCGAGTAATGTACAGCACTGCACGTGTGCTTCGTGTTGTTTTGCCTTTTATTATTTGTTCTCTTTCACCCCCTTCTATAGACTCCGACATTTGCAATAAACGTTTATGTTGGAGTTAAGCGCTCGCGTTGTGCGTTCCGTGTATTGGTTGCTGCGCTTCCTACCAAGATGGAATAAATAGGCAGACCCGCTGCGCGCGATTCAGCCGAAAAAAAATCCCCCCTCTTTACCTATCGGCAGCGCCGAGACGCATTGCTTACGCCACTCATGCAGTATGTGTACTGCCACTCCCCGGGGATCCTGTTACCAGAAGCGCGGACTAATTAGCCGCTTCGGCATTACTGCGATGCACCGCGACGAGAGGCGCTTCTTCCGGAAACGACAGGCGAACCGAACTATATACGCAGGTTGCATGCGGTTCACCGTTCGAAAGCACGCGCACAACACGTGACTACCGCTTCGGCCTAGACATTCGATGCATGTGCGAAAACGGTAAGAGACCGCTGACAAATAGAAAAACACAAAAGAACTTGTGAAGTAAAGTGGCGCCAAAAAAAAAACGAAGAAAAAAAGAGGGGGTGACACGCATGCAGCGCGGCACTCGACATAGTCTCTTCTCTGCCTTTTTCGCCTTCGTTGCTTTTTTCTTTTCTTTGGCCCTGCTTTTCTTCACGAAATTAATGTGTGCACCACCAACTCACCCAGTTCGTTCCATTTGGTTGTGCGATAAAGAAAGGCTTCCGCTTCCCAAAACCCGTTTTCAAGCAGTCCCTGCGAGACCGTTCCGTGTAGTATGCAACGTTGAATTCCGTACGTGCGGTGTCGCGAAGTGTCGAAAGGCGAGCTGGCCAGAAACCAAGACTGAACGGCGAATCACGCAGATAACGCACTTCGCGCCCTACGCATGCAGGGGTGCTGGAATCCAGCCAAACACGAAAGCGTGACATAACGAGCGGCCCTTCTATCTACCAAGACAGTTTGTTTTAATGCGTCGCATCTCACGAAGAAATAGACCGGAATCTCTGTTGTACACTTGTCCCGATCACCAGCGAAGCGAAATAGGCCGCTAATACACGCTACGTTCATGGACGACCAATTCGCCCGATCAGCAACCCGTGAATACATTCACATAAAACTCCAGTCAATGCGAAACGTGCACTACAAAGGCCTAACGGTGTATGAGTTGTCTCACACTTTCTTTAGTGACACCTGCATGCCGTATAAACTGTACAATACCAGCTTGCGTGTTCGTTAGCCATCGACCACGGTATACTTCAATATTGGTACACAATAGGCCGATGTTGGCCCTATTTCACTCTTCTGCCAAGCTCCACGAAAGCCCGTGTGGGCCAAGCACTGAGTGATAAAATGCCTCTCGCGGATGGCAGCTCCTGTGAGAAAAAAGTAATCCGCATTGGACTGCTTTTATTCTGAATGGTCACGCAGTACATAACATCTGTGCCTACGCCACACAGTCGCGCCACCAGTGTCGGTAGTCCGGTGCAGTGTTACGCAGCAACACACTGCACCTGACGTGCAGGTATCGACGACCAACCTGCGCGAATTACGCACGTACCCTATAGCTGCGCAATGGGTTTCTCGAAGCGATCGAACGACGTTGCGTATAGGGCTTTCCAGAGACGACTCCCTCAGTGCCGCCATAATCCACTCTCGGCAGCGCTAAATGGACGTGACCCTACGAAAATGTACTGCCGAGGCTGTGACGGCAGCCTTTGTAATCCCGCGCGCAGCCCAGCATGGCGGCGTACTTTCCCTCCTGTGGAAACGACTGTACAGTCAAAGCCACAGCAGGAACCTCGTCCCCGTGGTGAAGGAAAACGTTGACGAACATGCAATGGTGGTTCTGGCACGAAACATGGAGGTGTGGCCACACGAAGGCTTCGAAGACGACATCTTAGCGCGGCATAACCGTGCGCGGACGGCAGGCCAGACAGGGCGGCGACGACGCACGAGACACACGTCAGTCAGTCACGCGATGGAGACAAGCCCCGAGTGTAGCTGCACTGTCCTTCAGCGATCGCGCCGAGAGTACCCCCGTTGTAGTATGCAGGCAGTAGTGCCGTGGATGCGGATTACACCGGCTTGCAAAAAGGACACACACACACACAGACGTACGAACAAAGCAAAGGCCTTCCAAGTGCTCGAAGTTCGAAGGCCACAGCGTGCATACCGCTCACGTGCGACTCAGGTGCACACCATCACTCACAGACGACGTGAGATTGCTTGGGAAGTATGGATAGTACACACACGGAAGAACAATACAACTCATCAGTCACCTGGGTAGGGGGGTGTCGCATGCACCTGCGGAGGCACTTAATGGACAGATCAGTCGGTTTATTCGGAGTGCAGATAATGTTGATGGTATACAGCAGCGGATAACAATATATATAGTCTCTACATTCAGTATATAGTTGCGCTCATTCAGCCGACAAGAGTCAACGCTAGGCGACATTTATCATCAGTTAGCCAACCATAACGTATACTATAGATCAGCCACCTGAAGGCGAACACGAGCCTACACTAGTCGGTGCTAACAAGTAGATATAACATGCGAGTACATACAAGTTTCTATTTGGTCAGAAAGAGTTATGTTAAACTTTCACATATAATGTGGCTGAAAGCCCTTCCTCAATTTCATGATTTGTGCGATTGCACGCTGGCTGTTGCACAAAAGTACAAAACGAACTGTTTCGTCGTGTGCCGCAATTTCCGAGTAATTCTCGCCACCAAACCCGTCTCGGTGGTACAGTTATTATGGTGCTCAACTGCTGAACCGCAGGTCGCGGGATCGAATTCCAGCCACGGCGGCAGCATTTTCGATGGAGGCGAAGACGCAACAATACTCGAGGCCCGTGCGCTAAGATTCGGGTGCACGTTAAAAAACACCAGGCAGTCAAAACTTCAGGAGTCCTCCATTACGTCACCTCTCGCAATCACATCGTGGTTTCGTGATGTTAAACTGCAACAATTATCATAATTCTGAGTGGCACTTCATAACTCCCGCAGGTCGCCCCCGTTCTGGCAACCCAACTATTTTGTCCCCCCCCCCCCCTTTTTTTTTTTACGATTCCACAGTGCATGCGCCCTTTTGCTGTCGGTAATGTGGCTAAACGCCTCTTAATCTCGGAGGCTTTCGCTTTGGCGATACCGGTTGGGCCGCCTTCTATAGCAAGACCCTGCCGAAACAGCAGAAGACAGCACGGGGCCTCAGCCACTCCAAAACACAATTAAGGCGCAGTTAATTTCCGACGCACGCTGATTGGAGTCCCGCGAATCGCTCCAGTTTTCCTGGGCCTTGTATAGAACATACGTGGAGTGACGGGAGTGACGGAATCATAAAGTGACAGGTGTCCATTAAAACGAAGTGCCACTGATTTCCCCTCCATCAATAGCTGTGACACGCATCATATATCTTTCCTGAAACGCCCCTCATTTCACGAGTGTACTCGTTTCCACACGATCTGGGCACAAGATGGCGCGCAGCGGCGCTCACATTTTAGTGAACCAGAATAGGACTATGACATGAATATAAACACAAATATCTAGTAAACCGATCATGGAGTACGTCGTGTAGAATAAATAGTCAGCGTTACACGAATCTTCGCAGAAAAAAAAAAAAACGTTACCAGAACTTAAGCTACAAGAACTTGTTTATATGTGTGCGATAAATATGACCACGAAGATGCATGTACACGTCTGCCCCGAAACATCGCCAACAAGCATCAGTTCGGTTCTATAATTCTATTTCAAATTCTAGGAGGGAGAGCAGGAAGAGCTGTCCATGAGAAGTAGAAACTGCACTAATGACTTTTGCGAGCAGCTCGCGTATATTTATAATTCGTGTAATACTATCCCAACCGGTAGCCGATCGAAAAAAAAAAAAACTGCTTCTTCTCTGAACATAACAAAGAACGACAAGTGGGGACGACAGTACAACCAGATAGCACAACGAGACAAACAAACCGCGAAATGAAATTGCGAAAAAAAAAAAAAGGCCTGCACGTGCGCTGAAGTAAAAGAATGAGGCCACAGTTCTTATTGAGTATACGCCTTCCCTTACCGATTCTTTCCGCACTTCATCATTGGCTCCAGCGCATTTCGAACGGCAGTTATCGTTGAGATCTGTCACTTCGTCATGATACGAAAAGAAGAACGGAACGTTACAAAATGAGCGACTTACTTTGCTAATCTGCGTCCCGTCAAGGACAGAAAAATTGGGGCTCAGCTGAGAGAGAGAGAAACAGAGGTGCAGACAGGCTTTACGAGTTAACCTCATTCTTTTAGAAGCGTGTCACCGGTTATAGCCGAGCGGTACATAGCAATGATGACCTGGGTGTATCTTGGTAAGTATTTTGACGGAAACCCTGCTGAAAGACCTTGACATAAAGCAATTGTCACGTTAGAAAGCTTAACCATTTTGATATCTCACGCCCTCTGAAATCATCACCACTGCATGCTTGCTGGCTCCGCTCTTAACTTTTTCCGGACACTACAACGCAGCTATTTAGCAGAAAGTATCAAGAAACCAAGCGTATCTGTTTTATGAAATGGGCACCCAACGAATCACTACCGCGCATGCATATTTGCATCTTCCTTATACCGACACGCCAGGACCTTACGTCGAGCCACGGGTGCACGGTTTTGTAAATATTCATGAAGGATGCCTGTACGAAAATGGCAACAAAAACAAAGAATCAACCCGCTTTTGGCAGTGAGGGGTGACACGACGCTGTTCGTAGCGAAGGTCAGTTGTACTTTCCCTTGTCGGATACTTTCTCATAAAAGTAAATTTCAAAATGCCATGCACGAGACCGCGCTAGGTAAGCGAGAAAACTGGCGCAAAAAATAAATAAAGGAAAACGCAAGTGGCCACGTCACCTTCAAATTATTAATGCACTAGGTTTACTTAGTGACGTCACGATTTTAACGGCGTCTACTTGGTTTTACGTATATATAATTCTTACGCGTTGTAGATGAAAAACTATCTTCAAAGGGGACCATAGACCTAACAGACAGTTTCAAGAACTTTTGCTGAGCCAATGTCACTAAAACATGTTTTTGGTGCACCAAAAATAGACTTCGAAATACGCGACGTGACGCACGGAAAAGTTACACATGAAACTTTTAGAGTTCACAGAGTACAATTTGCCAATCTAAACCGACTTTTTTTTTTTTTGTAGGCCTGTGTGCTCAGATTTGGATGCACGTCAAGGAACCGAACCCAGGTGGTCGAAATTTCCGGAGCCCTCCACTACGGCGTCTCTCATAATCATAAAGTTGTTTTGGGACCATAAACCCCACATATCAATCAATCAATCAATCAATCAATCAATCAATCAATCAATCAATCAACCGACTTTGTTTCTCATTGGTGTCCCTTCAAGACCAAAAAAACTGAGCAAACGCCGCTCCGTTACAATAGCCCGCCGACAGTTGGGACCCACAATGCAACACGTGCAAGGACCTTACGTTTCACGCATGTAAGCTGTATAATGAAGGCGTAACACTTGTGTCAATAGCTTCTTGAGCTTACGACACCATGTGAACGCAACTATAAGTCTTTAGAATAACATACAAGGGCAAGTCTAGGCGAGTGAAAAATATTAGCCACCTGTAATACGCAGTTGTCGAACGAGTATAGTGTTCTCAATCTCCACGTCTTTTTATTTTCTTTATACACGCTGTGATACGCAGACGTATACCTCATGTTCTCTCGTGTGCAGGATAATCAGAAGCCGACACGGAAAGTCCGAGACATTTCGATCATCACCACGGCAGTTCACGCACGGATGTTTACGGCCATATAGACGACTCGGAAGGCAACTTCCGCAATCGTCTTCATCTGTCGGCTCAATGGCTTGCAAAGCAGCCGGGAGACGCCCGACATCGAGTTCATTCCATAATTAAACTTCTTTCAAAAACACCTACCTTAGAAACACTTTTTTTTTAATACGGAAGGCGCATGCAATGATTCTCGTAAAGGCCGGCGGTAGCCGTTTTCTGTTCACGCTGTACAACGTTAGCAGCGCTCTATCACCTTTTTTCTTCCACACAAAGAATAATTCAAGCAAACGTCGCTTACTTTTCAGACGTGAAGGTGAACTCATGCGGGAGAGCTTTTCATTTAGAGGCATCCAACCCGTTCCTTACTTTGCGACGCATGACAAAGCAGAGAAAATGCACTGACTGGAAATCGAGCAAACAGGACTTGCGCCAAGAAGTGGGCAAGAAAATTAATAAAACTGCTTTCGTTATGCCATCACTATCACGGACACAAAGTTTCCTATCACGGCGTGTACGAATATAAAGAGGTAAACGAAAGAAAGGAAAACGCTGGTTAGCAACGGCTGTTAAAAAGGCCGCCACGTGCTTTGGCTCTAAAATGTAAAAAAAAAAGGGGGGGGGGCGGTTAAAAACAAGTCGGGATGGCTGTCCAATAGGGAAGCTAAAGCAGCGGAGCATTAGCTCCGAACTTCGCAAATTTTGTTAAAGCGTTGTTAAGAAAGCACTCTTCTCACAAAGACTGAAAAAAAAAAGGTATAATAAATTACCAAAGGGAGAATATATTAAAAACTGTGATGGAAACAGTAGAGTCGTGCGATTTGAACCTGTTTTCTTCTTCTTTTGTTCCCGTCTTGATCACACTAAGTGGATGAAACTAATGTCAAGGCGTACAGAGTTTAGAAGCTCTCTTTAATAAAATCTCAGGTGGCCGCTCGGCCCGCATCTCTGCGCTGAAATCGCTAAAGACGCGAGAGGCAATTAAGTGCAGCGTAACGTTTAAGCCGTAAAGAGGATTGCTGCAAGCGTATTCAAATGTGAGAGCGAGAGAACACTAAGGGCACGCCAGCGCTATCGAACTGCATTTCGATTATAAAGCATTCTCTTTTCATATCTCTCTCTCTCTCTCTCTCTCTCTCTCTCTGTTCTTTTTTACTCAGAGACGCCATGAAACGCGGAGGATTATTCGAGTTAGCAAGACCTACACGAGTAACTTCTCCGCTGCACGAAACAAAAAAAAAAAAAGAAAGAGAAGAAGAGATCCCAATGCGGGAACATGTCCGGTCCTTTCCATAGCTTTGTACTCGTTTCTTTGTCGCTGTTTCTATAGCGCTGCTGCGCAGCTATTTTATAAGCAGAAATTAACTTGACCCGTACGCTCCAAATCAGGCATATCTTTATACCTCATTTATTTTACTATTATTATTTTATTACCCCTGCCTCCTCATTCCACTGTATTGTTCCACGTAGTGTGCTGCCGAGCATCTCATGAATGCGATAGCCACTTGAACAACACAGCGCACTTTGATAACATTTTGTGACCTCGAATGAAGTGTAGCTCTTCCTAAAGATTTAGATGTGTCCTGCAGTATACAATATACAGGGTGCCCCGGCAAGCTCTATAGCCAGAGTTCAAAAACCTTTCCGACGATTACGATATACTGGCTGATGATAATTCTGAATGCAGTTTCGTGTTGGAGCAAAGCCAACTGCGTTTCAAGTTTTGTACATTCGCAAGGTTATCGATTAGGCCATAAATCGTAATTTTCGTGAAGCAAGACCAAGTCCACTCAGCCATATTTCATCTTTCTGCGGATCATGCGAGGTACCCGCTACGCATCTGTAAGGAACGGTAAATGTGCACTTCTTTGACGCTGCGTGTAGCTGTATGCATGGTGACGATGTGTGTACAAGAACTTTGCAGCGGGTGGGAAGAATCAAAGCGCACACTCGGTGCGCAATCAGAATAGAGCGGTGACTGGTTGTTATTTTACTCTCCTATCACGCTATGTTACATAGGTTAACGCAATTCCTTGCCGGACATGACACCTGTATAGAATGCTTCTTCCGAACGAGTTTCAAGCACCAGCATGGCCCTGCGGTTGAATACTCGACTGCCATGCAGATGGCCCGGGTGGAAATCCCACTCATGCCCAAGTATTTTTTTTTTGTTTTATATCTACTGTTACGTTTGGCCCGGCGATTCGTCCGGGCAGACGCCATTGTGCATAAGCCGGTCTACTGGGGAGGCTCTCAACCCCTTCGGCACCCGGTCTGCCAGACGCTGTTGAAGATTTCGGCAATTAACCAGACCATGCGGCATGCAAAGGCGAGTTCCTGACTTTCAAATGCGGACCCTTTCGTCGTCTCTTCGAGCAGCAGCGGTGCCTGACGACCTCGGCGACTGATCTGGCGAGGGGGAAGCTGTTGTGAGCGGCGTCCGAGCTGACGGGGGAGCGGCGCTCTTTTAATCCTCAATCAAGTAGCCGACCGGATATGCGCTCCAGATATGCCGACACATTCAATGACGACGCAACCACATACATGGATTTCGCCGACTATTTTCTCCAATACCTGCGTCACACGCTCCGCTGCTCATGGTGATTAAGCCCAATAGGGGATCAAATTTCTCAACATGTGATTGACTTGTACAGCTCGCGTAGTGTAGCCAATTACGATCGAGAGGTTCAATCCGGACCAGACCCGTTCGCGATCAAAAGTGACCGTGTACAAGTTACGCAACTTTTTTGTGTTCCGCCTAATTGCTTAATTAGACAAGATCGAGTATCCACCTTCCGAAGCAGCAAAGCTCCGCAACGAAATTCCAGCGAGCAAGTTTTAGGTCCGCTCACGAAATGTCCGATTAGGTAGTTTCTGTATTCCTGTAAATGAAGTTTTAGGGTTATTTCGCTTACTAAAGACGAATTCCCGCGAAACAAAACAAACAAAACCCGTCCCGCTTACTTTCGAAAACTCGAAGTCAAGAGATTGTGACACAGAAGATAAACTTTACTGCAAGTGTTATCGATTGTCACTGGTTGTGGTTGGACTCGATCATGATGTCGTCTCGCCTGGCGGCCACGCATGACACAGCTGGCGGCGAGCGAGCGGTACAAATGCCCCACTCTCCGTGCATCGCTCGAGCGCATTGCGGGCTCGCAATCATGGCACGCAGCTCGGCGCAGTAATGCCTGGCGCTCTGCCCCGGACGCACAGGGTTGGGCAAGTTCGCGGAAACCTAAAAGCGACGCTAGGTCCTGGCCTACTCTTGCGTCAAGTGTCACTGGCTGAAGCCACAAAGGAAGCAGCGGCGTGCATCCCTCTCGCAACGAGAGAACGAATCCGGAGTAAGCTCGCATCACACTGTCGCAGAGCAGGTATAGTAGTTGGGAGCTGAAGAGAAAGTTTCGGTTCCTTTTTTTGTTTTGTTTTTTCGGGATCGCACGGGAGAAACTGGGAGCAGTCGCAAAGCGCTCATTCACAGCGAATACGCAAAAATATGGGGCACGGGCGTTGAAAACGAGAAACGACGAGGAAGGCACTAATAGAGCGGGGAGATTTTTGCTTTGTACTGAAATTCTATTTAATGATTTTAAATGCATAAATAACTCACTTGATGATCCTGCCGCCCGGTTCTTGGCCGATCCCCCTTTGTGGGCAAGTGCCAGCAAAGCAAAAGGCTCATCATCATCATCGTCAAACGCGTCGTTCGTGTTCGTAGTATATGGTCCCCGCATGTGCATGGGCGCTGCGGTGTGCCATACGGTCATATTGGCGTTCCATAGTGGTAACTTCGTACGGCTGGCGTGCAGCAGCGTAAACTAAGAAAAAAAAAGTATTTTGACTATCTTGACTCTTTTTGTTAACACTCACGTGCCACGCATATAACAATCTTTAAAAGGGCACGTGTACTCTCTTTGGAGATCACAATACTCCCGTCGGGGAGTCGTAGGTACCAAAAAAAAAAAAGGAGTCAACGAGTCTTGAAATAGAGTCATACACGTGGCTATAGTCTAAACTGATCGAAAGGAGTCTTTTTCTTTAGAGCATACACGCGCAAACGCAAGCGCGAGTCCCCCCCCCCCCCCCTCCTTTATTTTCTCTCCCTATTATTTCTCTTTTCTTTTGAAGTGGGGAGGGGTGAACATTGAGACGACAATCGATTCTGATGACGGCGCCGATGTTCGTGATCAATAACAAACAATAAAATCCGCATGCATTCGCCTACTCCCCAGTTGATTAAGACCATCCCAAACGTCACTAGTTCGCGCATAATTATAGTACTGACGTCATTACTGGCCTGCGGCGTGCGGTGACAGGAACTCACAAAATAAGGCGTTCAGAACGAACAATCTTCCAGATTCGGCGTAAGCGTTTTAAGAACGATTTTTACGCAACCATCGATTGCGCTGCGGTGCCATCCTATATAGAAAAAAAAGCGCCAGATTACCCGCGACTGCATGTGCCACTTTCGAAAGGCAGCTGTTGCGGCTACACTGGGGCACCGGCTGTCACGAAGGGGGCCGCGGCGCCGCTGTGCACTATACTGCATACAACACGATCGATTATTACGCAACTGCGGAGGCCGTCAGTTGCGTAGCTTCAGATAAACTTGAACTTCGTCCAGGAACGCTTAAAGAACCACAGCCAGCCAGCGGTCATCCGGTGCAGTGACAGCCCACATCCCGCCCCCCCCCCCTCGTTCCACTATTTATTTCCGTGTTATCATAGTTTTTATTTGATTTTTTATTTCGTGATATTTTATTTTATATCTTGTCGGCAGGTTATTTCGTGCCCAGCGAATTCGCTCGAGTCAGTGTGGAACGCTGTGAGATTCCATGTACACGCTTTAACGGGAGCAAACAGAAGCTGTTGCAGGATACACTTAATAATATGTAGAGTTTTACGTTCCAAAATCGATATATATATATATATATATATATATATATATATATATATATATATATATATATATATATATATATATATATATATGTGTGTGTGTGTGTGTGTGTGTGTGAGACACCGCTCCGGAAATTTCGACGATTTGGTGTTCTTTAAGGCGCACCAACATCGCACAGCGTATACACTGCCCCCTACCGTGTCGCTGCCATCGAAATGTTACCGCCGCGGTAGCCGAGCACCACATGCAGCCGCTGCTGCAGGTGGCGGACTATGCAGGACGCCCTTGCAAAAGAACAGTCAGTCTTGCATGTAACTACATGCCGTAGAAGCTACAGCTTTCTACAGTGACGTAAGAGTGCAGGACCAGCGTATCTAAGCCAAACGTCGGCCAAACCTCCGGTGTTACTTCGGTGCAATGCTTGTGAGGACACAAAAAGAAGCGATGTTGCCGGTGAACGCCAATCATTCTCCCCAATATTAATTATAATTAAAAACTAACTTCACTCGCCAGAATCACGGAGTGCACCCAAAATCAGTCTGAGAAATACCAAAAGCAACAGTTGTGCGCGATCTACAGCGGCGGCCTTAATACCACACCATAGTGTTAACCGGTAAGTTAATACTAATGCAGGGTTCATTACGAGTAATTAGTTCGCAATTCGCCCTGTATATATGGTTATTTGTTTTCTTTAGGAGGACGAGGAGGAAGGACAGGGAGGTCAGCCAGTTCTCAGACCGGCTGGCTACCGTGTGCTGGGAAAGGGGGTAAGGGGAATAAAAGATGACAGAGAAGAGACGCTGAAGGAGAGAAAAAACAAAACAAAGAAGGAGGACAACAGTACGATTCACGGCCCGCAAGAAGTGCAACAACGCTCTCAATGCCTTGCGTGCCGAGCACGGTATCGGCCAGGTGTCCTAATACTCTTTCTTCCGATAATTGCTGATTCTCAAGCCTATCTTTAACAATGTATTCGGGCGAGTCACGCGAGTATTTCCCGCAGGTGGTCTTATACCTTCAAAGGGCAAATAACGCTGACAAACGTTAATCGATTCTCCTTGGGGAAACCGGACGCAGCAGATCCTGTCGCGGAAATATTTTCACTCTTAAAATTAATTCCAGCCGTGAACCATGCGCGGTCATTACCCTATATCATTTCATTTTTTAACGGTTCAAGCAGCGTTGTTTTCCTACGCCAGCCGCGTGTCAATCTGTCTGATCACCGACGATGCTTTCTTTTTTTTTTTCTTTCGAAACAAAATAGCGCGTTGTAATCAACACCGAGGGAGGGGCGGGCGCTCAACGTGTCAGTCGGCGTGGCGCTGTACAAGAGCAACGCGAGATTGAATATGTGGGCGCTGTGCAGGCAGAGTGTAGTAGAGCCATTCTATAGTGAAGGCCTCTGAGCAAGGCCATACGCTTATTTCTTTATCGCCGACCGCCACTCACGCTGATTGGCGACGCGGATGGCAAAAAAAAAAAAAAGGCCGTTAGTGGCAGCGAGACGGCCACTCTTCGCACAGGCCATGCATATATGGCCAACTCACGTGCTCTCTTATTAAAGCTATCGCTTTCATATAGTGACGGACAGAGCGTAAAGCTTCGTCGGACACCGTAAGCGTATCTAATCACTGCATTGGAAGGCCTACAAAATCATGCCACCCAATTCATTTACTTCTAATTTTTTTTTTTCATATGCCATCAGTATTTCACTTTTGAAAGCTGAATCGCCCCGCCGCGGTGGTCTAATTATAGGCTATACGGCACTCGGCTGCTGACCCGCAGGTCACGGGATAATCCCGGCTGCGGCGGCTGCATTTTCGATGGAGGCGAAAATGCTGTATAGGCATGTGTGCTCAGATTTGGGTGCACGTTAAAGGACCCAAGGTGGTCGAAATTTCCGGAGCCCTTCACTAAGGCGTTTCTCATGATCATATGGTGGATTTGGGACGTTAAGCCCCACATATGAATAAATCAATGAAGTTCAGAAGTTGCGGAAAAACCCCGCCCACATCACCGAAGCGCGACCACCGACCGACTCCGCGACTCGAATAGCCCTGCTCAATTGCACATGGCAATGTTCTCCGAAGGCGGGGCACCGGCTGCTAATGCGACGTCAGTCTGGAGCGCGCGCCCATTGGTGCAAGATTGTGCGCATGCGTCTTTGAGGCGATAATGCCGCTGATTTATAATGTTGCATCCGGTTATAGACTGTGCATGGGATGAATGGATGATACGAGCGTCCCCTTTATAACAGGCGATAGCCTGAGCGCCAAGCTAGAAAAAAAAAGATTTATGCTGACTTAATGGCTTGTCTACTTTAATTAAATCGGTTACTATATAAAAAAAACCCATTCATTCAAAATCCAACTCTCTGCCCCTTGCGGCAGAATAAGCTTATTTTTTCCAGTACTAAATCCTGCCTTCTTATCATCCGCCACCAATTGTTCAACCATTTCTTACTTAATTCTAAAGCGGATATGTGTTTACCTTTCAATTGTTGAACCGAAAAACCAAACGCTTCATGTAGGATGCGGATATGTGTGTAACTTTCAATTACTATCCCGAAAGCCGAACTCTTCATGCATAGGATAACGTACGAACACACATCAGGGTGAATATCTCAGCCTTCAGTTGAAACCTTCTCCATCGTATACCCTTATCTTGTCAAACAGTAGCGGGGATTCGAAGGTCACCTACCGGCGTTTAGTGCCACATTTACAGCCACTGGAAAGCAGCGTCAACAAGCGTGCGAGTGGTAAGCACAGAGCGCGAAAGAGGGAGTTACCGGCACCAAAAAGGTGAGAACACATCGCAAACGCGGTGCGGACGAATTAGCATAGGATAATTGGATGTCGTTCGGACGGAGGGGAACCTAGTGTCCCGGATTATCGACGCGGCCGAGACAGCACAAGGACCCACCATAGATTGACCCACTAGCGCTGACGAACCAATCCCCGCCGAGTCGTAATCCGCAATCAGATCGAACGCTATCAGCGCAACCTTCACACGAGCAGTGGCACGACACAAACAAACGGCCTCCTCTAGAAAGATGCCCGCGACGTCACACGCTTTCCCATGGAGGCAGGAGCTTCCTCGCGGTTCAGTGCTTTCTCCGCGAGAGGCGCTCTCAGCCGACACTACTATACTTCCGCTGGATTCGGAAGTGTGACGCCATCACAGAGGCACAACCGCGTTGCCTCAAGAATGCTAGAGCACTTTTTTGTTTCTTTATTTCTGGTTAAACTTCACACGCGGGGTGCTAAGATAAATATATTACAATACACAACAAACATCAAAAAATAACTATGGCCATCAAGCCTTACTATAACACATCACGTCCTTTGTGGTTAGAAAGGGTAGAAGCCCTACTGACAATGAAGGATGCTAGTACTCATTGCTGTAATCTCAAAGGCTGCTAGGTTTAAAGCGGCCGCCGTAGCGAGCGCTCGCAGCCGACACTGTTTGGTGTAACGGAGGAGGAGAGAACAGGAGAGAGCCGAGAAGCAGCTCAACGGCTCACCTCGCAGGCATCTAGTTTAGGAAGCATTGTATACACCAGCACTGAAATCAAGATCACGAAAAAAAAAGAGAGAGAGAGAGAGAGAGACCAATAAAATAAGGAAAGAAAGAGCATCTGTTTCCGCAAAGGCGGATGATTCCTCCTTATCCGGGCCAAAAAGAAAAGTACAGAAAAGAAGGAAAGAGAGAAAGAAAGAAAGAAAGAAAGAAAGAAAGAAAGAAAGAAAGAAAGAAAGAAAAAATGAGACCGTATACCTAAGCGACGCAGATCTGAGTACTAAAAGCCAATCTGTGCAATCGATCTCTACAATGAGATTCGACCGTATGTGGAGTTTTCCGTTCGTTCGTCCATCCATCCATCCATCCGTCCATCCATCCATCTGCGTACGTATGTATGCTCCATCAACACCTTAACTTGGCGCAAACCAAAATTACTATTGGAGGGTAAGATGTTTTGACGAACACGATTCACTGGTCATCACATGTATAATGTGTCAATCTCGTCGCGTACGTCGCCAAACGCTTTCCGCCAGACAGTGCACATACCCGCCGACGGGTATGTGCCACTGGTATGCGGACATGTGCCACAGGTGATTGACACTTTATATCCACTCAGGAACGGCGAGAACACACGTGGGCAATTTTCCCGCGTGATCGTTAAGAAAAAGCAGACATCGGCTTCCTTTTGACCCAACGAATGTAAAGAAAAAATGTCAGGGCCCGAGCGGGAATCAAACCACAGCATTCTGCGTGGCAACAAGGCATGTTACCACAGAGCCATGCCAGGTCTGGCAACTGCTTTTCAAACAAGACCGTAGTGCTCGTGAATAGTCAATTGGGGATGCAGTGAAGCATGGCTATCCAATTTTATAAACACTACACACGTACTCCTACGATACAGCAGTCACACTGGGTTAAGATAAACTGTAATTAAGGGCAATGCACTGAAGCTCATTCATATAGCAGTGTCCACGGACCACCATTCTCGCTGGCACAAGCGCTACATATCCGCTTACCGCTTTTGGTGCTGCTAGTACCATGGTCCTGTAACACTTTTTTCTCGTCGTGAAACTCCCGCGTCCCTCAATGGGAGAGCTTCATACGCCGCCCGCACTTTCCCCACCAGAAAAAAAAAAGTATTAAAGGACCATGCTAATACCCATGTTGTTGTTGGCATGGTTACGGAACAGTAAACATGCGAATCTAACATATGTCTGTGCGTTCGACATTATAGTACATATCTTTAGCGCCATTTGGTAACGCTTCGCTCAATAAAAAAATACCACAATTCATCCAGCGGCCGTGACACAGTCACCTTCCTTCCGCACGCATCGCGTAACATCGATTCCCAAGGGACGTAGGATCTGCCTTTTATTTATGCGAATGATTTCAATTTTGTTCGTCATCACGTAAAAAAAAGTGCTCGAAATTCTCCGCACATCCTGTATACAAACGTTTTCACGCGTATACGAGTCACCATTCGTATTGTTGTAACGCATAAGACAACGGCAAGTCCACGACGGTACCACTTAATTTCATACGCGCACTTAAAACACCCTACGTACCGTACAAGGTTAATCCCACGGGACGGCCGGCTACGACGTCATCTCACTGTCGTCACACTTCCTTTGACGCATGCGCAGACCTCCACTGCCCGCTGCTTCTGTATTCCGTCAAGAGCGGGGAAAGTGTGGGCCGCGGACCGAAACGGTTACGTACATACCATGAACGTCCGAAGCCCCTCCTCACGTTCGCATTCGGTGCGCAGTCGTGCAGTATACGACGAAATTTCACGCACGGCTGAAGCCGACGGCCACCCTAGGCTTCTCTTTTTTTTTTTCCTTTTTTTGGGGGGTTACGTAACGCAACACGCCGTCAGAAAAACTACAATAGTCGTCGTCGACTCGATGCTAACTCGAGGAGGCTGTCTAGGCGCCACGAGGAAACGTGAGCAGATGAAAAGAGAGAAAAAGAGAGCAAGAAATAAAGAAAGGGAGATGCAGACTATTTAGATAAAAAGGCGGCCGTGAGGTGACGACATAAACAGCCACGGAACAATGGGAGTCGCGGCCGGTGCCGGTGCAGACTTCCTCTCGAAATTGTTACCAGTGCCCAAAAGCCAGGATGAGGAAAACGAAGAAGAGTACATGGGAGCAAGAAAGCGGGCGAGCAAGCCACAGCGAGACAGAGCGAGATATAAGAGAAGAAAGAGAGTGGACGGGGCAGCTGTAATGCAACCCAGTCTTTCGCGTGGTTCTTTTTTTTTTATTATTATTGTTATTATTACCCTGAATAACACCATGGGCACGGCTGTTTTACCAGCTCTGCGATTATACTATACACGTGAGATCGTTTTCCCGCGTGTGCTTAGTTCGCTCGAGAATGAGCGACGTCCCAACGCTGGAGCCTATATATACGACGACGAAAAGAGACAAAACAAACAAATGAGAAATAGAGGACAAATTATTCCGTCAGGACTTTCCACCACTTCGGACGTATTATACTACTTCTACCGCACTCCAAAACAACAGGGCGGCTTTTTTTTTGCTTTGTTTTTCGCGACCGCAACGTTACGATATATTAAACGCTATGCGAGCAAACTCGAAGATGCGCTGCAGGTGCGGTGAAGTTTATATACGTGCGGTAGACTTTTCACGCACTGATCGCTCACAATGTAAATAAGCGCGTGGCATCAGCGTGATTACCGCGTCGCGTTCGTTTACACCGCCGCACTCATTCACGGTTGGAATAAGACCATAATCAGTTCGCGGTATGGAAACGAGCGTTTGCGAATACTCCCTCCACCTTCCCGAGCTGTCATCGCGTGGGCTAAATTAAGTTCTATGCGGCTAAACGGGATATGGTTAGACGGAAAGTACGACGCATTTCGTGTCGTAATTGAAGCAGGCAAGTGCGGATATGAAACCTTAACCGGTACGAGGGACTAAGTTCTCATCGCAGCCTTGGAGTAATTAAAAAAGTCGTAAAGACCGGACGCTTTTGACAAGTGTGACAACGAAAACTGCTTTACGCCGCTGACAGTGAAATACGAACCAAATGTTCGTGTACATAATCGTCAGCCATTCAAATTAAGTGCTGGTTCCCCGAATCGAACACAAGAACGAACGAACGAACGGACGGACGGAAAGGCGGAAAGACGGACGGACGGACGGACGGACGGACGGACGGACGGACGGACGGACGGAAGGAAGGAAGGAAGGAAGGAAGGAAGGAAGGAAGGAAGGAAGGAAGGAAGGAAGGAAGGAAGGAAGGAAGGAAGGAAGGAAGGAAGGAAGGAATAAGTACGAAAAGAGCTCGTGTATCACCATTTCACAGGAAACCGGGCGTGCAATATTCGTCTTACACTGCATAAGTGCCGAGGAATGTTATATCGAAGACGTCACAGACTTTTTTTATTAGTGCAACAAAAAAAGGAAGCAGTCTGGAAATTCACTTTTAATCACCAGCACAACAGGAAAAATGGCGGAACCAGTTGACTCATGCACGGCAACAGTGTTCCAAGAAACTGTGTTCCAATGCATGCATTCGCGACTGTGAAAGCTATGAAAAAGGAACAATGACCCGCCACGGTGTTATAGCTACAGCAAGTGGTCCGTGACTCGACCTTCAAAGCACGAACGCAAATACTAAAAAAAACAAGAAAGGCTATACAAAATAGAATGCCTCAGGGCGGTGCCCAGGTCGAGAATAGCAAAAATGAAAGCGAGGAATGAAAGAGAAAAATTAAAGAACAAATTAGCAAGTTTGGACAGACGGCCCCTCACAATAAAGAAACTACTTGGACCATGGCCCGAGATGCATCTCCAGAAAAGGGCAATAATCTTCCTGACAGACTTTTTAATGGAGACCGGACTGGACAAGCGCCTATGACAGACAGCCGGAGATGGGTATATATAAAATGTGGTCATGTATATACTGACAGTAGAATAGTAAGGTGTGCGTGTAAATAGTTTGACTGTGTGAACTGCGCTAAGACAACTGTGTATTGTCATGATATTTGAACTGGTTTCAGTGTGCTATTATGTTTTTTTTTCTTTTCCGTATTGTTAACTTCCGGGTACCGTTCTGTATTATTATTTTATTTTTCGCTGCAGAACTTTGTGATATGGAGTAGCCGAGGCAATAGGCACCTCAACGTCTCCACTGCAAAACAGTTAATACAGAACAGAGGCAAAGTAGATGAACTTAGCCCGCCGCGGTGCAGTAGTGACTACGGTGATCGGCTAGTGATCCGAAGGACGCGGGTTCGACCCTGGGCGAGGCGGTCACACTTCCATGTAGGCGAAGTAGTGCAGGCCCGTGTACTGAGCGATATGCCAGTGCACGCTAAAGAACACCGGGATGTTCGATATTTCAGGGGTCCTCCATCACGGCGTTTCTCATAATGATGTCGTTGTTTTTCAGACGTAAAAACCAACACTCGCTGCCAATATCAGCGGTGCAAAGTATGAAAATAATTGAAAGTCTTCAGGATTGATGTTAGGTTGTTTTAGTTATGTTCCTTTTTTTGTGTGAATATTACTTTTTTTGCTTTTCCTCACACTTTTTTGAGATATTCCAAGTGTTATTATTTTCGTGCTTTGCTGTACTAATTAGACATTGCCTTTCTGTTGTTTTCAATGCACCGTACGTAAATGTGTCTATGTATTGCCTTTTCGAGTACACTTTTGCCCCTCCTGCTAGGGCCACAGTCGGGACTGCAGTATTCTGTGAATAAATAAATAAATAAATACATAAATATCATCAAAGCCAACTTGAATGTCCTCGTAATCGGACAACCACATTATCTTCACGGCTTGAACAAACGTCCAGGAGTGACACGGAAGCTGGATCACATGCAGCAGCGCGATATAATAATTATACTTTTTCTTTACACATAAGAGGAGGGTGTGCAAGAGGAGGGGGGGGGGGGCATTAAGGCTGAACCTCATACACGCAATTTTCTAGCGACAGAGACGAGCGACAGAATTTGCTACCGCGGAAATCCATTTATTGTCTCGTCGCACGTTTCCGGAAAACTAGAAAACATCGCTTGTCGCCCGGAAGGCCAGCATGACGATTTTCGGCAACATGGCTGCACCCATGGTCCTCACTTCGGTTGCAATGTGCTCTCGACGCTTGTTATCCACGCGTACTTCAAGCAATGCAAGGTATCGATCACTTTTTTTTTTATATTCGCCTCTCTCGCGGAGAGTAAGAAAGCGACCGTATTTTGTCGCAAATTTTGTTATCGAAGCTTTGTTTCGATGTTTCGATGGCAGCTTGTGACAATTATGGTCGCTTGCTGCAATGCGAAATCTTCATGAGAAGTGTGTCGTAGCCGTCGTAGCTACGTACGTTTCTGCGCACTCTGTCGTGGTTAAACCAAATATTGCGGAAAAGAGGTCATGAAATGCTTCGGTGGCTTCCTTACGTCACACAAGGCAGTCCAAGGAAGGAAAATAGGAGGAAAAGAACGGCAGGGAGGTTAACCAGCCTATATCAGCCGGTTTGCTACCTTGTGCACGGGAGGGGGATGGAGGAGATGAAAGATAGAAAGCAGAAAGGGAAGAGAGATAAACACAGCGCATTCGGCAGCACACGCGCGCACACTCATTGTCCAGTCTTGTCTTTCGCGATGTGTGGCATTGCTGTTACAGCCGCTTGTTCGAGTCCCTGTCGCGTAGGAATTTCAACAGAGCTTTTGTCACCTTCTGTTGCAATGTCTTGTCTAGGGAACTTGACAGAATAGTGTCCACAGACATTTGGCTGCTGTCGATGCGCGCAAGAACGGACGCCAGCGACTGTCTCTGGATGTCGTACAACGGACAGTCGCCCAGGATGTGGTGTATAGCATCTCTTCGCAATGACAGGCATCGCAGAGAGCGTTGTCCGCCATTCCTGCCTCACAAAATATGGCACCTTGCCATCGGCGACCAATTTTTAAACTTCTATTTGCAATATATGGGCACGCACGCGATGGTTTTCGATCCAGCAACAATGACACTTTGGCTCCGACATGTGGTTGCCGCCGTCGCGACGGGACAAACTTGCCGTCGCTCGTCACTACCGCTTGAAAATCGCGTGCTTGCGGTTGAGCCTTGATGGTTTTGTCTAAGAATAAAAATAAGATGTCTTTCGCCTTCGAGTCGCAAGCACGAGGGACTCTCTGATGACATTTTTTTCCCCTTTCTTCTCTCGAGCGGTAGCGACCACCAGTCAACGGGAACACGCTATTAAGATTGACTCCAAGTTACGAATATTTCCTTCTCGACACTTCTCTCACGTAAACTACGTGGCAAGCAATACAACATAAAGACACGGCACTCGCTTCCGGCAAGTTTATATACGACACCCCTCTTCAAGCGCGACCGTTCTTTCATGTCCAGTGTTTTTTTTTTTTTTTTTTTTTGCACGGAACACTGATTTGAGACACTTTCACCTGGCCGCGCATGCATACTCGTTAATTTCCCGGATGGCAAGGTATGGGGGGGCGGAAAAAGAAACAAAAAAAGGGGAGGGGGGAGAAGGGGCAAGCGGGATGTCACGGTTTCTGCGAAGCGAGGATGAGTCACGTCGCTTGCTCAACTGTTTCTGGCCCGATGCACTCGTATAACGCAAGCCGCCCTTGGAGCAGCAGCAGCAGGGCGCACTGCACGGGCGACAATGGACAACGTTGCGTGCGCGCAGGCAGCTGCGCGTCACCGAGCGTGAACTGCCCCAGCTGCGGACATTTGTCGCGCGCCACCCGCCGCACACTGAAGCAAGCTCTGCAACCTCTTTTCTCCCCTTTATCCCTTCCCCAGTGCAGGGTAGCAAACTGGATGTGCGTCTGGTTAACGTCCCTGCCTTTCCTTGCATCTTTATCTCTCTCTCTCTCTCTCTCTCCGCCGACGAGGTGGCAGGTCCTGTCGTATACGCAGCTGAAGGAATGCCGAATAATGAACCGCGCGCGTCGCACACGAGCGCAGCAACACAGATTAGGGTGCGGCTAGACAGAGAAATGAGCGTGGTTATATGCACAGAACGGTTTCAATTTTTGTTTTTCTAGAGAGCACGAGTCAGCGAGAGTATACACTTCAACCAAATGATACCTGGGGTGTTATACGTGGCAGAACCCCCCCGATATGATTTACCAATAACGCCGTCTTCGAGGGCTCCGGAAATTTCGTCTTTTAGCGTGCATGAACGTCGCTGCTGTGCAGGGACCTCTATAGCATATCGCCTCCATTGAAAATGCGACCGCAGCGCCAGCTATGGAACCCACCACGACTTTTGGGTCAGAAGCCGAGCATGCATGACTACTATACTGTACCAATTAACAAGCCAAATTACCTATATAATTCGATCGCAGAGACGTAAGTTGCAGTAACTTCGGTTCAGTGCAGAGGAACATATGCCACCGAATAAGCGACGAAAAACACGGTATTCGTGTCTCGGCAACCACATTACTTTGGCCGTGGAATAGCACAATGGTTATGAACACCGGACGATTTGAATTTTCGGAGCCCCCCATTATTCGGCGCGCCTCATTATCAATTCATACACTTGACACTTAAGACTTCACAAACTCTTAATATGCACGTTAATTATCCTTAATTTGATATAATTTGATATTAATTTGATATATCCCCAAACTACGAAACCTTTAACGCACATAAAACATCAGTGATTCGCAAGCTTTGCCAACTGTTACCATCTTGGTTAGAGAACGCACTCTTGCTGTTAGGCGCCATGCATGGTCAAGTCAAGCAACCCACAAGATTTTCGCCTTTCACCAGATAAGAATCGCATGTTCAATTACATTGCTTTCCATGGATGGCACCTCAGTATACCTCCACCAAATTTTCCTCCACACTCCGAATTATGAAGCAGTATTGATGCACAGGCCACAAACTATATATAATTTCCTGCGTGTACATCGACACCGCTTCGTTATATCGCGCCTCCCGAAAGACTTTCCTGGAGACCAGAGCAGCGCGTCGATATAACCTTCGTAACAGTGCATGTCGTCGCACGACACTACATGGCGCGCAATATACGCGAGACAATTTATACGTCCGCTCCATCACGAACAGAACAGCTGCGTGGTTTCCGTACAGCGGATACACAACACGCGTATATATATTTTGCGTCTGAGAATCGCGTGACTCAGCCATGGGTGTTGCCGAATCCGTCTTCTTTCTCACACGGTATACTCGAAAAACAATCGATACATACTTATATATATACTTGCACATTGCGTAATAACGAGTAACCGCGCGTTTCCAATAAAGGCCGTACACTAATATAGATCCTTCGCTTATCTGGTTTACGGAAAACCAAAAAAAAGCCAAGTAATGGCACAGACAAGAGGCGCCAGCATTGACGACACATGTGTACGCGCCCGAACAGAAACATACAAACAAGACGTCATTCGGTTTCATGAACAATAGCACCCGATGTAGCTGTTTAAAAAAATGAGTTCGTGACTACGTTGGCTAAACGATCAATTTTTCGCAAAGAAGCCTGACGCTCAAAATCTACGCCTTTTTTTACACAATACGTTTGCAAAGCGCGCGTCGGTTTCTATACTAAAGTTGCTGTATATATGCTATATTTAGGTGGCACACACAGTAACTTTATTACAGACCACCCATACACGACCACTGCAGGGTTCACATACAGAAACTCCAGCTTCTACGAGTAAGAATACACGCGAAACTGTTACGCGTTATCACCACGCGCAATCAATCGATCATGCATTCATCGTTCATGAGCACGCGGTACATTCTTTGTTTGCTCGTTTTAACTTTATATTCTTGCTTTTATTACTTACGTATACCCAACCTTGCTCTGAGGACCCGCGAGTCCGATATTAGCCAAGAGGAGAAAGCTGTCGACGTGCTTTATTTTCTGTCGCTTATAGCGCGGCTGCCGTTCGCGCACTCGAAGACTCGAAATGAACGCAACGAGAAACAAGAAGGCCCGGGCACGGCTCAGTTCCTTATAAACCACAAGTCTCGCACGGTCGGACGAAAGGTATACTGTAGAGTTGCGTGCAGCGTTCATCTCATCGTACTCTGCACACAAAAAATCCACGTATCTCTTCTACCGTTCCTTCCAAGGTTACGTCAACGAGTGGCCTGAGCGTACTCAGTTATGTTCCGTGCAGGGAATTTCCCCCTTTTCGGGTAATTTTCGCCTGTCATTTTGATCCGAAGAGAAAAAGGAAATCTTCGTGATATTGCAGGCAATGTCAGAAATGGTTAAATTCTCCCATGACGACCGTTAATTAGCAGTCACGGCGCGCCTTAATTCGCTGTAATCGGTTCTGACGCACGTTCCGCGCAAGCATGGCCTTTGAGATTAGTTTCTGATATTTGCGTGGAGTGATTACTAGTTCAGTGGTGGTGTGAGAGTTCAATGTGCCGTGTACTAACAGTATATGAATTGACAAAGTCATGCTTTAGTTGTGCGGCAGTGGGGGGGGGGGGGGGGGTGGGGGGGGCTAGTCATGATTTTAAAAGTCACCAGTACTTCAGACACGTGTAATTATAGACTGCGTGCGCATGAATGGGGGCGGAAATTAGTACTGTTATGCAGAAAAATATGCTGGGAATTTCGTCCAAACGTTTGCAGGAAAAATTCCTCGAAATAGGTGATTTTCAAGACTCTAAATGGGAATTCCTTGGCGTGTACGAAACATCACACATGCTTTCATATCAGATGCAAGCTATCTGCCCTCCCTTTTCCACCCATTACCCAATTTACTGCTGCAAGCACACTTGCTTGATGGCCACTACGGCATTAATAATAATAATTTCTGAGTAGTTGGCAGGTATTCGCTATGATATCTTTCATCATTCTTCTCAGAACCGTGGTATCCGCTAAACACTTGCAAGGAAGTTTGTGCCAATTGTTCATGCAGTGGCTGACGACAATGAGGAATTATACCAGAAGTCGGTATGCGCCACAGTTAATAGGTGATCAAGAACAAGCTTCTGTAATGGGTTGGAGCATTGAGTGACCCACTCGTTACGCTATTCGCATTGTGTGACACCTGGTTGTTCTTTTGCTGTTGTTAAAGGCTTTATTACTCATATTAACGCGATTCCTTTCCCGACATCAAGCCTGCCTAAGGCAAGTTTGCGAACAAGACCCAAGCACCAAGTACTATATGTAAAAGAAACACCCTATAATAGTGCTTGTGTAACATGGCATCCTATAATGTTTGCTTTCTTTGACATTTTTTTTCGTTGCTTTTTTTTTACGAGTAAAACATACAACATTTCACTCGTCAGTGTTTCCCTTGTGCATTAAAACTCGTGCTTTTCGCATACCCAGTGTTGTAAACGTTGTATAATCATTTTGTAATACTTTGGTAGCCGTTTAGCAACGTGTGCATTGTTTCATGATTGACCGCACGCTGTTTTCTTTTGTTTTTTGTTGTTTTTCTCTCTATGTGGTTTGCTTATTTTATGTAAACCTGAAACTGATGTAATTTTGATGCATTTTCTTTTTATTTCCTAATTCATTGAAGTTTTGAAAATCGACGTCAAATTGTTTTTTCATGTTTTGTGCTCTGCTGATTTTGTAATGCCAAGTGAAAAGGAGTAGGAGCCTCGTCAAGCTGCTAATATAGCGGCTTTTTGCTCCTATCCTTGCGTTTTCTTTTTCGCAACTCTGTGAAGAAAATGCTCAATAAAACTGAAACTGAAAACTGAAACTGAAACCAGCGTGGCTAAGTGGTACAATACTAAGCTGGCACGAAGCACACCCGGATTCAAGCCCCACGGTGTCCTTGGTGCTAGTTTTTTTTTATTTATTTCGTGCGACAGTGGTTACAGACACCGGCGGCGGCGGACAACTACGGCGCCGCGCGTGACTCTAGTTTTGATCTCGTAACAGCTTTCGCCGTAATACATTGCTATCACCCTCACCAGCTCGACCTTCAGGCAGACTATCGTAACTTCTGTTGTACTGCATATAACTGCGGGCGATCGCATTGAAAAGATTCTAGTCGCAAGCTTACCGCAACTAAGATCGTGTTACATTTGCCATGTGCACGGGGGAGGGCAAAAGTTGACCGTAGCGCCTTCCTCGACATTTGAAGCCAATGGACGGAGAAAACATAGCGTACATCCTCCTCCACGGTGACCAGGGTGGAGAGGGTGCCCCCTCCTACTTTTAGTTATCCAGAAGGGGGGGGGGGCGCAAAGTTCACCCCATACATTTACTTAAGAAGGAAGCGCGCTACGACGAACGTTTGCACCCCCCCCCCCTCCCACGAACCCTGTGCACGCTTATGACAGCCATTTACGGAAATTTAGTTTACAGCAAGAAAACTAAGCGTTACAAACTTTAACGACAAGTTGGAGACGTTAGCCTGACTGATGGCCTATGCCTTCATTAACATATGTTAAGGGTTCCCGACCGAAAGGGAACGCGCAATGGACGCGAATCACTATAAATACTTGGCTCGCGTTATGCGCTTTGTTTGTTTCTGCCCTCTCGTACGATCATCCCTTCCACGAACACATTTGGAGTGCGGCCCTTCAATTCGAGCAGCTCCTCCTCGGAATTCCACGCAGCCGCTAAGATAAAACGCTCGCGTCTACTCAAGCATTTCTACGCTGAATGTCTGAAGTTTTTCTTTTTTCTTGTGACACTTTCAAAGTCGTTTTAGATTTGACGCTTTCGCGAAGCCATTTGAGCTACCTTGGATATCAACCAGCAAATGTAAACACTATAGCGACCGCTGAATGCAGCCCGATCCGCGCAGTTGAAGTTTATGCGAGCTATTCCTCGAACAAAGGAATGGCCTTTTTTTTTATTTTTCTCCTGCGAGAGCCCGGAAGATTCGCCAAGATAGGAGCAAGTGTTCGATCGTGGGTGGCTGAGTGCTTCGAACACATTACAGAAGACTCAGACATAAGTCTTCATCGTCATTAGCCACAGCATCAAGGCTTTACAAGTGTGTAAGGAGTACCACATTTCTTCGTAAGTTTAATAATGGTGAACTGGGTGTCGTGTAAGTGTACCTGCAGCAGTTGCCCCAAGGGTTTGGACAAGCCGCTCTTCCAGCCTTCGCACCGACTGTGCTGGGAGTTAATTCCACGAATACCAGGCGATTGTCTAAGTCGATTCTGGTCTCTACATAGCATCTGGGACATTGCTTTACGTGCGTCACCGGTCGACGAATAACAAACCAATGAAAAACAAGAAAAACACTAAATTACTCGAGTCGCGCGTATTGTAATACAAAAAAAAAACGGACTTATAGATACACAGTACTTGAATGAAATGGCATTGCAACTAACTTTCGGCATCCAGTACAAATGTGATTGGGTGATCGACACACGTACTCGTAAATTCGTGCTATAGGCATCCTCGAAAATCCGGATCGGTGCCAGCAGCAGCTGGCGTCTGCGGTTAGAGCGCACTTTATGCGTTTCTGAACGATTTCTCAATCGTTGCGGGGTCATTAAAAGATCGTTACTTCCTTCGTAACGCTCACGTCAGACGGACGCCTCGGATGACTCCGGAGAGCTGAAGTCGGGCACCCACTGGCGACCGTACAGGCACCACTTCGTGACGTCATGGAGGAAGCTGCAATTGGTTCGTGCTGGCACTTGCGTACACGTAAGTGTATCTCAATGTTCATGTATCCTTTGTGGTACATATACGATCAAGAAGAACTCAGTGTCAGAGAGCGTGGACGTGCCGCAAGCGGGTTCTGAGTTTGGATCACGAATAGACGATTTGAAGACGAGGCATCGCAGGGGAGCTATTCGCGACACGGTTAATCCATAAAGTAAAAGTAGCGAAGCGAAAAAGAAAAGAGAAAACCTCACGCGGTTCCTTAAACACTTGCGTGTGAGGACCCGAAGGCGCAAGCCGTACTTTTCGACCCAGTCGATTGCATACTCCGCGATAACGGCGCGGCCGATTATAAATACAGCCTCGACATACCGAGCCACCCACACACCGATCACACAAAACTCAGACAGAAGGGCGCGGCTGCCATGTTTCGCGTGCCTGGCCTATTCGCGATCAGACGGCTCGTAACAGGAGCGAATAATGCAAGCGCGAACTATAGCCATGGCACGGAGACAAGCCGGCAAGGCCGGCCTTTTTCTATGTACCGCATCGTCTTGAGCGTAGCCGCCAACTAACCCATTGCATTTACTTTTTTTTCTATGGAAATTTATAAGAAGAATATGAATTTAGATGCCTCATGAAACGCCATCCAGCCTCAGCTTCCTTGACGGCGACGCCAAAGTGAGCGATGCAACACACACACACACACACACACACACACACACACACACACACACACACACACACACACACACACACACACACACACACACACACACACACACACACACACACACACACACACACACACACACACACACACGTGATGACCTCACAAATATCCGAATTTGTTGACGATATAGTGACGTCATTCGACGCACTTTCGGCCGCACAAGTTTGCGGGATCAGAAAAGTGTGGCAAAGCGACGAGTAACTGCATCACTGCGTCACCTATACCGCGATGCGGCGGGTGTTGAGGCTATATATCGGCCGCGACCTAAGCGACTAGATGCCACAACGGCGCGTCCATTGTTCAAACACGCCGTCACTAATCACTGAAGAAGATAACCACAACACAGTTGGGCTCTCCAAGGGGGCTCTACCCGGGTTTAAACATGGTGAAAGATGGGCCGATCAAAGAGGCAGTGCAACACCATGGTGAAGTGTCCCCGATCTCTGAAGCTGCAGAGTAAAGTCACAATAGGTGCACAAAAATCAATAATAATATCTGCGGTTCTACGTCACAAAACCAAAATATGTGAGTATGAGAGACTCCGCAGTGGAGTTTGGAGGGCTCTGGAAATTTCCGCCTCCGCAACCGCCACAGCCAAGATCGCACCCGCGACCTTTGGGTCAGCAGCCGAGCACCGTATACCGAGGCGGACCCCGTTAGGAACTGAAAGCTTTCGTAAGGCGTCGGGGCCAGGATCAATACATACACTGAGAAAAGAAAAACAAATTTCGCACCCTTCCAGTCATCTTAACCGAGTGCCTATATGAAAATATGTGAATATATATATATATATATATATATATATATATATATATATATATATATATATATATATATATATATATATATATATATATATATATATATATAGAAAGAGAGAGAGAGAGAAAGAGAGAGAGAAAAAAATCAGTATTACGCATTAACTAGTGCGTTTAGGATACTTTTTATTTTAAACGTTTTTTTTATATATATACGTTGTGCTTTCTGTGTTCCCCTATAATATTGACTTCTTTTATCAGACTGACTGACGCGAGTGACGTTTTAACGGTGTCTGGATGCCATATAAATGGAAATTTTCCTCCTTCGAGACTTTAATGCATTTCTGATGGTATAAACTTAAGAGTGTAAGTCAAAGTTTTGCGATTACCAGCCGTCGACACTTTACACTGACAGTTTGTCAGGACAGATCTTCAAGGTTTGTTCGGTGAAAAAAAAAAAAAACGCTTTAGTATATTCCGTCGCTGAAAATATCGACTAGATGTGCCTTTACTGTGCCGTGTGGCCGTTAATAATTAACTTGGAATAAACCGAACTAACGAAAGAACTGGTCTTTAATGTCATCATACAAGCAAAAACCTTGCCCGTTCCCCCGCCGTCAGCGTGCATCATGACGATCTCACATCTGCGCTGCTTGACCGCTCGTCATTTTTAACAACATTTTCGGTGTGAGCAAGTCGCGGTCGAGTCTGCGTAGAAACGCTTCAGCATTAAGCTCACTCGTCGAACGTCCGTCTCTCGTATACATGCACCAGGGACTTTCGCAATATAGTCGTCACACGCAGCTCGCACTTGTTCTTTCTTCATTTTACTCTCTATTTTTCTCTCACAATGATCGTCACGACACTCAAGGCGTGACTAGCTAATGATCTCGATAACGTTATAGCGCATGAATACGCGCAGTCAACTCCAAGAAGGCTATACCGTCGTACTATACAGCACGAGACGCGCCGCGGATATATTGCCAATGTGTCCATGACTCCCGCGGAACAGGGCGATATGACGACTAACCATGAACGTATAGCGATACGTGAAATGACGCGTCAATAACCAACCCTATCCCGCACTATCCCCTCCCTCTCTCTCTGGACTCTTTCGGACCAGTCGCAACGATCTTCCTCGTTGCTCGAGTTACGGCAATCACGAGCGCTCCGTACGGCTTCCACTCAGCGCTTTGCGCAAACGGAAAGGAATCAAGCGAGTATAAAGGCGCACAGAAACGATCTCGAGCTGACGTTAACGACAGGGTAATGGGTTCGCCTGCACACAAGTGTGCGACGCTGCTTTTTTTTTTTTTCTCGGTTTCGTCAACACTGGGCGTTCTCTAATCGGGAGCGCCGCCCATCCAGGAACCGCAGCCGAAAAAAACACGTCGTTTTGCGCGATTCGAGCATAAGATCAGATTGTCCTACACGTTCGTTCAACAACGAAGGGCGGCCTCAGCATTAATCACCTGAAGTGCTGCTGCGTGACGGTTTGAGCGAAAAAGCTGACAGGCAGCAGCGAAAAAAAAAAAACTGGAACAATCACTTCGACAGCACGCGGTTTCATTGTAGGTGCAAGACGCGCATTGGGAACACATTCGAGGCACTATAGTAGGATAAAATATAATTGTTAGCGGTTAACATCCCGAAACCGAGGAATAATTACAAGCGCCACCGTATAGCTCTGGGGCTCCGGAAATTTCAATGACCTGGGGTTAACCTGCCCCTGAAACGCGGCCGTCATAACCTGGATTCGATCCCAAGACCTTCGGGCCAGCAGTCCAGTGCCCTAACAAATATACCACCATGGTAGAGGGGCACGATAAAATAGCATTGGCGTATTGCCCTTACTTGCTTAGTACAGAAACATTTACGTTGCTTCAGGCTCAGAAATAATCTTGCACGCGATCTCTCCAGCGCCCACGTGATGCGAGAGAGAGAGAGAGAGAGAGAGAATGAGAGAAAGAGAGAGTTCAAACAAACAAACTAACTGAAAAATAAAGCACATACAACGACTTTGTCGAACCCACTTTTCTCAAAGGCTAACGTGTGTTAACTATATATCAACCGATCTCTTACACCCCTGCTATTAATAATTAGAGAGATCGACGAAACATCTGTTATCATTGCTTACGTGCTAAAATCTCACTAGAATTGAGTGATAAAGTTTCTGGGATTGAATTTTGGCCGTTAGAAAAAGAAAGAGTGTGCCGAGTCTGACACGCCGGAAAACCACACTAACTCGAACGCGACACGACGGCATGGCACTCACGAGTAATGCAAGTTAATGCAGTTAATAATAATAATAATAATAATAATAATAATAATAATAATAATAATAATAATAATAATGAGAAGAAGAAGAAAAGAAATGCCAAGTTATACTGTTAATAACTGTAGGCAAAAAAATAACCAGAACGAGGAAGACTTTGTCGCAGTTCAGAAAATGCCAGATTGCACGCAACACAGCGATATGACAATTCGCGACGACACCGCAGTGACCTCATCGGCGCTCCAATGTCACGAAGCGGAAAAGTCAAAGCGCGAAAGTTTCAGAGTTGCATTTTTGTTGCTACAGCAACAGGAGAACAAAAGAAAAACTACATTGACGTCCAACAAATTTCAGAGCGAGTCACTCGAAAGGACAACATTCGAGGCCCCGCTTATTCTGACGTTTCGCCAAACGTCCTTTAGAAAGAAAAAAAAAAGCAGAAAGAAAGGCGTCTGTGACACAACGTATATACGCTTAACGTCAAATCGCGAGGCGCTGTGTATAAATTGTTTGCGTATATTTTTAAGTCAGAAAGGCCAACGCGCACGTGCAACTAAATTTAGAAAGGAAGTAAACACAATTACCGAGACCCCCTGCGCAGCTGCTCCAGCGACAGCGTAATGTGAATTCCCGTTAAAGCCGGGCCACGACAGACGAAGAAAAAGAAGAAGAAAATATCGCGACGAGCAGAAACTCCATTCTGCAAGTCTCGCATAAGACGCAATTTTAAACTTTCACGAGAGGTGAGCTCAAAAGCACCTGTAAAAACGTCTGCTACCGACAATAAAAATAAACGAATAAAGAAAAATAGAAAAGTTACCAGGTTATTTGCCGATCCCCCTTTGTGGGTGTGCGCCAGTATTATAAGGATAATCATCATCATCATCATCATTACTGAGCTTGAGCAAATCTTCTGAAGCTTCAAGTCCGTTGCTGTATTAACACGACGGACGTGTTCAATGACGAATCAGCCACGTGACATGTGTGACGTGACTGAACTTCCTCCGCAGCTGCAGCATCCACACGACAGGGGTGAATCCACGCTGCAAAGAAACGATTTTGGCATTGCTCCCCGAGGATCCCAGGCGTGACATGGGTTTCGGTCGTTTCACGAATCGGCCCGCGCGGGCCAAAGCAGGAACGCGGGAACGGCTGACGTATACGATGACGTAGCGCGCAATCCGCAGGCTCGAATCGCGCGATCGCGTCCGTCGTGCGAATTCAGGCGTTAAGCGACGGTTTCATTCGAACATCTGTAGTCGCCTTTGGAATGGGTCAGATGCGCAGGAACGAGACGTCAGCTCATTTTACGAGGCGATGACAGGGCTGCAGGACCCACGATAGTGGCACAGACGCGGCGCATGCCGCCCTATATCACCAGTGGGAAACACCGGCGGCCCCGAGTCGCTGTTTGATTGGGGGATTTTTTTACGAGTGGCTCGTTTCTTTGTTACATACGAAACCAAATTATTCCAACAGACAGTTAACTAAAGAAAAACTGAGGAAATTATTTGTGTACAGCGAAGTACAATGATGACGTAATCATCAATTAACTCGGCGCACATTGAAATGAAGAAATGGTCGCGCCACGGCGGGTCGAGTTTGCGCACATCAGCGGGCTCACAAGGCAGTTCGACGATAGGGTGCGGCGAACGCAACGCTAAGGGAAAACGCGACATGTGTGTGCGGTTTAAAGATTGGCAAACGACGTTGCGGACCAGTGATGGTAAATTAGGTTACAAGTTATTACAGTTGAGAATAAGGCGATAGAGCTGCGGGCGGATAGTGTACTGAATCGCTAAAGTAGATGAGCAGCAGTCAGGGTAACCGAACGGCTGTCAAGAGAGGAGAGGACGACGGTAGAGGCCTACATTCTCAGAAAAAAAAAAAAAAAAGTTAGTGATCAGTTAGTAAACGCGTGCGTTTCCTAGTTCCCGGAGTATTTTACTAACTTCGCAGCGTACTTTTACTAGCCAACAGCTAGTACAGCTAGTATTTTTAACCGTTACAAACCAGGGAACCTTTCTTAGTGCTTTTACCTAAGCAACTACCAAGCCACCTACGTTGCCAGATCTTTCGCAGATGCCGCAGTACATTTTGCCGTAATGGTAACACCATAACCAATACTTAGGCAAGCTTGAATTATATTCACTACCTTGGAACAGAAGTTTCGTGCTACGTAACGACACACACACAATCAAATAGAACGGGACGTGACGATGCGTAGAAAACAACAATTATCTTATAAATTATGTGACCGCTAAGCAATGGGCGATGCTATAGTCTTCAAGTTGCTGCTACAGTAGTATTCTACTATGTCCAAGTCTTGAAGATTTACTTGTGGATGCGTTTCATGCGTGTTCTCGTCATCCGTTAATTTGAGTTCTCATACACATATACGCATAAAATGACGTGAGTATTGGAACTCTTATGACCATATCACATGATCATATGAGTTCATATGAGCATATGAAATACACATATGTACGAACATATATGTGAATCTGACTTTATCATGTGGTCAATTCTCTATAAGCGTGTTGCTGTGATGCCCAGTTACCAATGTATAGTTAGTTACATGACGTATTTGGAAGTTATCACTTAATTTACGAAATTCATGTCAATTCGTTTTGTTTATCCTATACTTATGTAATGTAATTATTTGGATATGGCAACGCACACGGACATTTATCGAAATAGGCGGGACCTCTATTTGAGGAGGTTACTAACAATTTAGTAATGGACTAACCACTCGAGTGAGCACTATTAACTGAGAGGTAGTTATTTCCACTAACCTGAATTTTACTACCTTCCCTCACTAAAAGGCTAGTGCTTTATGTGACAAGTGAATGGTTAGTTTTTAGTTAGTGGATATGTCGACCGTTATTTTTAAGAGTGTAGATGCTATTGAAAGCAAATCTGCTACATGGCTAAGGAAGAAGTACTATACAGCCACAAGGAAAAGGTAAATGTGGATATCTGCATGACAGAAGTCATTTCGCCTCAGTCATTAAACAAAAGAAAAAAAACATGACGACGGCAGTAATGATTACGGTGAAGGTGACGATGGCGGCGGCTGCAGCTGTAATGATTATAGCGAAGCTCCGCACCTTTAATTTGCCTACCATAAAGGAAATAGTTCGCGGTGTATAGGCCTAAGTTGGAAGCGCGGGGCGGCGAATGGGCCGAACAACATCGGACGAGTGGGAAGGGAGACGTTGCAACTCAATCTTCCACTTTGTATTCGTTTTCGTGGCTCCCCGCAGTGTATCACAACACCACGTTCATCTTAAGGGTACTCGTTTCTTTCGTTATTTTGTTTGTTTTTTCGCTCGGTTCCGGACAGAGTCAGTTTCATGGAAGAATGTAGGATTGAGCGCGTTGATACATGCATGATGATTAGGAGTGCACGTCAGCGCAAATGACAAGAGTACCCTCTCGTCCATAGCGCTGATATACACTCTTAATCATCAGTTTCAGTTTGTTTATTAGCTGCTTTTATTCGCGTAAGCGATGCGTTGTGTCTGAGGCCTCGAATGAAGTGCACACACGATCACGAGAATGACGAAGGCCGATAACAAATCGGTTCACACAGCAATCGACCGAAAATGCGGACTATATGTGTGCCGAATAAAGGGGGGATCAACCCAATCTATACTGAGCTACTGATAAGAAAAAAAAAACTGCCAGGCCTGCGCGGAACGCGCAGCAGTCACAGTGAAAAATGGAAGAGCGGCCTCTCATAGCCTTTTTAAAACACTCCTTCGGTAACTGCTACGAGCACACTTGGCAGGGTACCCACTACGCCATTGATCACCATATTTTTGTGTGTAATAGGGAGGCATTCACCATACCATCATTCGTCATTCTTCGGAGAAGCGTGGTAACCGCTACACAAGGAATTTTGTGCAATTTTTCGATGGTGTGACTGACGACAATGAAGAAATATGCCTGCAACTTTTTGGAGAATTTGACGACCCACTCCACTCGTTACGCAATTCGCATTGTGTGACGTTCGCAGGGTAGTTCCTTTGATGTTCTAAAACGCTTTATTACCCATACTGACGCGATTCCTTCCCCTACATCAAGCCTGCCTAGGGCCAGTTTGCAACGGAGCTTCAAAGTTAACCGCTTCACCTGTGAATAACCTTTTCCCTGAACCCGTTTGTCGAATGTCATATTCGCTTTTGTCTGTTCACGATGTATTATTTCGTGTACGTAGAATGAGGATATCTTCTTTAGCGAAAACATTTTTCTTTAAACTGCACACTTCCACTCTGCCAGTAAAAAAGTGGCTGAATAAAATATATATGGGCCCGGGATACTGAATTGTAGACTCTGCAACCAACCTGCGACAATAGAGCATTGTTCCATTCATTGTTGCGCATTCTATTTTCGGGACATTCTAAAAAGAACAATAAGAAAAGAACCTCCAATCACACCTAATTGTATTAGGTTTCTCCCTTTTCAAAAGAGTCTGACCGATAATACTCCGTATGACCTGTTTATGTTGTTGGCACTGTATTCACTATGGAAAAGTCGCATGATTGATAGACACGCCGAGCCACCACGGTCGACGAGATCCGTCTTCCGAAAAGCAGCTGCTCGATTGCGCGGTGTTGTCGACACTTTTGACGCAGTTCCGGAGTGGCTTCCCCTTCTGGACGCTTGTGTGCGTTTGTCCGGCTTCTGATGAAGTATGTCGTGCGTAGGTCACTATTACTGGTGATGATTTCATGCGTTAAAGAAAAACAAATCACCGGCGAAGCTCAGTGTGGTAGAGTGCTGGGTTGGCACGCAAGCGACCCTAGTTAGTGTTCCATTGTGTTCTTGGTGTTTTTCCTTTGTTTGTTTTCTTCTTTTTTTGCAATAGTGGTTAAGGATTCCGGCAGCGGCGGACAACTATACGGCGCACAGAACCCTTGTAGCGATCTCATAACAGCTCTCGCTGTAAAATGAGGATAGCCCATGGAGAAAGAAAACGGGATAGCCTTTGCCGTTGAGTGATCTGATAAGCAGTTGCGCAAGGAACCACGAGACTTTTTTCAACGAGACTGTTGTCACTATTGTGGTTGCCGTAGTCGTAACTGTTCTGCTTTGGCTTCGCGAGAAATAGAGCGTATCTGTCGCTTGACATTTGAATAAACCAGCTTGGTCGTATTACTCACGATCGCGTTGCTGCAACAGCCGAAGAGAAGAAGGGGGGCAAAAGCGAGTACGCGTTGAAAGCCTCTTAAGTGCGAACCTCTTTACCTATAGCTCTCTCTGCACATCTGCCCTCACACCTCCCCACAATGTCGACTAGACTCGTAATGCGTGAAGCCTATATATAGGACCTCCTATAACAGCACAGCTCCTTTGCTCTGTTGGTTATTGAGGGTCCGCTCCTATACACCTCGCAAGTGCTCACGCGGCGGAGAGTGCTCAAGCGAGCGTCCGGTAAACACCATGGGCGCGGAGCAGACTTCCATTGCGCACAGCCTGTCAGCAAGAAAGCGGTGCAGACTGTCGGCACATCCGCTGCCTGCAGGAACGGATTACGAATGAGGGGAGGCAAAGTAAATAGGATTCCCTAACGCCACACAGCGCTGGGACAAGCAGCACGCGGCAGCAGAAGCAGCGTATAGATGAGATGCGAGTGCACACGAACGCAGTCGTCCGCGAAGCACCGAGCTTGCACTCGGCGAACGAATCGCGAGAGTGCTATAGAAGGGTCCAAACCACGGATATGGCGGTATAGACGCACTTTCGCGCTGCCTCGCTGGTGAACGTATACATAACCGTGGCCCGGCTCGTTCATAATGCAAAAATGCCGAGTTTCATTCGATGCGGAAGAAGAACAAGAAGAAGAAGAAAAACAAGAAGAAGAAGAAGAAGAACAAGAAGAAGAAGAAGAACAAGAAGAAGAACAAGAAGAACAAGAAGAAGAACAAGAAGAACAACAAGAAGAACAACAAGAAGAACAACAAGAAGAACAACAAGAAGAACAAGAAGAAGAACAAGAAGAAGAACAAGAAGAAGAACAAGAAGAAGAACAAGAAGAAGAACAAGAAGAAGAACAAGAAGAAGAACAAGAAGAAGAAGAAGAAGAAGAAGAAGAAGAAGAAGAAGAACAAGAAGAAGAACAAGAAGAAGAAGAAGAACAAGAAGAAGAACAAGAAGAACAAGAAGAAGAAGAAGAAGAAGAAGAAGAAGAAGAAGAAGAAGAAGAAGAAGAAGAAGAAGAAGACATTGCTGCAGGTAGTGATAATTTTCTTGCTTTCTTTAATTTTCTCTGTCTTTGGATCCTTTTTTTTTTTGTCATGTCTTCCTTCTTGTACGTCTCTTTTTTTGGTAAGCAATGGTGCAGTAACTATTCATAGACTACTATATATTTTATATTTCCTTAGCCAATCTCCCAGAGTGGGTGTATGCCATGGCTTCCAGGCTACAACAAACAAACAAACAAACAAACAAACAAACAAACAAACAAACAAACAAGCTGCAGATTTACACAACTGCGGCAACAGCTGCAGCCGCACACACATATAAAGCAGGACTTGGGTCACCACCCAGTTTCCCGCGCGATCAAGAATTCAAAGACTGGCGAGGCTTATTTTAGCGAGCACCGTGGGGCGCTATATAGCTGAAGCGAGCGGTTCGGCGGCGAGCACCTCATAATCGAATAAGGACGGAAATTCTAAACCAGCCTCCGTCCCGTCGTTACAGAAAACCGACTCTGTTGTCCGCTCATTAATAACAGAAGCACGCACGACTGGAGAGGCGCGACAGATTATTTATTAAGGGACTGGTTTTAACGAGAAGGTCCGCATTGCCTATAGAGCTATAGAGGCGCAATGCACCACGAGAGCGGTAGTCGAGAAATATGAGGAGTGCCGTCAAGGGCCGAGAATTAGTGGGGCTAATTTAGCGGGAACAGAGCGGTATCTTGTCTATTTCAAAGTACGATATAATTAATGGGCCTGCGCGTGCATCGACTGCCGGCCCGAATACGTACGACCCAAGCCAAAAGGCTCACAATCGATGTCAACCTGTCCACAGGTAATCTGTATAGGCGGCCCGTACCCCGTCATTTCCTTCATTACGCATCTGTGAAGTGCAACGACAAAGTGCCTTCCACGGTATGAACGCAAATCCACGCCGACCAAGTGCAGACTCTCGCAAGCTTTCTTCGACATTTAACGACGCGTCATGGCATATGAATTTTGCGGTTTTTATTAGACAAAAACAAGAAATGATTATGAAGCAAGCCGCAGTGGAAGGATACACATTAATTTTTTTTTCGCCTGTGGTGATTTAACGTGCCCCTGAATTCATTCAAGAGCACCAAAGTATTTCGCTCCCGAAGAATCTTAGCCTCCGGCTGTCACAACTGCGTAACCTCGACCTAAAGCTGAGCATCACAGCACAAACACGTCGACAGAAAACTGCAGTGGTGGATAAAAACGTTATTGTACTCGCTGTGGCGGTCAACTGGACGCAAGTGCACGCCGGCCGTAGACTGGCGAACGTTATACGCTCTTAAAACAATGGGCAAGTACGCGTACTGGTTTACTGTCCACGCTGCAGGTCTATGTATACCGTCGCCGTTTCTCGCCCTACGCGGTGGTGCAAACACCGAGCTCCCGACCTATATACCCGTGTGCTATACTTCAATTACGACGACTCCCATCCGCCTTATTGCGTTAGTTGCCACGCCGAGACGGGGAAAGTCAAACGCTGTACGCTAAGTTAACTACTCCAAAGAGCCGACACATTGGTTTAAAGTCCCGGAACTCGTTCCGATACGCACGCGACGACCGTCGCACAAGAAAAGGGGCGAGCAGCTGCGGCGCTACGTCAATACGTCAGACTGAATGCGCGCCACCCAAGACGAGTGCGTTGAAGTGTTTTTTTTCCGCGTGTGGTGGAAGTTTGGAACAAGCTTGATGGTGCATTGCGTAGACTGAACACTGTAAAGTTCGGGAAAAATTTTATGTGTTAGTCACATAAATTTGTGCGCACTATTGTTTGTTTCTGTGCTTTCGTTGATTTTTCTGTACCTGCTCCTGCAATGTCCCAGGCATGGGACAGCAGTACTTGTAAATAAATAAATAAATACATAAAATAAATAAAAGCATCCACACACCCGCCTAATGAAAGTTGCATAAATGGCATGCATGTGTGACCTGCTCGAGGCTCTTTAGCGTGAACACACAAAGCACTAAAGTGGATGACGCTGCTGTCGGGTTAACCGAATGAGCACAGTTCCAGGGGACCAAAAAAAAAAAATGCCTCAGTAATGAAGAAGAGGGGCAAGAGAAGAAAAAACGCTTATTTTGCATCCACATTTGGAAGACCACAGCACCCACAACAGTTATTCTAGCCGAATCGTTAGCGAGAGAAAGAGAGAGAGAGAAGACATCGGCAGCAACATTCTTGTTTGCTTGTCTTTCTATCGTTCGTTCATTCTGTTTAAAAGTTGTGATCGGTTCGCCTAAACTCGAGGACATTGCCTTGGAACAAAGAGGACACGGAAACACAACGTACTCACACATATGTTGCGAAGTACGACTTGCCAGACTACAAGACATACGTCCTCGAAACACCAAGTTCACATCCGAAACGACAGAAAGACTTTTAAACGCTAAAAGACTGTACGCCGATGTACTTCGACAGCGCATTATAAGGAAGATGCGCGGCTATAATGAATCAGCTGTGTGCAGTCAGTATAAGTTCGTGCTCTTCTCCCAGCACGATCTTCGGGCATTTCTTTTTTTCTCTCACAGATGTATATTAACGAGGATGATCAATATCTCAGTCACACGTATCAAAACTCCGCTATCTCTGCTAGTTACACTATGTCTCTTCATCCTTCCTCATCCTCTTGCTTCTACACATACATTAGGCTGAAGTAGGACACTTCGTGAGAAAGAAAGAAAGAAAGAAAGAAAGAAAGAAAGAAAGAAAGAAAGAAAGAAAGAAAGAAAGAAAGAAAGAAAGAAAGAAAGAAAGAAGAGGGGATGGTCATGGAGAAGGTATTCCTCCTCAGAATCTCTCTTCTCTCCCTTTCTCATGAAGCGACTCCAGCAGCGGCGCACGAACTATGAGTGAACCGAGAAGTGAATCGAGGAACATTATCACACAGCGCCAGAGAGAGAGAGAGCGCGCAAACGTGCAAACACACCATTCTTTGCGTCAACGCGCCGTCCGACGAACGCACGACCTTGCGCTACCGGGAAAGAAAAAAAAAAACAGTGTCGCGACTGCGGCGGTGTTGCGTATAAACGACAACGACGAATACACGACGACTTGTCAGCCGCGCCCGGTGATCGGACGCGACGCTCATCGGCTCCGTCGATTTTCGGCTGGAACCGTGCTCTCTTCAATGTGGCTGCTCTAAAACTTGTGTGACTGCATCTGCCAAGTCAGCAAGATTCTGGGGACACCGATCTCACCCAGGTACGCCCAATTTTCGGCCACTTCGAGCAACTTTGCATCACAACGTAGCGAACGAGCTAAGCCTCACGGCGGCGGCTCCGCCGCTGCTGGATGCGGAGACGCCGCTCGGTCAACTCCTCAACATGGCGCTGCCTGAACTACGTGGCTACGACCCTACGACTCTGTCGTGGTCGTATATCCCGACAAATCCATCAGACGACGGCCCATCCACCATTTCGGCGGAGCAAGCCGACATTTTTCAACTCGTCGAGGGTCGGCGTCGCCGCCGAAGAAACGCGGAAGGAGCGTCTGCACTGAAAACTCCTCTCAACAATTCAGCCACTGGAGACGCTCGTGCTCCATCTCCTAAAGCTCCACAAAAGACTTCACCAGTCTCCAAGTGGACGCCGAAACCAACGGTCAGGATGAATCCTGGCGACTACGTGATCGTGCTCAAGCCACGCATCACAGTAGCCCTCAAGGCAGCGTTTCAACAAGGTGAGCTCGGCGCTGCCATTTCCCAACTCATCGGAAGGCAGCACATGAATGACATCAGCATTTCTCCCAATTGGGAGCAAAACATCATCATCTGTGGCACGCAGAATAACGAGGTGGCTCAGAAACTGCTGTCGGACTTTCAAATCAACACCAGCAAAGGACCGCTGCCGCTTCGCGGTCACCTCAAGCTCACCGGTGATGTGTGTCGCGGCGTGATTTCTGTGCACAACCTCGAAACCAGTGCGTCTCTGAAACATAGTGTGCAGTGGCGTGGCGGTGAACTAGTCTATGCGCGCAAGCTGGGGAACTCCAACGTAGCTGTGTTGACTTTCGCGGGAAGGAAGGTTCCGCGTTTCGTCCACTATAACGCAGAACTGACTCCCGTCAGGGAGTACAAGAAGACAGTGCCAGCGTGCTACCGCTGTGGTGCACTGGGGCACCGGGCGGATATCTGTCCCAACCCGGTCACCGAAAGATGCAGCCTTTGTGGCCAAAACGTGGGCGCTGGTCCTGAGGGGATGGCTTCCCACGAATGCAACCCAACGTGCATAGTTTGCGGGGGTCCGCACCTCACCAGCTCCCGCGAATGCACTGAAAAATTCATCAGGCTTCAGCAACCAGGGTCCAGGACATCGGGGACCCCAACAAAACCAAAGCACCGGTCAACTGGCAAAGTGCCAATTCCTGGCAAAGCAGCAACGGCAACGCTACCACCTGGCGCGGCGGAATCTCCAGCTCTCGGCGCTCCATCTGGCAACGCTGCACGCAACCAACCCAAGGTGGGCAGTTGGGTGGAGGTCGCCTCCTCTCCCTCCTCTCTCTCCTCTCCACCTCCTTCTGCCACAAGCACTACCGAAACACAAAAACTCAGGCATGAGCTCGCCCTTTTGCGATCTCAGAATGAAAAACTAGCCAGCGAACTTGACTCGCTCAAAACCAATCTCACTACTAAACCCTCGTTGAGCGACGAAGAGGAAAATATAACAGACAGGGAGATTCCTACTACTGTAGAGAGTCGCGTCGCGGCCCTGGAGACCCAGGTGAATGCAATAGAAACACAATTGGCCGACCTCCCCAAAATTATCCACGACACCATCGCGCGTCATATGGAGACTGTCGTCGCACAGGTGACACAAACAGTAACTCACATTATCCAAAAGTGGATACAAGACAATCCACGCGTCCTCAAGCGCGTAGGGCCAATTAGGGACGTTAATCGCCCCTCAAAATTTAACAGAGTGACTCCAGATGAGTCGGACTTTTCTGAAGACTCCAGTACGTCAGCACAGGGTGCTGGTGAACTGAGTAATCTTAACAACACAACCCCACCCTCTATCTCCGAACATGGCCTCCAACCCTAGGTCGCGAGCCAGAGCAACTCAGCCGTTGTTACTAACACAGTGGAACTGCAGAGGTCTCAAGAACCACAAGAAGCGGGCTCATTTCCGCCTCTATCTTGAGACCTTTGAGTTCCTTGTTGCCGTGGTTGCCCTTCAGGAACCCGGCTCGGACGTCAAACTCACAAATTACACTACATTTCAACACAACCCGGAGACATGTATACTTGTTCACAAGCAATATACCGCCCAGGAAGTCACACTCCCCACAACACCGCCTTTCCCATACACAATGGTGTCGGTGCTGCCTATAAGGCGATCTGACCCACCTGTTCATATTTTAAACATTTACTGTCCCCCAAAGCTTAAGAACGTCACGTACAGCGAAACTTTCACACAAGCTATGCAGGTGGCAGGACGAGACCCCCTCCTGATCGTCGGCGACTTCAATGCCCCAAGCAGGTTATGGGGTTACCCACGAGAGGACACGCGTGGAAGGAAGCTTGCGGAACTTCTTTCTACACTTGGACTCACCCTCCACACTGATCCCGCCAGCCCAACACGTGTAGGCAACTCTGTTCAACGAGATACTTGCCCGGACCTCACAATTACACGCAACATACGCCATGCCGACTGGCTGAACACACAGGACACTCTCGGTAGTGATCATTGTGTATTAAACACAACTGTGTACATGCGTCCCTTAAAACGCCCACTTACACAAGCTCGTATCCCAGACTGGACAACTTTCCGCACCACTCTACCTATTGTAGACCCTCTCCAGTCGGGATACGACACCTGGTCTAAATCACTGACGTCTACACTGAAACAACACGAACAGCTGATACAGCTCACGGAAACTCAAACGGACGTAGACAACCACCTCCTCCATCTTTGGCAGGCCCGCCGCAGCCTCACCAAACGATGGAAAAAACAGAAACATAACAGACGCCTCAAGAAACGCATCCTAGAACTCACGGAGCAAGCTGCGGAATATGCTGCTCAGCTAGCCGACACTAACTGGGTGGACAAGTGCAACACGGCTGCACGCCAGATGTCTGGTCGCAACACGTGGCGCCTGTTTCGCGCTCTCATCGATCCAACACAAACACGCACGGAAACTCAACGTCACTTACATAAGGTCATGCACAACTTTACAGGAACGACAACACAGCTGGCAAACACGCTCAGGGACCGATACCTGTGCACCACCAAGGACCCCCGGACGGCCGCATACTCCTACGCAGGCAAAAAGAACACGCAGTTGGACACCCCGTTCCAGCTCCACGACCTCCAGGCGGCCTTACGCAAGATGAAGCGTGGCACTGCACCAGGGCGTGACCAGGTTACGGTCAAACTGTTGGCCAATCTTCCCGACGCAGCCTACGCCACGCTCCTCAAATACATCAATAGCATTTGGGACGGAGAAACTCCTCTCCCTCTTGAATGGAAATCAGCTCTCGTGACCTTCATCCCGAAGGCAGGTAAACCTATTGACGTGGAGAACCTTCGCCCCATCTCCCTCACGTCTTGTGTCGGCAAGCTGATGGAAACGATGGTGCGCGACAGACTCTCCGAGTTTCTAGAAACACAGCACACTTTTGCGGACACCATGTTTGGATTCCGCCCTCAGAAGTCAGCCCAGGATATACTTCTACAGCTCCACCATGACATATTAGATCCTGTTGAATGCCCCCAGAATGACAAGGTAGTCCTGGCCTTGGATCTTAAAGGAGCATTCGACAACGTGAAGCATGAGGTAATCCTTGACCACCTCAGTCAGACCAACTGTGGTTATAAAACATTCAATTATGTTAGACAGTTTCTTACAGACCGTCGAGCCTACATACGCATACAAGATGAGGAACATGGGCCTTACGTCATCGGCTCGAGGGGAACTCCTCAAGGCGCGGTCCTCTCTCCTCTCCTATTTAATATAGCCATGCTTCATCTTCCCCCCAAATTGGCTTCTTTACCAGGGATACATCACGCTCTTTACGCGGATGATATCACGATCTGGGCCACGCAAGGTAACCTGGGTCACATGGAGTCATGCCTGCAAGCAGCAGCGACTGTAGTCGACGACTACGCAACCTACTGCGGACTCCAGTGTGCCCCGGCTAAGTCAGAATTTGTGCACGTACGTCCCTCCCCTCAGGACACAACTCAGCTCCATATCAGTCTTCCCTCGGGACCGATCCGTGAGGCCAAGGAGATCCGCGTCCTTGGCCTCTTCATACACCACCAACGCAAGGCCGACACCACAATAGCCAAACTTCGCACGGTGGGAGACCAGGTGGGCCGTATGGTCCGCCGGGTCTCCAACAAGCGGGGCGGATTACGAAGCAGGGATGCAATGCGGCTTGCCCATGCTTTCGTAACGAGTAGAATACTCTACTCGACTCCCTACTTGCACCTACGCAAACACGAGGATGATCAACTCGAGGTCATCCACCGTAAAGTTATCAAGCGGGCTCTCGACCTCCCTATCACCACGTCCAACCAGAGACTTCTGGCCCTAGGCGTGGTGAATACCTACCGGGAACTTCGAGAAGCCCACCTCGTTAACCAATACACGCGCCTTGCACAGACCCATTCCGGTCGCCGCCTCTTGGACCGAATACACATCAAACACGATTACTATATTGAGGAAAGGGTGAGAGTGCCAGAACCTTGGAGACGCGCCCTCCGGGTCCGACCCCTTCCCCGCAACATGTCCAAAGAAAACCACAGTGGTCGCCGCCAGGCGCGCGCGGAAGCGTTGCAGCGACACTTTGGTCAAGAGGAACACGTGTGCTACGTGGACGTTGCCGGCCCGCACCATGGGGGGTGGTATACTGCCGCAGTCATACACAACGCAAACACCGTAAACGGGCTCACTTTCAAAGCCTACAGCGCAACACACGCGGAGGAGGTTGCCATCGCTCTGGCTCTCACCTATCCCTCTTCTAAACATATCATCACCGACTCACGAGGGGCCTGTCGGAACTATCAGCTAGGGTGGGCTTCACCGCTTGCTCAGCGCATACTGGAACCTAGCTGCCGATACGTTAATCCAACTCCGCGAAATCTGGTTTGGGCACCCGGTCACCAAGGACTCAGGGGTAACGAACAGGCCGATCAGGCCGCCCGCGCACTCTCTTCCCGGGCTATCTCCCTGTCTTTGGAAGCCTACTCGCAATCAGACAATTCGGCCCTTTCATTCAAAGATATTACCAATTACTACAAGGAGGAGCACCGGCGCTATCCAGACCCTTGTAAGGGACTGCATCGCGCTGACGAGCGCCTCCTTTTAAAACTGTTTACCAATACTGTACTGTGCCCGGCGGTGCTAAAACATTTCAATTCATCCTTTGATGGCACGTGCCAGTTCTGTGGTGAGGTGGCTGACACCTTTCACATCGTCTGGGCGTGCCAGTCTAATCCATCTATCCCCCCCAACCCCAATCCCACGAGAGAGGACTGGGAGGCGGCCCTGCTCGGCTGTCAAGACCTGAAGGCCCAAGAGGCTCTGGTTCAACGTGCGCGGGCGGCGTTGCTTGCCAATGGAGCCCCGGAATAGGGGTTCCACCTAGTGCTGTGAGGGTAGGAGGCGAATAAGGCCCCAACCCAATCACCTCTCTGTAACCATTTAATGGTTATTAAATGTTTTCACCACCCACCTCAGCCGCGCCCCGCGAAGAGACGCGTCGAAAGTGCGGCAGCGGGGCGAAACACCGCGGGACCTGGGCGCCGCTATTAATAGCAATCGCGCTGGGTGCGCAATTAAGCGCACGCGCTACACACACGCCCGCAACAAACGCCCGGCCTTGCGGTTTCCTGCACGCACGCACGCATGCACACGCACACACACACACACACACACACACGCACACACACACACACACACACACACACACACATCCATCCATCCACACACACACACATACATAAACACACCCACACACACACAGACACACACACACACACACACACACACAGACACACACACACACACATTCACATCTATCCATCCATCCATCCGTTTATCCATCCATCCCCCCCACACACACGCACACACACACACAAACACACACACACATAAACACACCCACACACACGCACACACACACACCCATCCATCCATCCATCCATCCACACACACACACACACACACACACACACACACACACACTTCCACCCATCCATCCACTAATACACACACACACACATCCGTCCATCCATCCATCCATCCACACACACACACACACACACACACACATCCGTCCATCCATCCATCCATCCACACACACACACACACACACACACACACACACACACACACACACACACACACACACACACACATACCCATACCCATACACACATCCATCCATCCATCCACACACACACACACACACACACACACACACACACACACACACACACACACACACGCGCGCACGCACGCACGCACACACACACACACACACACACACGCACGCACGCACGCACGCACGCACGCACACACACACACACACACACACACACACACACAGGTACACGTACGTACATACAAGCATGCTTGTGCGGCTCCTCGCAGTCATGGCCCAGCAGCCCTGGCAGCGTTAATAGCTTAGCGCGACACGGTGTCGCTTTTAGAGTACGTACACTCATCCGTGCACTATGCTCGAAAAGTGCTGGCAATCAAGCGGGACGATGCCACCGACAACAATGGAAACTGAGCGCTTGTAAAGAACGGCACGTGCCAGCCTGTGAGAGGCTTTTGAACTCTCAAATAAGCCATGGACATGTATCTATATGCGCATCGAGGCCACTCCTTTAGTCTGTGAAGCCGAAATGCCGGAAAGTGAAGCAGGATGTCTACAAAGTTCGTGCGCCAATGTTATTCCTTTTCGCGCTCCGTCTAGGCTTACATACATGAGATAGGCCGACCATGTGGGAAGGAGAACGAGTCCTCTACACTCTGTGATGGTGATGTATGGTAATGGAACGTAATAGGAAAGGTTGCAAAGACATACATTTAACGTTTAGACCCTGTAAAAACGCAACCACCGTGGCCCGGTCCTTCGATTTAGCAGCGCGATACCTTCCCAACTATATGACGGCGGCTACACCAACTTCTTAGGCATAAAAAATTATAACTAATTGTTCAACTAGTCCCTCTGGTGTTCAAATAAAGTTCTTTGTATGTATGCATGTGTATCGATTGATTAATTCAGTGCCCCCGCTAACGAGCGCATCCTATCCGTGCTCGACGAGTTTTGGTCAACCAAACACCACATAATATAACCTCATACTTCGCAATAGCCGGTCATTTTATACCAGACATTTATTTGTAGAAAAAATACGACCGAAACAAACTGGAACAGCAACGATGGCGGGTATAGTGTATATACGTGTGCACGTTTTCTTGCTCGATTGTATCGCGACCGCAAATGTAACGCAAAGGGTGACTTTTCATTGCGCCAAGGAAGAAAGAATAGTACAAAATGAGGTAGTTTCCAATTGTAACTGGAGGGCCAACTTTAGGTAGCGAAAACCAAAAAAAAAAAGAAAAAACTCGCGTTATGTTCGAGTAAATACGGTAATGGCGAATGCAGCAGTGCATGGCTGCTCTTTTTTTTTAAGACGATAGTCTTGTTTGGGGACCTTCGACGAAAAAAATTTTGGTCTGTCTCTCTCTACATCTGTGTTTGTTCACCCTTAACGATACCCCAAACGGCACCAAACGATACCTCAAACGGCCGACCCCATCCGCAGCGACAACCAATATTGCTCAAGGTTTAGCGTTCATACTTGTGCGATTGTCACTTAAAAAGCAATTATTGCGCATATCTGAGGCACCATAACAACACATCAATATTCTGTATCTGTCTTTTTACAAGAAAAGGCATACATAAGTAATTCTAAAGACCGTAGCGCTCATCACGCTGCGCTAACGATACAACGCTTGCACAAAAACACAAGTGCTTCCAAAATTTTGCTAAGACATCTTCGAAACACCAAGGCGACGGGTAGGTGGTGACACCTACCCGTCACCTTGCGTTCTACACCTTATCGCCTCCGAGACGGGCGCGCAAGCTGCGCACTTCGTTTTCCACCATAGCTGCCAGATAGCGCTCATGTCTCACGTGTGACGTGACTTAATGCGCTCGTTCGCCTCCGTTACACGCTCGAGGCACTCTAACGCAGCGCCTCCAAAAGACCATTCACCCATTTTCTTGCGCAGAACATCAAATAAACGTTTTGTTCACTCTCTCCAGACGCAAGACTCTTTCGACGACATTTGCAGTGTAACATGCAGATACGGGGCTATTCTTTTTTTTTCTTCATTTTATTTTACATGTACAAACGAAAAATCTCCAGCCGTCAGGCGCGTCCGACATCCGATGTGCTTTATTTTTTGTTTCCTTCATAACAACAACTTTTTTTTCTCCTCATATTGTTTTTTTTTTATATTCGTAGCACACGCGCAGGCAAGTGATACATGCGCGAGCATTCGTGTTTATGTCATGTACGGGCGTGTGCCTCTGAGAACATACGAGAACATCCGACGCCTCCAACCATGCGAGCACCACTCTTGTGCTCCGCTCGTGTTAGCATAAACGGGGCTGTATGTGAACTAGCGCAAGTTCCTGCTAACTTAAAAAAAAAAAGCTTTAGCTCGTCTAAAATGAATACGTAACCTTCATCAATTACAACTTGCACAACGAGAGTGCGAAAGCAAGAAAGACCACTTGATGGAAAGGGGAAATGAGGGAGTGAGAAGGGGCGTTCCGAATCAGAAAGGAATGCAGGCCATAGCCAGGGGAATGCCCTAGTACACCCCCCCCCCCCGCCCGTTCTCGAAAAACGATTCCTGACTAAGGGCCCAAATAAATGTGCCACGAAAAACGAAGGGTGGTACGTATTCGCTTGCCAGCACGTGTGGGTGTGTGAATGCGTGAAGGTGCAATATTTGGGTTCAATTAACCTTTTAACAGAAATGAGTTTGCGCAAATCAAAGGAAGTAGGTAGCTTGTTAATGTTATGATTTCGTATGAACTTCAGAATGGCTAACAGATGTGGCTTGCTGGTTCATGATTCTAAGTGTTGAATTGCGCAAACAAGACCGGGACTAAAAAGACGTGTGTAATCGTCTTTTCCTTTGGTCCCTAGCTGTCTTGTTTGCGCAATTCAACACTTGGGAAGATTTCATATGGTTATGTCTGACAGAAAGTCACTCCCTACATTCGTCTTCCTGTCGATCTGTGGCAATATCTTGAGGCAAACGAACAACGCTCCTCAAGAGAGAGAGAGAGAAGGAGGTGGGGGTAAGGAGGAAGAGAGCAAAAAGGGGAAACGTAAGAAGCGTAAACAAGAAGAGCGTTCAGTTTACTACCCTACATTTGGAGACGAAGTGGGAACCTAGATCAGAAAGAAAGGGATATAGCTTCGAGATTACAGCTAATCAACTGATTGATATTGATTGATTGATGTGTGAGGTTTAACGTCCCAAAACCACCATATGATATTGAGAGACGCCGTGGTGAAGGGCTCCTGAAATTTCGACCACATGGGGTTCTTTAACGTGCACCCAAATCTGAGCACACGAGCCAGCATTTTAGCTTCCACCGAAAATGCAGCCGCCGCGGTCGGGATTCGATCCCGCGACCTGCGGGTCAGCAGCCGCGAGTACCTTTGCCACCGCGGGGGGCTATCGAGAAGTGAGCTGCTTCTATTATGCATTCGCTTTAGTGTGAAGCGAAAATCGATACCGCAGCATCCATCAAACTTTGTCAAAAGAGTGTCGCCGGTGAGACACGCGCACTGCATCGCGCTTCTTGACGAGGAGGAAAACGCAATTCCGTCTTCAGCAACTCTGGAGGCAGCCCTGCAATGGTCGGAGGTGCGTCCATCTTTGGCGACAGGCCTCGTTCCCAGTCCTATTCTTATTTGTCTTTTTATTTTAGCTTTTTTTTTTTCAAGGAGTGTTGCGTCATACACTACTCACTTCCCCCGACACTAATGTGTTACCTCCAACCACGACAATGAAACGAACACGAACAGAAAAAAAGCCATAAACGCGCACGGCTAGCTCTTCTCTTAATGACAGATCTGCCCTGCTTGACAAGGACAAAAGCGCGGCGGCGCCACTGAAATGGCGTTGTTTACTATGAGGTGGCATTTGCGAAGATGCTCGAGCCCGAAACCATATAGCGACAACGTGGTAAATGTGAAAAATGAGGCGAATGGCCCTTGGACTTGAGCACATCCCCTCCCACCCCCCCCCCCCCCTGCACTTCTCTGGAGGACTACTATCTCTAACAAAAATCAAAGGTGCAGAAATGCGCGCACCGATGAACCAGACTTTCCCCGTGGCTACAGTAAATAGGAGCGAAAGCGGGCCATCCGGAAAAGAGACGACACCTAAGTGAAGGTCTCATCCCTGCCTCTCGGCGGTCGGCTCAGGAGAAGAATATCCGAAATTGGTGGTGATTAAGATGATGCTGATTAGTGGGGTTTTCACCACAATGGCCATGAGTGACCAAAGAGCGCCATGTCCTTCATGCGGTGGTGGCGATGACCAATATATACGACGACAGGGTGCGTTATGGCTGTATAGAGGCCTAAAATCACGCTCTATGAATGACAACAAAAACTGTGACTAGAATATAAAATTATGGCAGCGATACGCAATGTGATCTATAGGTGTGCAATGAATTGCAACTGGCCAACCGTAAAGCGGCCGCAGGTAATTTCCGTCGCATTGTCGTCTGCGGTTCAAAAATATACTGCCGTAACCGCGAGCTCCGTTGTGGCAACCTTGTACACTTTACAATAAACTGCCTGTTGCCACGGGAACTCCAGGCGATGGCCTTTTTGGAATTCCTCCGAGATTTAGGTTTATTGAACTTCAGCTGCCAACTGCTACACGCGACCTCCTCCTCCTCGTGTGCAATTCAAAAAAAAAAAGAAAGAAAGGAGCAGCAGCTGCTTCCGAACGCGTTCGCCAAGACGCACAGCTGCATGCGACGACGTACGATATGCGGCATGAAATGACAACCGCGCATCGCGATCTCAAATCTGCAATTGGTTCTTCGCACGAAGGACTTGAGTTCTCCCAAGAAGATGACCTGAGCGCCTGGTTCCGCAAATAAACAGTTAATTGAATGTCTTAATTACTGTTCCAAATGATGTCTTCAACCCTCTTAAGGTACCTGCCGCTACAAAAAAGCAACTGTGAAGACACCGAGCAAACAGCGCCTTCTCCTGATTTTATAAGAATATTGGACACATTTCTTGTTAGAGACATTTGTTGAAACTCACTGTATATATAGTGCACAATTCATAAAAAAAAAGAGAAAAGAACAACGAACTCAGCATGAAACATAAACACGCAATAACGTACAATAGCTCGAACGCAGCAGTCACACATCCAGCGATTTCAGCCCCGACGGCGACCCGAAAGACGACTCGATAATATAGTTAGCGCCAGAAGAGGGATTCGAACATTTTGGTGATCTTGTAAATTAAGTCTGCCCATTAACTTGGACGTGCACAACTTGGACGGGTGAAGTGCCACGTTCAGTGTACGTAAAACATCCCCTATAATTTCCTAGGCATTATTGTCTGTCAGTTCTCATTATTAATGTGTCGAACAAAGAAAAACAAGGCCTTAGAATTTCGACTTCATTCATACTTTGGGTATAAATGAGAATAAAGTAGAGCTGTAATATATTCTGTACGCGATTCAAGGGAAGAAACACTACACGCTCTCGATACATTTTCGCCATTATTATTATTATTATTATTATTATTATTATTATTATTATTATTATTATTATTTCGAGAATCCGTGTCGAAAACGCGAAGCGTCTCTGACAGAACTTTCCTGGGAGAGAGATAAAAAAAAAAGGGTTTCGTGGACACTTTATATCTGTCTACGGAATGCCTGCGCAGTCGCTGTCCAGGGCATTCGCAAGATTCAGCGAGAACGAGCAACCTGCATGGGCCCGTTGAAATCTCCGGAGAACGTAACAATGAACGATGCTTTACACGAGAGTACACTTTATTTGCATCGAGTCTTGTCGTCGTTGATCACAAAAGAAGTGAAACGTCGGGCAAGGCACTGCAACGACTGCACGCAACACGACATCACCGCGTCTCTAGATCCCGTCGCTGCTCTCTCATCCTCTAGTACGGGCCCGTACAAACTAAGGGACGCGTCTCATTAGTTACAAAACTGCCGGATATAGGTGACTTGAGGAACAAACGAGGCCTACAGTGCGGACGACACGAAAAAAAAAAAAGAAAAAAAAATGATCGCGGATCACACATGCGCAGAAGGCTCGCACTTAAGTCTGTACTTAAGTCAAGTGTCGATCAGTCGATCAATTTGGAAACTTCTTGCGACTATTCGAACACCATTGGTAATCGTTTACAGGGTCGAGATTAGGGAATCAAAAGGTATTTAAAGCCCACATTCTTCACCCTTGTGCAGGGTAGAAATTTTAATACTCGCACCTTATGACATCTGCCATTTGTCTCTCTCTCATCTTATTTGTTGAAATTGCACGACTGCCTTATTTTAACGCTAACTTTATGACACAATTTTCACTATTTTCATTTTCTCTAAGTGAAGCATTGCGAAACAGAAAGTTCTATTGCGCTTAACCGGCATGCTTTCCCTTTCTAGTTCCTTTTTGAGTAGTGCTTAACTGATAATTTTCTTTCACTTCATTCAGTTCTGACATTTTCCGACCCCATCCTCGAATTACAGCGAATTCCGATATTTGTTATCGTTAATCTTTTTCCCACTTCCTCTTTTTTCATTCTCAATGTTGATCGTTCCTCAACGCTGAATGATTTGGCGCTAAGCCATGCCCTGCGTGCAGCGGTTGCGGAAGATATTTACTGCTATACTTCAAGGACCACATCTTTTTTTGCCGGCAGTTGGTGCGGTAGTTGGTTTCGCGTCATTAAAATACGGCACTACAGTTACTAGCAGAAAGCTTATAGAGGACACACGCAACGAAACGGACTCGACAAGCGCAACTCTTTTTCAGAGCAGCTGTCCCAGCACCGTCCTCTAACCATGTCGTTCCCTTCAAAGTGCGCGCAGCCCGTGCACCAATACGCGGAATAATACCACTCGCACAGCTGCTGCCGCTGCGGCAGTTCGGTAGGCAATGTGTATACGTTACCGATCCAGTGCTGGGCGTCTTCGCTGTACCGCCGAGGCGTCGTCGCGCCGTCGGTTCCCGGACGCAGCAGCGTGGCCGTTCCGTGAACCTCGTGGCTGCTGTGGCGTCGCTGCGCGTACTCGTGCAGCATGCTCTTCAACATGGTGACCAACATGCTGGCGCCGTCGCCAACCGCGCCGCCGACAAGCGGCATCCACCATCCGATCCCAGCGCGCACTTCACCGACCCCCACGCACGCACTCACGCACAAAAAACACGTCTCACCAGGAGGAGGACAAGAAGCCTAGGCGGGTTGAGACCCCTCCCCGCCGGATCACACTTCCTCGAACACGCAAAACACACACCGATGACACACCGTAGGTGCCCGTCGCGTACTATGCACGCGCAGTCAATGCTAGCAGAGCATTTCCAACAGCGCGCACGACATTGCAAATTCTTGTTCTTCCTGGCTCTCGAGCTTCTGGACTCTTCTTCTCGGTCCTCACGGACGTTAGCAAGGGAACGGCAGTCCACGTGGAAAAGAGATGGGCTCCTTACGAGGTTGCAATAACAACCCCTCGAGGATGCATTCGAACGAACGAAGGAAGAGGGGGACCCTGCTCCTCTCTTTTGTTCTCGCTCTGTTTCACCCCCGCTTAAAATAAGGCACGCAGTGAGCAAACCACCACCAAGCAGCGCCGATCACTAACGAGGAGAAAGCCACCCCCCTCTGGTTAAATTAGGAAGGCCCAGGTCGCCGAACAGCAGAGTTTGTGCAGCCCTGCTGCACAGAGATAGCGGCGCTTCCTTCCGCGGTGCAAATCACACAGTTCTCACGAGCGGCGAGGAGGAGACCCGCCGCTTCTTAGAAATGTCGCAGAGCAAAAAAAGCACAGCACAGCAAGCCGCGGCGGAGTTTACGAGAGATCGACGACCCGGCAGCGGCCGACCGCTCTCATTCAACGAGTTGAAGCAGCGCACACCGAAATCCAAACGCGCGCGCGTACTACGTCGTCGGTAGGAGAATGCGGCGGCGCGCCGGATGTCCTTACCGGCGACTGCTGCTCTTGTGACGACGACGACGAGGCGAATCCGTCGGCTCTACGCGGACGAACGAACGCCGCTCTAGCGCGCGCCGGTAGCGAACCCACCGGCGCTCGGGCGGTGGCGCTGCTGCGCCAGACCCACAACGACGGATCGGGGCCAGCTGAGCGCACACACCTACAAACGGCGGCACAGAAAAGAAGTTAAAATATATAAATACGGACGAGGGAGGCAGAGAAAAAGACAGCGAAAGCGAACACGGCGAGCAACCAAGCGCTCTCTCTCTCTCTGAATCGGCTGCAAAAACGGCAAGAAAACACGGCTGCCGCAGCGTCTCGGAACATCGGCTTGTTGCCGTGCGCGTTGTTGGGCGCAGGATCCCACGGCAGTTTCTCCCGCTCGGCTTCCCATCCCTGCGGCGAAATCACGTCGCGACGGGCGGCGAGAAACCAACAGTTCTCGGCATGTCCTCCGTCAGTCTAAAATGTCCACATTTAGAAGGCGCTGACTAATGTCGATACAGTTGGCACTGCAAATGTCGACACCTTCCGAAAAAAAAACAACAAAAAAACACGGAAGATGACCATTTGACCAGCGTTCTTCGGCAGTTATGTATATTTTTTCTTGTGCTTTCAGAAGGCATGGCCCCAATATGTCACTGCTGTAAGAAATTCCAATTCACGTTATTCGGTGTTCCATAACAGCGCTACTAGACGGCAAACGATGACTAAAAAAAATATTGATAAAAAATTCCAATTGTTCCTGAACACGCGCACCTGTGTTTATATGAAAGAGAGAGAGAGAGAGAGAGAGAGAGAGTGAGAAAGAGAGAGATAACGAAGTGATTTTGCACATATTGGTTCGTGGATTTCGTGGATAAGGTCGCGGATTTCACGGGGAATTAGAGTCAAATGGCCCTCGAGGAGAAGAAGCCGAGCTCGCGCAGAATGTGGCGGCCCGCCTTGGTGGTGGTGAGTCGGGTCAATTGCACGCGTTCTTCAGCTTCGGCGATCTCTTCTAGCGTGTTATGTACGCCAAGCTCGAGGAGTATGTACGTTGGAGTGGTGATAGGGAGGCCAAGGGCTCGTTTGACCACCTTGCGAATAAGCGCATCGAGTTGATCGCGCTCAGCACGTAGCCATTTGTGTATAGCGGCAACGTAGATAAAATGACACAAAATTATTATTATTATTTATTTTGTTATTTTTATTGTTAAGTAAGGCCAGTGATGCAAAACGTTAACATTAGAGCATAGAATGTTTCAGCAATCGTGAATCACGCGCCATCGCTGCACAAATTCAAGCGTGTGTAAAAGAAGGGGGGCGAGAATAAAAAAAAAAAGAATTTGTCTCGGTGGTCGACATTACTGGAAAGAGCATGCCCGATTAGATAACATATTGTCCTCTTGCAAGAAAGCAGATAATACAAAAGAAGTCGATACCTATATATACCATCGATGCACCACTGAAAGTAGCTTAGAATTATAGCTAAAGCCAGCCTCGAGATTCCGTTATCTTTCCCACATTCAGTGATTTAGTGTTAAAAAAAAGGGAAGGTCAACAGGTGCATCTCCATCGACGCCCTCCCCCGCATTCGCATAGACACGATCATCGTCAGGAAGGTGCGCCGAGAATAACCGAACGCCAACCACACACAATAGCACGGACTAGAGAACAACAAACAAACAAAAAAGTCAGAGACCTTGTCAATAAGAAACACAGCTTTCCTGTTTTCTTTCTTTCGGAACCTGAACTCATAGCCAGCTCAAAGAGTACTGTCTATTGTCTGGCTAGGCCGTTTAGAGACCTGTTGCGTGACTAAGCTTCGAAGCACGTTTCCCAAAGAGCGCGCACTTGCGAACCTTGCGAAACACAACAGGTGTCCTCTTATAGAAACGGCGCAAGCAAACACAAGGTCGAAGTGTAGGACCAAACGGTCCTTGCGTTCCTCGCGCTGTTTCTAGGGCGAATCCTATAACCAGCTCGCCCAATTGTCTTCGTTCTACTAACACATGCCGTCGACAAAGGAAGCGAGAACAATCGGAAGCACGCGTTGGGCAACCTTCCAGCCGGCGTGTCATCGTCGAAGCTTCAGCAGCTCCTTCCTTCGTATTAAACGTGTAAAAAAGGAACCCTCATACAGAAACGCGCGCATGGAGAAAGCACAGAGCCTCGGCTTCACGCGGAGCGCGCCCACCGGTTTCCATGGCAACTTGATCATACACGAGCGTAGATAACGTTACACACGGCGGCTCTCTTCAGAACTTCACAAAGCGCTTCACAAAGCTTCACACCGCGCATTGAAGAGGACGCTGCAGTCCCGGGGCAGTAGTTGAACTGATCTAAGCGTCGACCTCTCGCAATGGCTATACCACGTGACTACCAGATCTGCGGTCTCTTTACGCATACAGTTACGGGGAAAAAAATGAAGGGCTTTCTATACCAAAGCCATCAAAGTTAATATACACTGATTGTGAACCGCGATATTGATATGAAGCTGTGATATCGACATATTTTCATGCCTAATTGTTAGTGCACTTTGTGCGCTGCTTCATCGCTATCGAATGAACTCACTACACTTGAAATCACATGAGATCACTCAGCAAAGTAAGAATTGTTTCGTTGTCACCGATACTGCGCAACAGAAGTAGATATCGATACAAAACATGAAGCAGGCATATATATATATATATATATATATATATATATATATATATATATATATATATATATATATATATATATATATATATATATATATATATATATGTGTGTGTGTGTGTAGAACAAAAAAAAAACATAGGGGATGTGCAACAGATGTAACTGATACGTTACATCCAGACGGCGCATCATATCGCCACGTATAAACACGCGTGCCGCGTCCGTAAGGTAAGCAAACTCTTTCCCTCGCGTGTTGTAGACGGCGAATGCCGACCTTCATTCATAGGGTGCCGCAGAGTGATATGGCGGTATGCGGTACAGGGCGACACGAGAACATACGGAAGTTTTCGGTATTTATAAAGGAAACTCAGAACGTTCCAAGAGTTTTCCCGCTGCGATTTCACAAAAATAAATCCGTTTCCGCGACGGTTCAGTGCACGGGTACCGGAAAAAAAACATGATAGACGTTCCACATGTATTCCTATTTATTTCTTGTCTAGATATAATAAACTCAATTGCTAGTGAGCGCTGCGTATGTAAGCTTCTTTCCGTTTTCTATCCGGCCTAAAGCGCGCCGTTTTCACGCTCGATATACGTATACCAACCGGCCCGACAACGATCAGTGCAACTGAAACTGCAGAACGGCGCCAGCGGGATACACGGCTTGCGTCAAACAGTCACACAGCCGCGGTAAACAGCAGGTAACCATAATGCTGCCCAACGTCTATATACGCTCACGAGAAAACCGCGATACATGCAAGGTTCGCGAACAAAAAGTCACGGATGTACGCACGATATACCTGACGAGGTCAGCGATTCACCTGCTGAAATGCAGACTTGAAAGCCAAACACAGAAGATGACGTCGTATAGTTCAGGAAAAGTCAACGCGCAGTACTGGCGGACTGAGACGTGAGAATTAAGGGCTACATAATCTGCATACTTTTCTTTCCAGCGTGTACAGTTCATATCCTATCAGCTTAATTTTTTAATTGCGTCCTTTATTATCATTATTGGCCCGACTTGCAGCGACGTAACGCAGTTATCGTGAGCAATCGCTCGTAGCAGGCGTTATACTGACAAAAAAAAAGTCACGTTTCAATCGATGAATACATTGAACCGATCCTTAGAAAGTCATAACAAAATAGCACTAAAAGACACGAGAGAGTGCGCGTAGTGGCTTCAGTTAACAAACAACGAGCGCTACCACACTCAGAAAGTTCAGATGAAGGCACGTATACCACGCGTTCAGCACGAATTTTTATAATCCCATCCTTTACGAAGCATGTGCTTGAATCGCGTCACCAGTGGTTTCTCTTAAGCTGCGAGACACGACAGTATCGCATACCCTCTATCAGAAGCGAAAAGCGCGGGGGCGAGGCTTCCATGTCAGCCAGCTGTCGAAGTAGATCCGAAGTTTCATCCATTTTTCGAAAGATGACACGCCCATGAAGGGAGGAGATCCAAATTTTACCGCGAACGCCATTTCGTGACAACAAAAGCACTTATCGAAACAGGCTCGTCTAACACATGTTCTTGCGTAATCCATCGCAAAGTACAGTATAGCGGTACAAATACCCCGAATCAGAAGATCACATTGGTAGTCGGACCCGGTTTCTTACGTAAGAAACTAGCTCAGGACACACAAGCTCGATGGTGTAACGGACGAGTCTCCGCGGTTCGAGCAGTTGCATGCACCTCTCGTGCACGCAAGAGCTCAGCAACGGCTCAGATGTCTCCGTTCCTACCGTACCTGGTAGAAGCGCGATCTACGCCAATGTATAGACCTTAAGTCTCCTTAAGTCGAAAGCGGTGAAAGTGCGACGCATACATGGCACTTCTAATCACTCGGGATCAGCATGGGCTCGTGGTAGTGTACGAGCTATCTCTCTAGATAACCACCTCCGATAAGTCAGGAGAAAAAAGAAAACAGGGGAGCTCTCCGATTCGAAGGATACTCGGGCAGTTCTTGAATAGTTACCGGCTAATAAGGTACACGACGACACTACATGCCGATAAATACTTATTGGCATGAATGATTGACAAACTAAAATAAAAAAAGCAACGTGACAAGCGAAAAGCTTTTCACTGTGACGCTAGGCACTACGGTTCCATTCTCTCTGGTACCAGATGTTTACAAGAGTTACAGCTCCTCAGGAGTGAATCGCTGTCAAATATATCACGAGAACTAAAATAATGGCCTTTCCAGCAGGACACGGAATGGAAACGGTAAAGCCAGCTTCGCAGAATAAATCAACATCATTCTTTTGTTCTTTCATTTCCCCTTTTTTAATTTATTAAAAGGATGGTTATTTCACTACATTTTTATAAGTTCTCCGGGTATTATATATCGCTCTCGCTAACAATGAAGCTCTATACCTTGTTTTGTGCTTCCATTTTTATGCCCCGCTGCAAAAGTCGGCCTATTTTTGTCACTAACTGTTGTCAGCCTTTCCTTAACTCGGATTTACGTAACTGTGTTTGCGGGGCTCGCGACAGAAACGTTAAATCGTGTCAGCCTTTTTTCTTCGCTTTCTTTGTGTTACACGAACCGGAAAGGCAACGTTGTCACGAAGGTAAAAAAAAAAGGTATAAACAAACTCATTTGGTCCACTCACCGTATTGGATGCCACTGCTGCTTCCCGGGTATTTCTGCAAGGCAAAACGAGAAAGAAGTCAGCAGGTGAATAATCTTGCCTTTATACATGTGTGTCCCGCAGATGACACACAACTATAGTTGTGTGTCATCTGCGGTGTTGCTGAACGAATCTATAGATTTGTTCAGCAACACCTGTCGTTTGAAAACGCAAGTTCTTTTTTTTATTTTTTGCTTCATTCTTTCATTTCAGTGTTGGCGTGAGCTGTTTTCTTTATCTCTTAGTTAGGATATTCTGTTTATCATATCGTATACTATGATGGCGATTTGTCAAAGCACGATTAATATGAGATATAAGTATATTGCGGTTTCCTTGTTTTCCTCTTTGTAATGATCACAGGTTGCAAGGTTTTTCGTTTCATATGCCAAAGCACAGTATAATGCTCCCTGACCGGTCCTAAATTGGCGCTAGATTTATTCTCTCATGCATATAAATGAAATCTATATGTATAAGGGGGAGTCGCGCGCTGTGGGCCGCCCATACAAAAAAAAAACAGAGATCAAATGCAATTTTCATTTCGCAATCCCTAACCGAAAGATTCCTGAAGAAGCTGCAGTGACCTATACGTTCGTTTCCGCACTACACAACGTTAATTGATTTCCCTTTTCTCGGTGACAGATACTTTGGTATAGACGTTTAGGTGCGAAGGAAATGTCACACAGCAATGGTCTCGTTAACTGTCACAAGGAGTATATAGCTGTTTCGTCCATACTAGCCAACGTCAATACGCACATTGACGCCTTGATGGACTCTCGCGTAGGGCTCCTTTAAACGAGCGACAGATGGCCGTGAATTTACTGTAAGATAAGCCGACAGGTGGCGCTGCGAGAAAAGTCTGCCTAAGCTACAGGAATAAAACAAAAAGAAAGAAGCTCTCCTCGTGCACGCACTAGTGAAATTACCAAGTTCAAGAAACAATAAATAGAGCAAGAAGTGGCAGCGATGTACAAATGTAAAGAAACTTGTGAATCGCATCTATAGACCCGGTAATAGAGTAAAAACTCGACTCATGCACTTCCCAACCTCGACAGATAACATAGAAGTGTCGGAAGAACTCTAAGCAGACCGGGGCGTATGAAATAATTCCCCACCCACGCTGTTGTCAACGTCCTGTATTGTCACTAGCCTCTTGGCAACGGCAATGTTGACCGGCACCTTCGGAAGTGAACTTGCATCGATTTGGAGCAGCTCTTCGATGATTACTTGGGCCACATGAGTGAGCCAGCACAGTAGCGCACAAGGCGGTATGCACGACTTCCGAAAGTCGCCGCTGTCAAAAAGCACTCACAGGACCGATCTACGTCGCAAAGGCCACATCGTCGGCGTTTCTACGCGTTGTGCCTCTGAGTAGCACAGCGAAATTCGTTCATCGGACGAAACCGGCGATCGGACTCACCGAGTGAACCGAATTCAATTCACTGAAGCACAAGCATTCGCAATAGCTGCGTCTGCATGGCACTGGCAGAAGAACACGTCGTATAACAACTTCCCGGCGAATCGCAATCAAATTATAAGTAAAGCCTGCCATTCAAAAGAAAAATAAAAGAGAACTTAAAAAGTTTTTTTTCCAGAACTATCTAATCTAGAAAAAAAAAAACACGAATTCACATGCTACTCGTCACACAGAACAGTGGAAGAAGGTCACTGCACGGGCAATTTATTCTATGCAGAAAATACCCTAGACGCTGCATACCATTTGAAACTGATTTTATAAATTAGACATTGAAATACCAATAACCTCTGCACCAACACTGCGCGAACATTTCATCAATAAATGCTCACATAGGAAACAAATGAAACGTCTCGCTTGTTTCATTGCTTGTCGCTGACATGAATGTTTTCATTGGATAGAATTGTAGCATTTTTATTTTTGAGTTCACATTCCTGAATATCTGTTCTGCATGATATTATTTTATTTTATTTGTTTGTTTATTTGTTTATTTATTTATTGTTCTGAACATGTGCGCTATCGCTGCCTGCATAGCAGAGGTAGTTGCGGGCCTCCGTCAAGTTTCTCGAGTTTGTATCCTGCATCGTTGATGGAAATACAGAAGTTGCTATTATTTATTATTACGTAAAGGAAGCAATCTTAAACGATTAGACCGCACAAAAGCAACAGCCGCGTGCCACACTTCTTGGCGCATCACGGTAATATTGGATGCGACGAGGTTTATACCTATACATGCGGCCCACACCTATCAACATAAAACAAGTCGGACGCTTCTTCCGTCTACTGCGTTTATTCTGCGAGTGCGGGAAACCACACGCATGCAGCTCTCTCGCTTTTAGCTTTTTCTTTGACTCGATTCACCCCATGACGATAGTTATAGCGCGAGAACAAAACGACGACACAGAGACAAGAAGGACACGAAAGACACGAGCGCTAACTTCCAACTCTTAGCGGAAGTTATTCATGATTAGAAGCTATTCATGGTGGGCAGCGCACAAAATGAAACACACAAGAGAAGAAAACGGGAAAAGCGCTGGTCTAACACCTGAAAATTCATTTGGAAGAAAGCATATATATATATATATATATATATATATATATATATATATATATATATATATATATATATATATATATATATATATATATATATATATATATACATTGAACCATGTGCTACACAAGATTACATCCGATCAGTGAAGCAGATTTTTTGTTCTCATAATGTAACGGGCTAATTTACGCAACTGCCAACAAGACTAGCGCTTGTCCAGTTTGCTTCTCTTGTGTGTTTCATTCAATGGGCTGCCCACAATGAATGAGCATTCAACTCTCGACAGTGGCTTAATACAGATCGATCAGCCTCTTTAAGATACTTTGCACCGGCGTATCTCTCAATTTGATTGCACGAAGCGTCACTAGATCTGTGCCACCGTCCGGGGTAAACCCGGTGGTCTGTAAACCCCTTTGCGTACGCCGGAAAACCGTACACGCCAAAAACTTTTTTTAATATATAGCTAGCACGCCGTATTCACGCTAACGGCCTCGCCGCGGTGGTCTAGTGACTAAGGTACTCGGCTGCTGACCCGCAGGTCACGGGATCGAATCCCGGCGGCAGCAGCAGCATTTCCGATAGAGGCGGAAATGTAAGCCCGTGAGCTCAGATTTGGGTGCACGTTAAATAACTCCGGGTGGTCAAAATTCCCGGAACCCTCCACTACGGCGTCTCTCATAATCATATGGTGGTTTTGAAACATTAAACCCCACATATCAAATATCAATTCACGCTAACGCGGGAATGGATGTAGGCAATACATACAAGGTGTGCGCCTGGACGCACCTTGGACTTTCCCTCGACGCTGACCGACTGCGAGCGGCTCCGGAAGAGGTCCATGACCTTGGAGACGGCGCCCGTGCGGCTCTCGGAGCCCGACCGAGGGCGCCGGAACGGAGCCTCCGGGTCCACGGGGCTCAGAGGCGACAGCGGAGACATGGGCGCCGAAACGCCGCCGCCGGCCGCGCCGTTGGGCGGCGTGAGCGCGCTGCGAGAGCCCGGGAACCAGCTGTGGCCCCGCAGCGCCGACATGAGGTTGTTGGGCTTGCGGCTGCCTGAGGAGGAGGAGCCTTTGGAGTCGGACTTGGAGCGAGGCCGGAAGGCATCGAACAGCACCGCCTTGCGGGAAGGCGACACGCCTGGGGTGCCCCGGCGGGAAAACAACGGGAGGTGTGGGGGAAGGGAAAGAGAAAAGGCCCGCGGCGGGAAAAAACCCGCCCGGCCGGGAGGAGAGCAGCACAGCTGTGGGTCTCGGCCTGCTTTTCGGCTTCCGCATTTGAGCGCCGCCGCGGTCGTGACTGTCGTCTCGGGCACTGGTGACCCGAGTGCGTTCGCACGTCTTCCAGCAATCGGGTTTTATAACTTGTTCCTAAACTGCACATCCCGAATGAGACCTAAAGGCTTCCGGTGCCGAATGCATATAATGCCAGTGCTAACAAATTTTGTAAACACCTCTACAGCTGTCACGCATATAAGCGTGCGTGGCGGCCAACTGAGTTCGCGATCTGACAAATTTCTGAAGGTGCCCTTGTGTAGGCAATCCATGAAGTTTAAGAGCATAAAAGGAAAGTTTTCGCGCTCAGGGAGACCATGAGGTCTGGTTTGTGTGAAGTATATAGACTTCGCACAAACCAGGCAACAAGTTTCGTGGAAATTCTTTATAAGGATAGTAAGAACATATTTTTCATAGACCAGGGTATACTACGTATAGACCACAAATGCAAACGTCCGAATACGACACGAACGAGGCTTGAAGCTAAAGATAGCCCCATATGTATCTTTTTTTTTTTCGGCGAGATCACACCTTAACAGACACGAAGAACACGGAGATAATTAACATGTCGTTTCGTACACGTGCTACGAGACATCGCTGCATTATATGTGGCAGCTGTCAGCCAGATATAGCCGAACGCACAAAATCCAGCCAGTCACAATCGCAGCGCGCATTCGGCCCGACGCTTCGCCAAAAGCCGCCATGCGCGCACAAGCATGCCATCATGCGCTCCATCACCGCAAACCCCACAGTGACCGTGCAGGTACGTTTCGAGTGGCAAACGTGGCGAATTTAGGAACATCCACAAATTTAGCGCCTTTTATAGATTACTCTCATTGCTTATCCCCGCGCAACCTCCCACTGTTTCCCCATTCTACCTCAGTGTCCCGATAACTTTTTTACAGTGTGACTATATGCCACCTCTTAAATGTCGCGAAGTACACGGTAGTAATTATAGCATATATACATATAAATACACGTGCCGACGTCCTCTAAGTGTAGACAGTCTTCGTACTGGTATCCTCTTTTTAGGGTGTAGTGCAGAGACCACCACCACGACGAAAACGTCTCCTATAAGGTATAACAACGAGGTCGGCAGGCACTGGTCACTTTGGTAATATATACGACGGTCGGTCACAATAAGGCGTAATATAAAGCCCACTTTGTAAAAGCATGCTTCAAAGATAAACTCAGAATATAAAGCTCCAGTTTGTAACCCAGGAGACACCATTCCGCATGCCGCAAAAACACTTCCCTGAGAATTCTGAAGCCACAATCACAGGGAAGTGAAACAATATGCCTCACATATAACTCTTCCATTGCCGTTTATTTTTAAACGCCAATTGACAGCATTTGCCACGTAAGCACATGAATCGTATCGTGAAAGATGGACATCACGTGGGAACCAACGGACATCGCGAATGACAAAGCTGGGCGTTTCACTGAATTCCGACAACGCGCGCTTACTTACCAAATTACGATACTGCCGTTTTCGCTTTATCTCTTTCCCTCTTTCGTGTAGATCTCATCAAAATGACGTACATTACGACAACCCCGCTAACCAATTAACGTGTTTCAAAAAGCCGGTACACTTGCACGGGAACCATGACACGAAGCACTCAACTATGCACGCAACCACCACCATCAGCACAGTGCAAGCGAAAGCGTCTTGCTGTATATTTCCAGAATGGTAGCGGGGTTAGTGCAGTGCAGGGTTAACGTTAAGTGCGTAGAGAACTGCGAAGCGAAAGCTGATGATGCCACAGAAACACGTTGTCACGTGGTTCACATTAATCTCTACCTACAATCACAATTGCTACGATAAAAGAGATTATGCAAAACTTCAGTCTTCCAACCATTCGTAGCCCGAAGCTAGAAAAGGACGGTGGTTACTTGGCGGTGAGGTTCCATAAAAGAGCGAAGCAGCGCGAACAACTCAGTAGTGCTGTTCCTAATTCCTGAATCTTTCACACAAAGGGAGCTCATAGGGGCTTCTTACATTGTGCCCCGTTGTCAGTCGCCATCTATAGCTTCCCCCATGAGAATTGTCTCAACATTTCGAGTTGTCGATTAATTCGTACTCTCGATTAATTGGTTATCTGCTAGCCTCCTGGTTTTCTCATGACAGCAGGGCAACTGCCACAAAAAGATGTTGGTCTTGGGGGGCGAACCACAGCTGCAGCACGATATCATTTTTTTTTTAACTACGAAGCTTTCCTACGCTTGCGTTCTTTTTGAAGCTTCATGCTATGAACGGTGGAATGGCAATAACGTTATAAAGAAGCTAGTCCAGTCAATCGATGAAATTTCCGTTCTAGATGTGTTTTTTTTTTCTCTTTATGCGACGCGTAAGCGCCATCAACTGTCGCTTGAACAACGAATGCTAAAAAGGGTAGTGTCACCGCTTGCCCTCTTTGCGTGCCACCACAACCAAACAAACTAACAACTTCACAGTTCACCAAAACAAGAATGCATGCAATCCACGCGCAACCGGAACATGTGTGGTGCGAAGGTAGGTGGCAGGCATATCGAGCAGCAAGCACACTTTGACGGAGGCAAACGCCGCGCTTTCTCAAAGTAAACGCCTTCCAGAATGCGACGTGCACACCTTTCGGTGGGAACAGGTCGATTACAAAAAGCTCGTTCGTGATGCCTCGCAATTTCAAAAAAAAACTTTCGCGGAATTTAATTAAGAACGCTTAAACACTCCGGCATCGAACAACTGAGAATATCCCAGCAAGACCAGCTGCATTTCTCGTCCACTTCTTGTCACACGGTAGCTTTGGTCAATGGCTACGATTCGTAGCCCACACAGTACCCAGACATATCTGAAGTGTTCTATGTCTAACTGATGCGCACAGTTACATTACATTTTTTTCCCCTTGCACATGCACTCGCCTTTTTTAACGTTCTTTAGCCGCCTACAGAGATGTCAGCTGGTATATGAACCGGCTAACCTCTTAGTCCTTTTGTGACTTCCTCTGCTTCACTGCACCGTAACTCTTTCTAGACGCTACCATTGAGTCAAACACACAGCAAACGGTTTTCACCAAACTAGTGGCTTCTTTCTCTCGTTCTGGAGGAGCGGGTGTCGAACGGCAAAACATGGTATTTATCTATGAAGTTACGCCCACGAATAAGCTGACGACTAGGAGAACGAAGTCATTACCCGAGGAACGATACGGCCTTAATATTGGAGTAAAAGGCTTCTATAGCATAGATAACTGTGCTATTGGGACCGGTCGGTCTTGGCACGGCTATAGATAGAGTGACCTTCTAGGTCACTCTAGCACGGCTGGCCAGTGGCTACGGCGAACGCCACGGCTGCGGCTTTGATAATAGCCCCGGCTATGGCCAGTGATTTAGGCCATGACCTAGGTCATTGTGGTCTAGCCATGGGGTCCTGTTGGGTCCGTTCTCCTAGTGTGGTTGTGAATTCGCGCGAAAGCTGTACTGCTCACGAAAACTCCACCCGCCTCACAGGTTATTCGGCCTGCCACTTGTTCCCGCCGCAAGGGATAATGCCAGGCGTATAGCGAGGATCACGCTCCGTCAGTTAGACGTGCATCGAAGAGGCTCACCGCCGAGCACGTCGTCGCCGGACTGCCTTCTCGCCCTCGACGAGAGCTGCAGGGCGGGCAGGCGGTGGGCCCCGCCGGACAGCGAGCGACGCCGCTCAGAGGGCAGCGTGGCCGAGACGCCCAGCGGCGGGCCCGACGGGTAGCGAAGGTCGCCCGCCGCGTCCACGGACTCGTCCATGGGGCCCCAGTCGGCCGTGGTCACGATGCGAGGAACCACCAGCTGCCCTTTCTCCTCGCCCTGCGAGACACGAAGGATGAGACGAGCGCCGTCAAAACACCGACTCGAGACAGTCTTTGTGACTTCGCCGCCACAAAACATTTATATTAAAAGATGTCGCGCTTTGGCATGCTCTTCGGCGAAGAAAAACAAGAGTTAATTTTAATGAAATAGTTCCAAGAATGGGTTGGGTGGCGTCCCCCAAGTCCAAAACTTCACAGGCTTCCGCCACCCGCATAAGTGACTCAGAAGTGCTATAGTTTCTTTCTGGGTCCGAGACTAGCGAGTTGTGCTTCCCAGTATCTCACTGTTTCAAACTGTTTACCAGGTTGGTATATCAAAAATGGTTTTAAGTTATCTGGCTATCGGTCAGATCCCCACGATAATTGGTTCAAGTTGGCAAACCACCGAACCCCGCAAGAGGTTAGCATATGCGTGAGGCTCGTTCACAAGGAGAAGCACTCTAACCAGTGGTATACGCCCCACCGAGAGCCGCGAAAGAGATGGATAGGCAGACGAGTATAGTAAATGTTTTATCCTCCCAAGTTTTCAGAATGTCACGGTCAGTACGGATAGAAAACGTATTCCCGAGATATATACCTAGGTGAGGAAGAATGTCTTCTCTCTATGAACCGAGGCCCTTTTAGTAAGCATGCATGGGATGGCCTGTTCGTGTGTCATGGATCGGGTAACAAGATCCCGACTTGAGGTTTCCAATTCCCCGACTTGAGGTTTCCGATTCCCCGACTTGAGGTTTCCAATTCCCCGACTTGAGGTTTCCAATTCCCCGACTTGAGGTTTCCAATCCTCCGCCTTCAACGTACGATCACTCCAACCAAGCAATTACCACCTCTCATTCCCTGCGAACAAATACGGCACGTAATCTCAAGCTTACGTGATATCCATGCCACTAGGTAAACCGTAAGTGAACTGGTTCTCTCTAGTCAGCTAAAGTATACTATATTCCAACATAATAAAAAAAACGTGTGTGACTATTCTGTACGAGTCCTGACTGGTCACGCATTCGTTTTTCTTTGAAGGGGCTTTTTTTCTTTCGAGTTTTTTAAACGGACACTAACTCGTTTTCGGTGCGACGACCACGACTCTCCGAAGAGAAAGAAAAAAAATCCCAAAAAAATTCGCTTGTATATTTAAAAAAATAGCCACACACGTGGCAAGTGAGAACTCACAAAAATGAGTGTCAAAATACTTATTTTTTACCAGCGTTCAAAGGGCACGATATCGTTGTTTTTTGTTTCCATTTTTTTTATTCGTAGTTAGCTGAAAAACTTATCACACAAGCCACACCGAAATACACGACGCAAAGGCAATCTTTTGGTCTTTCAACAAGTCAGACGACCAGCCTCTATCGGAAGAAACACTGCTACGCCATCGTCCAGACCTGATTGATACGTGGAACTTAACGTCCCAAAACCACCACATGATTATGAGAGACGCCGTAGTGGAGGGTTCCCGAAATTTCGACCACCTGGTGTTCGTTAACGTGCACCCAAATCTGAGCACACGGGCCTACAACATTTTCGCCTCCATCGGAAATGCAACTGCTGCAGCCGGGATTCGATGCCGCGACCTCCGGGTACCTTAGCCACTAGAACACCGCGGCAGGGCGCCATCGTCCAGACCTAACATCACAGAAAAGGGGCTTACAAGCGCCCATATAGGCTTCGTGCGGTCTACTGGCCTATTAGAACGACTTTGAGTGGAGCGCTCACATGTGCGTTTATGTGTGTGGCTGCAAGTTTGTTTCTTTCTTTTTCGTGTTATGCTCTCTTTCTTTGAATCTCCTATTCCCCAAACGCAGTGCAGGGTAACATACGAAATATTACCTTCTGGTTTTATGGTGGCAAGACATGAAAAAATTACTACCAGAAAGCATAGCCGGCTTCAGAAGAGGTAGATGCACAATGGACTGCATTCTGGATTTGGTCACAGATGTGGAAAATCAACGAACGCAAGGAAACATCACGGTCGCTGTATTCCTCGATGTTCACCGAGCATACGACACAGTGAGTCACGTTCCCGTTCTGGAAGGCCTGGCGTTACAGGGATTCAGGGCAAGATACTGCGTTCGATCGCCGACTTCCTGAAGCACCGGAAAGTTTTTGTAGTTACGCAGGAGGGCCCAACGACAGAACATGTCGTCAACCAAGGAGTGCCACAGGGCAGCGTGCTAAGCCCTACTCTCTTTAATGCAGTCATGGCGCAGCTCCCGTATAATCTTCCACCTAACATCAGATGTTCAGTATATGCTGATGATATAAGTATATGGACGTCTGGTCCATCGTTTTTGGATATACAACAAACTCTACAAGAAGAATTGGATTATGTAGACCGCTTTCTAAAAAAAAAGAGGTATGGCACTGAGTCTGGCTAAAACAGCCATACTTCCGTTTATATTAAAAAGGCCTGGAAATTTCCAGATTATTCTGCAAAATCAGCCTATTCAAATGGTTAAAACTCATAAATTCGTGGGAGTAATTTTAGACCGGAGACTAACATGGTCGCCTCATGTTCAGTCCCTGGAACAAAAAGTGAATCAGGCCATTCGAATCCTCCGGCTTCTCTGCGGGGCCAAATGGGGTGGTACTACAGAGTCGTTATTAGCCCTACATGTTGCCTGGATACACCCTATCGTAACTTACTCACTGCCCCTGCTGCACGGACTCCCAGCCTCCACCGAAAGGAAACTTCACTTGTTATTGGCAAGAAGCTTGAGGGTATGTCTGGGTCACTTGTTATTGGCAAGGAGCTTGAGGGTATGTCTGGGTTTACCACGGTCAACTTCCAGTGCTTTAGTGTATGCGGAGGCTCGAGAGCCACCTTTGGCAGTACTCCGAACTAAAGAAACATCTCGAAATTTATTTAGAATTTTCACGCAACATGAAAGTCATTTTTTATCTGGTGCACTAAAACAAAGAACGGCAACGAGACTACAGGATACTATATCATTATTTCAAGCAGTAGTACCAGAATTTAAACAATGGAAACCTTCAAAACCACCTTGGACGCTGCCACTTCTCAACGTTATCCGTGAAATAGACGGCATAGAGAAGAAAGCAGACATGGCACCTCTAGTAGCGGCACAGTTGGTACTTCATCAGCTTTATGTAATGCATAATGACAAAACGAAGATATATACAGATGGATCATGCACAGAAGAAGCGTCAGCCTGTGCGGTCTTTATACCCGAAATTCAGAAAAAGAGGATGTACAAATTATCGCACAAATCTTCATCGACGACAGCGGAATTGGTGGCTATCTTTGAAGCAGTTAAGCTTATCTGCGCGAATCCCGAGCCACGAAAATGGGTGATATGCACTGATAGCAAACCTGCTCTTCAGCTAATCAGAAATGTGAGATCAACTTACAGAAATGGTGAAATAGCACAATGCATCGCAGAAACTGTGGAATATGCCTCATCGCAGGGTCACAACATCGTATTCCAAGGTGTCACAGAACGAGCGCTAAAAAAAGAGCGCGCCGCCAAATTCTTGCAACAACGGGCGGGAGAAACGCCGCGAGGTCAAAAGAAAAAAAAAGAAAGTAAACGTCCAAGGCTCCCCGGGCGCGCGCTCTCCCCGCAGAAGCGTGGCTTCATCGACGAACCTCCTCACCCCACAACGGCGGCCGAGCAAGCCCGCGATTTTTCTAGAACGAAGGAGGCGTGGCCATGCCGAGTTGAGTCATCCGACGCGGAGGGCAGTCGAACTGTCTCGCACCTCTCCCCAGCCTTCGCTGCGCATCGCGCCGACGAAATGAGGAGAACGTTCTGGAAGGTGGCGCGGAAGGTATTTAATCGAGCGGCCGAGACGAGAAAGCAGGAGGAGACGGAAGTTAACGCCAGAGCGCGTAGGGATTCCGCCGAGTAGTCGGCGAAGGTTTTGGTCCGTAGGGACGAAGCCGGAGATGAAGAGGATTTCCACCTGAGGGGTGAAGGCTCGGGCTACAGGCAAGAGCGTGTGTTTACCGCTATCGAGCGAAGACCCGTGGCAACAGCTGCGGGTGTGAGGCCGACGTGTTCCGGCGAAGAAGTTGAAGTTTGAAGAGTGGCCAATTGAAGACGGGAGGTTTCCTGGAAGAGAAACTTCGAGGGCTGCGGAACGACAACAACGCTGGACTTTGAGTGAGTGATTCTCGGAAGAGTATCATCTCGACTTTGGTTCCAAGAACTTTGGACTGAATAGGTTTTCTGTCTCTTTAGTCTTTAAGTGTCTTGGTTGTTCAATGCATGCGACTGCATTGTAGTGCGTATTGTTGTCCGTGTCCGTTGTTTCAAGTGTGGCTGATTGTATTGTGTAGTACGTTGATTGATTGGTTTGATTGGTGACATATTGTATGTAACTATTGTGGAGTGTACAATTTTGTGTATTGCTTTCGATCTGCCATTATTGAGAATATAATTTGTTTGTTTATCAACTCTCGGCTCCGACTTGTTCTTTGGGCCACAGCCGGCGTCCGCTGGCGCGCCAAAAAGGACCACTTCTAAATTGTCCACGCTTTCGTGGTGCGGTTCGGGGGGCCGATACTTCGGCCCTTGGAATTGGCCCGGCGATCGCCTCCCCAATTAACGGGACCGGTGTGACAATTAACCTGGCGTCCGCGAAACAGGACCTTTTGGTGCACAGTGTGTCCAAAGTGGTGAGAAAGAGCCTCGAGTTGTTGATAGTGCTATCGGAAAGATTTTGTGTGTTGCTCTGTGTTCTCGTCAGCGAGTGCAGGGGAGTGTTCCGATAGACTGATTTAGGCAGATACTTTTTACACGTGGCAAGACTTTATTTGCGAGACACCATGGATCTCGAAAAGTTAGTTGCTCTTGGTGAGAAGATGGGTCTTTCTGGCGCCGAACTACGGAAATGGGTAAGCCAGAAGGAGAAAGAGGCGGTGGAGAGAGAGAGGTTGGCAGCTGAGAGAGCCAAGGAAGAAAAAGCAGCTGAGTTGGAACGAGAGAGGTTGGCAGCTGAGAGAGCCAAGGAAGAAAGAGAGCAACAATTGAAGTTGGAGTTGGAGAGAGAAAAGCTGGCAGCTGAAAGGGCGAAAGAAGAAAGAGAGGCAAAGGAGCGACAGCTGAAAGAAGAAAGAGAGCAGCAGGTGAAGTTGGAGCTGGAGAGAGAAAAGCTGGCCGCTGAGAGGGCGAGAGAAGAAAGAGAGGCAAAGGAGCGACAGCTGAAAGAAGAAAGAGAGGAAAAGGAACGGCAGCGTCAGCACGAGATGGAACTCGAGCGGCTCCGTTTGCAACAGCGAAGCGAAACTCCCGTCCAAGCTAGAGTTGAAAGCAGCGAACGGGAAGATCACGGCTTCCGCTTGAACCCAAGCAAGCTGCTCGTAGCGTTTGATGAAAGGAAGGACGACCTTGACGCGTACCTTCACCGATTTGAGACGATCGCGAAGAGCCAGAATTGGCCGGAACATCAATGGGCAACTGCTTTGAGCACTTGCTTGAGTGGTGAAGCGCTCAGTGTGTACGGTAGGCTGACGCCGACCGATGCAGCCAACTACGCAAAGGTGAAAGCTGCTTTGCTGAAGCGATTTAGATTTACTGTGGAAGGATTCCGGGACAGATTTCGGACAGGAAAGCCAGCTGATGGTGAGACGGCTACACAGTATGCCGCCCGACTTTGTCATTATTTCGACAGATTGATTGAACTTTCAGGGACAGCGCAGGAGTACGATGAGCTTAGAGAGCTCCTTATTAAAGAACAATTTCTTACTAGTTGCCACCCAAGTCTGTCGCTGTACTTGAAAGAGAGGAAGGCTGAGTCACTTGAAGGAATGCTTGAATTGGCTGATCAATTCTTGGAAGCGCAAGGTGGAACTAATTTGGCCAAGGTCAAGAAGGAGTGTCCCGATGATTGGAAGAAATTGGCTCCCGAAGAAAAGAAGCGTGCACCAGAGAGCATTCCGCGATGTTTTCTGTGCAACCGAGTGGGTCATCGCGCGAAAAACTGTCGAACGATCTTAACGAGCCCTACGGCAGTAAAATGTTTCAAGTGTGGTCAGACTGGGCACAAAGCAGATGCATGTCGGAACGGAGTGAGTCAAACTCACCAGGTATACTGTGTGCAAGCAGCACCGAAATCTGATAATAATGCCGTCACTGATGGATTCGTAGAGTTGAAGAATGGGGAGAAAATTCCTATTGTGGGGGCTGTAATGTCAAAACAGCCAACCGGTGTTACGAAGGGAATGCCAACGCTTCCTGGAAAGATTGCAGGCAAGAAGATTACGGTTCTAAGAGACACCGGTAGCTCCACGGTTATCGTGCGGAGAAATTTGGTACGGGAAAGTGAGTTGACAGGCAGAACGAAACCGGTTTGCCTAATTGACCGTACGGTTCGGATGCTTCCCGAAGCAGAAATTGAGGTTGAAACCCCGTACTTCAGCGGGAAGGTTATCGCTCTATGTATGACGACCCCCCTTTACGACCTTGTCATCGGAAACATCGACGGAGCGCGAGGGCCGAATGATCCAGAATGTTTGGGAGAAGACCCGAAGATAGAGCCCTCGCCAACACAGCGGCCGCGAGATACAGTGGAGGAGCATCCCGTGACGGATCTCGCTAGAGCCCAAGGTGAAGCTGCGGCGCAAGAGACAGCGAAGGAGAAGACGATCGTGTCGAATCAGTTCACGGGCCGAGCAACCAGACTTACGTCGGCACGACCTCAGCCGACCGACAGTGTAAAGGAGACGGAGTTGGCCAGCCGGGAAAAATGTAGAGGCATGATCAAGCGGGTAAATAAACAGACAGGACCCGTCGAATGTAATGACGCGTTGACGGTGTCGGAAGAGACAGCGATGGCTGAGACGACGCCTCAGATATCGTCGTTGGAAAGGGCTCGCCGAACGTGGAAACACAAGAAGAGATCGAGCGAACACCGCAAGAAAGGGCGCAAGCGCCGCGCAAGGTACACAGGATAAGTGCTGAAGTCGAATCAGAATGTGTTGGGCAGTGCTGAGTGCCATACGTTGTGTTAATGTTGTGTTATCCTGTGTCACAAGTGTCGAAGTGTTGTGCTGTGATGTGATGTATAGTATTGTACCATTGTTGTAATGAGAGAACTTTGTACATTTGTATTGTTGGGAATATGTGGTGGAGTGTTGTACTCATGCGCTTGTGGTTGTGTTTTCACGTGTTGTGTAATTGAATTACAATGTCCAATCGTATTGAGTGACATATTGTGAATGTGAAGTGTCATGAGCGACGGATTGTGTTACAGTCTGTGAGAATGTGTGGTGACTGTTCGCGCTCGTTTGTGTGGTTTTGAATATTATGAGATAATATTCTTAAAGTGGGGGGCAGTGTCACAGAACTAGCGCTAAAAAAAGAGCGCGCCCCAAAATTCTTGCAACAACGGGCGGGAGAAACGCCGCGAGGTCAAAACAAAAAAAAGTAAACGTCCAAGGCTCCCCGGGCACGCGCTCTCCCCGCAGAAGCGTGGCTTCATCGACGAACCTCCTCACCCCACAACGGCGGCCGAGCAAGCCCGCGATTTTTCTAGAACGAAGGAGGCGTGGCCACGCCGAGTTGAGTCATCCGACGCGGAGGGCAGTCGAACCGTCTCGCACCTCTCCCCAGCCTTCGCTGCGCATCGCGCCGACGAAATGAGGAGAACGTTCTGGAAGGTGGCGCGGAAGGTATTTAATCGAGCGGCCGAGACGAGAAAGCAGGAGGAGACGGAAGTTAGCGCCAGAGCGCGTAGGGATTCCGCCGAGTAGTCGGCGAAGGTTTTGGTCCGTAGGGACGAAGCCGGAGATGAAGAGGATTTCCACCTGAGGGGTGAAGGCTCGGGCTACAGGCAAGAGCGTGTGTTTACCGCTATCGAGCGAAGACCCGTGGCAACAGCTGCGGGTGTGAGGCCGACGTGTTCCGGCGAAGAAGTTGAAGTTTGAAGAGTGGCCAATTGAAGACGGGAGGTTTCCTGGAAGAGAAACTTCGAGGGCTGCGGAACGACAACAACGCTGGACTTTGAGTGAGTGATTCTCGGAAGAGTATCATCTCGACTTTGGTTCCTCCAAGAACTTTGGACTGAATAGGTTTTCTGTCTCTTTAGTCTTTAAGTGTCTTGGTTGTTCAATGCATGCGACTGCATTGTAGTGCGTATTGTTGTCCGTGTCCGTTGTTTCAAGTGTGGCTGATTGTATTGTTTAGTACGTTGATTGATTGGTTTGATTGGTGACATATTGTATGTAACTATTGTGGAGTGTACATTTTTGTGTATTGCTTTCAATCTGCCATTATTGAGAATATAGTTTGTTCATCAACTCTCGGCTCCGACTTGTTCTTTGGGCCACAGCCGGCGTCCGCTGGCGCGCCAAAAAGGACCACTTCTAAATTGTCCACGCTTTCGTGGTGCGGTTCGGGGGGCCGATACTTCGGCCCTTGGAATTAGCCCGGCGATCGCCTCCCCAATTAACGGGACCGGTGTGACAAATGGATACCCAGCCACATTGGAATAAAGGGAAATGAAGATGCTGATAGTCTCGCGAAGAAAGCATTGAAGGAAGGACGGGATTGCACAATCCCTATATCTGGGACGGATATTCGAAATTTTATATCGCAAGGAGCTAACCATTGTTCGATGGAGAAGTGGTTTGAGAGCCCTAAATCAAAGGAAACAGTACTTTATGAAGTTGATCCACACAGAAAATTTTCCATAGCGACAGACCTCCCACGACACCTAGAGACATTGATCCACCGACTTAGATTGGAAGTAGCATACACAAACAGCTTCCTGCACAAGATACATCGATCCAACTCACCGGAATGCCATTGTGGTCATGCAGAAGAAAATGTTAGCCATATTCTTTTGGAGTGCGTTAAATACGCGAAGGAAAGAGAAAAATTAAAGAACAAATTAGCAAGTTTGGACAGACGGCCCCTCACAATAAAGAAACTACTTGGACCATGGCCTGAGATGCATCTTCAGAAAAAGGCAATAATATTCCTGACAGAATTTTTAGTGGAGACCGGACTGGAGAAGCGCCTATGACTGACAGCCAGAAATGGGTACTATGTAAAATGTGGTCATGTATATAATGGCATTAGAGTAGTAAGGTGTGCGTGTAAATAGTTTATGACTGTGTGAACTGCGTGAATAAAACTGTGTATTGGCATGTTATTTGATCTGGTTTCAGTGTGCTATTATGTGTTTTTCTTTTTCCTTTTCCGTATTGTTAATTTTTGGGTACCGTTCTGTATTATTATTTTATTTTTCGCTGCAGAACTTTATGGAGTAGCCGAGGCAATAGGCTCCTCAACCTCTCCACAGCAAAACAGTTAAAACAGAACAGAACAGAACCTTCTGGTTAACCTCCCTTTTTTTTTCTCTTTATCGTATCTCTTTACACCCATGCACAAACTCGACTTCCGTTATTCCAAGCTCCAAAGTAATACAAGTGCCAAGAGGATGAGTGCGTGCCGGCGATAGATGCGGTAATCTCAAAGGCCCCACAGGCCAGCGTGCGCATGAGCTGCAAGAGTTGCAACGTCGGATAACTTCGTTTATTCTCGAGCACACACACTCACACAAAAAAGTATAGCTGATCAAGCTTGTCGGCCGACACTGAGATGCATTTTTTTTAAAGAAGCGGGCGCGCTGAAAACACCGCGAAACACTGCGCAACGCGGAAAATCCGGCCGCCATATACTGCAAGGCACGCAGTTGTTGCAGGATCAACGTCGCTCACAACGGAAGCCTGCCACACGATGGCGTAAAATATAGCAGTGTTGCGTTTGGACTTGCTTCAGAGTGTCGTTAACTTTATCCTCTCTGATGCAACCACTAAGTGTTTATCCAACCGCATCGCCTGTTTCATTTTTTTTTTGTTCCGACACATGTGATCTAACGGTGGTTTCTCAGGGCAATGACGTAAAGGCTAATAAAGGAGGCCAAATCGAAAGACCAACGTCCTCCCTCATTTCATTTTCCCTCAAGTCAGCATTCAGTTGCACGAATTCTTCAGCTGTATCCAATACATGGAGTCTAGTGGTCTGTGCACTAATATAGATAAGAGCGAGATCCCCTCACAAGCGCCGCGTTAATGAGTCCAGGCTGAGCCCCGATCACTGAAAATTACTGCACAAGAGAAACACTGCTGTGCTCCCTTATTTCTATATCCTCACCGTTTAATCCCTCAATCCGCTTCCCCCAGTGTAGGATAGCAAAACATACACGCGTTTGGTTGACCTTCCTGCCTTTCCTTCCATTTCCTTTTACTTGCTTACGTTGAACTCAGCGCGCGGAAGAGAAAGTACAGCATGCAGTGCTTCGTGAAAATAAGTATAGCGGGTGCGACGTCTCAGTGACAAAGAAATACATCTTCGACAGTATTACGAAATGTTTCTCGTGAACAGTTCCCGAGTATGCGCCGCAGATGTACCAGGAGGAATAATAATAAAGTAAAACCTCGGTGATTGAAATCTCACGGAGTCATTAAGAATATTCATATAATCGAAAATTCATATACGCTGTCGTTTATTTTAAAGAACCCCGGGTTGTCAAAATTTTCGGAGCCCTCCACTACGGCGTCTCTCATAATCATATGGTGGCTTTGGGACGCCAAACCCCACATATCAATCAATCAAGCTTTCGTTTATTCTTTCTCGGGGCCACAGCGACATCATGAACAGGATTTAAGTATACCGCGCGGTAGAAAACACGGACGGGAAAAAGACAAGGACAAGCGCATTGCATTTATATATGAAAACCAGGAAAAAAAAAGTAAGAAAGAAAGGAAGAAAAGTATCATTTGAACAAACGTCAAACTTTATATAGCCGAAGCACGAGGCAGAATATCAGATGCATTACAGACATGCGCCATTCGCCAGATACTGATGCTCCCTTATCTAGGAGGGCAACCGATGGTTAGCTCACGCAGGTTCTTGAGCCATTCTCTCTGCTTTAATAATCATGCGCGTGTGATCATTTGTGTGCCTGTACGAAACCACTGCATTTTCAAACAGCGCATGACAACGACGCCTGCTGACATGCTGAACCAAGAAACGCTCAATGCCATTGCGAACATTGCATGCGCGTGCGGGAAGGCACTCGTGGCGCATGTGTGTAATGCATCTGATATTCTGCCTTGTGCTACGGGTATAAAAAGTTTGACGTTTGTTCAAATGATACTTTTCTTTCTTTCTTTCTTTCTTTCTTTCTTTCTTTCTTTCTTTCTTTCTTCTTTTTTTTCCTGATTGTCATGTATAAATGCAATGCGGGCGAATAAACCTTCAGTTGATAGTCTGCGCTTGTTCTTGTCTTTTTCCCGTCGATGTTTTCTACCGCGTAGTATACTTACTTGGATCATGTATCACCAACTCACCCAATCGTCCACTTTGATTAGACATGAACGGCTCAAATAATTGTTAGTAAAGTTATCGGAAAGTCAACAAGCATGCTTGTATTAGTAAATATACGGCGCGTGCGCACGTACATAATTAACAGGTGCCGTGACCCGTGACCGCTAATAGCCCATTCGTAATCTCACTGCGCTTTTCCACATGACACCAAAGTAGTGAGGCAAAGTGACTTTGCAAGGTGATAGACGAATGACAGAAAATTTCAGAACTGCTGTCCTTAGTTGCTAGTATTTTCTTATCACGGTAGTGCTTGGGGTGCTGTAAGTGAAATTTAGAGCCGTGGCCCCAGGATCGAGAGGTTTGCTGAAAATTCGGGAGCCTACCGTGCTAGCTAATTCGACAGTTCGCAGGCGGGCGCGTACATTGCAAGGCCTAACTCCTCCAGAGAAACTGTCCGCTCCGTATCTCGAGATCCTATACATTGCAAGGCCTAACTACTCCAGAGAAACTGTCCGCTCCGTATCTCGAGATCCTATACATTGCAAGGCCTAACTCCTTCATAAAAACTGTCCATTTCGTACCTCGAGATCCTCGTCCGCATGCCCGCGCCCTCGCGTTGCCCCGTTTTCCGCGACAGCGGTGGGAACAGCGCTAGCGTATACGTTCGCGTCAAACGTCGCCAGGTGAAAATCCGTTCAGAACAACCTTACTACAATACACTGAAGTCCGACGGGCCTTGGCCGGGACCACAGACCCCATAACGGCATGTTTAATTGAAATGTTTGAAAGCTTTATTGTTGTACTCGCGTCGAAACCTCGTATATGCATGCCGAATGCGCATATGAGTAGAGTATCTGTCAGGCAATATGGAATTTAGCTCCCACTCCTCTCTTTGTATAAGATATACAGCGGCGCCTTTTCTTTCTCTTTTGCTCCTTCACCGTGTCTGTGTTTCTGGTGTTGCGCTGTAAACAAGTCCACGATTAATCCCAACCAACTGGCCCAACTTACCGTCTTGCTGACATATAATAAACTTCAAACTTCAAGACCCGCAGCCTAAGCAACAGTCTTTGTTTCATAGAGCATTTGATCGCAAGGACGTGGCTTGCGTCGAGGAGGCAGGCACGTGTTATCAGTGACAGTACAACGATGCTGCTGTCTCGAGCAGACCAGCACGCGTTGGCGTGTTGAAAAGAAAAAAAAAGCGCGAAGCCAAAGCTATCCGTGATCTTAAAGCCAAGGCGCATTAAGGCCTTCAAGATTTGCGCGCACAATCTCGGAGGCAACGACTCGCCGCCGATGGTCGCCTAGCGCTCATGCTCACGCCCGCGGGTTGCCGCATTTTGCCCGCTAGAGTACGTTCGCATCAAACGTCGTCATGTCGAAATTTGTTAAGAACAACCATACTCCAATGCACTGTAGCCTAATGGTCCTTCGCTGGGACCACAAAAATTCGTTATCAACCCAAAATTTGCCACATAATCGTATAACCAACGTTTCACATACGTAATCGTTTTTTTTGTGTGTGTGTGTGTGTGCGGATAGAACTCGGTCGGAAGCTGCAGGCTCCTACTGTCGTCGTCCTGCGCTTTACGCTAGATCTGGCACGCAATCATGTTCCGGCAACCAACTGCGATGATTATATTTATTGGCGTTCCATTTTAAACTGGGCGGAAACGAAAAGGCAGCTCATGCGTTTTCAATAATCGAGTGTGAGGCATATTCAGTCAATAGTGTCAGTAATGTTTCTCGGCTATAAGCAAGCGCTACAATCGCATGTCACCTTATGCAGTCAGGAATCTTGGTTATCACATATTTTATAAAGTTTAAGCTTTTTTTTTCATGCAGAATCCAGAATAAACTTTATTTCCAACAGATTAGTTGGCGATCCCCCACGCAAAAAGCTGTGCAAACAGCTTGACGGGACCTGCGCGCCTACAGAGGGCAGAACATGCACAGGATTCTACACAAATGTAAACACTGCCAGCAAAAACAAACACCATGATACGAAGAAAAATATAAAAGTCGCGTACAAGGAACGTCGAAGCACTGGTACAACATGATGCACACTACATAAAAAAATTATATCTTCATCAAGTATTCACGCACATCTTATTTGAACACACTAAAAGGGGCACTGCAATTTATATGGGATTTTAAGTAATTGTAAAGAGTTGGTAAGCAAAACTCTAGTCTAGCTCTACCGTAGTTCGTGCGTGTATGGGGTACTGGTGCTTGCTTGTTACGTATAATGTAGTCATGACGGGTGTGTTCTTCCTGTTTTTTTTTATGCATGTGAAGAGAGGGTGTATAATCGCGTAACTTGGAAGCAAGTATATATTTCAACGAAAAAAAAATTTACTGCCAACCACGCCTCCAAAAACCTCGATTCTCCCATCCCTTGATCTTGTGCCTGCACCTTTTTCCACTAATATACCTAACGTACCTGGTTTACCTCAGCGACTGTCCAATTAATGTTTCTAAAGGGCACTGCGCCAGCGGCGACATTCCCCGGTCTAGCTGAGCAACAGGTGGCGAAAACGAAATCGAAGTTCCCGCTCAAGGTCCGCAGCGAGCGGTTTCACCGATGGGCCACCACACGGCGCCACGGCAGCTCTCTCCATTCGGGCCGTCGTTCAAACAAACCGATGTAGGCGGCGCTAGGTGGTCTTCGCCGCAACGCAGGAGCGTCGTGCAGTGCAGACTCTGTTGTCGACTCCTCCGCAGAAGAGCACAAGCCGTCGCTTTACGTGGTGTGGCAGCGGGAACTTTCGCGCGGTTAAGAGAGCAAATGGGCCGGCGCATTTCTTTACAACCGTGAAAGCGTTCGATGAAGAGAAAGTGAATGTAATTGTAAGCTAAATAAAACAACGTTTATTTCGTTTCTAGTTAGGAGATCAGTGAGTCTTATAGTCGGCGATCCTGTTGGCACGGGTCGCTGTCCTCCCACGTTTCAGGATCAAGTTTTTTTTTTTTTTTTCCTGGTCAATCTCAGCGGGATACGACTGCTTGCATAATGACTATCGCCAGGCACTTATTTACATAGAAAAGAGGATTTTTCAAAAGTCAGGCAAAAGACAAACATTACGTTTATCTAAGAATGCGTAAATGAGTATTTAAGAACGGAACTTTTAAAGAAAGCACAGTGTGCGCTAAGTGCAAGTATTCTTATGCGACGGTGACGACGAGCCTGTAGTTTCGTACTGAGACGCCTGATTAACGTCCTTCACAGTGAGAACTCCATTCGCAAACACGTGATCTTAACAAAGTTTCACGTTAACATACCCACGAACGAAAGAGAACGTCCAAAGTTGTCATGCTGCGGCAACGGCAAATGCTCATGAAGACATGTTTACAGGGCAAAGCTCCTAAAGCCGTGGGTTTGTCCATGCACGTCTGTGACCGGTTCGTAACGACCTAGTTGTATGACTCACTTAGTAGGTGGCGCTAGTTTGACAGACAGACGGACAGACAGACATATGGACGGACAGACAGACGCATGGACGGACGGGCGTACGGACGGGCGTACGGACGGACAAACGGACGGAAGCACGGACGGAGGAACAGACAAAAGCACGGGCAGACGCTTCGCCCCACTCATCATCATTCACTCCGTGTATATTATGTCATTTTTTGGTCTTTTAATCTTTTGGCCTTGGCACAAATAAACTTTTTTCACCACCACACTCGGTAGCACAATATGGACACCACGGAGAATGTTGGAGGACACAACTATAGCTGCTGTAAAGCTAAGCGACACATCCTAACCCGAAGTACTATTTTGAGTTTACCCGTACGGAAATGCACAGATGAAATTAAAGCCGAGGAGAGATTCAAAATATTTATGGGAACATATACCACGATCCAGGATAACGATGCGCCACAGAAGGCATATCATTTTAAAGTCAAGCGAAAGCGACGGTCGAATTGTCGCTTACACCAAAGAGTTTCCTAAATTCTGGGAAACTATGGCTTACACGACTCACCACCACAATAAGGTGGTAGTTTCGTAATATCAACGATCAGAACCTCGATTGGTTGTGTGTCTGAATACAGCAGCCAATGAGGAAACGTTTGTAACTACCACCTCAGCAGTGTCTCACAGTAGGTGCTTATGCTCCTTACAGTAATGGTTAGTTCGCACAGCGACAAAATGTTTTCCATCAACGCCTAAAAGGAGGTTCACGAGCTTACACTGCGATTACGTAAGACGCTCGGAGCCCGTATTGACAAAAGAGTTTGGAGGCTCACGCAAACATTTAACCCATTATTGCCCCTTGTTGCATATCTGCAACACCCATGTCCGTGCCCTGCCGATTGCAAGGATCCTAATGCACCGGTATAAGTTGTTCATACTATGGTATTTTGAGGGTTCTTCGTTCCACGCAGTACACTTTTCAGCCGCTTGGGGGCCACATTCGTCGTATCTGCAGTTTTCAAAATGGCAGCATCCACGTCGTCGTCGAGCTCCGCAAACAAGGTACTGTAAATATTTTTTTATGAGCCCTCAAGTTAACCTGCGCTGCTTTTTTCACTGAATGTGTGTTCGAAACACTCTTGACAGAAATCTAGAATCCAAAAGTTAGTTTTTTGCTTGCTCTGTTCGAGAAAATATTTTTTGCACGTGGTGTGTTGCACATATGCAACAGTGGGCACTAAATGCCACAATTTTCATTGTTGCAAATATGCAACATGGCTTTTCTGCTTAAAACGCGTCTTAGATATCGTGACACGCATTCGTTTGGAGTGTGTGAACGGATGTTTGTCTGCTAATTTTGCTGTTTTAACAATTTTTCAGGGACATACTGCAATTTCAACCTCAACATTCTATTCTGTTCTAAAAGAGATGCCGAAGCGTTTTGTTCATGCAAACCTGCTGGATGTTATCGACCCTAATGAAAGCGATTTTTCCGCTGATGAAAAAAAAAGTGACGAAGAAGTGTCTGGAGACAGCAGTGATGAAGGAGATGCCATCCAAACTGAGGTAAAAGAAGCTGGGGAAGAGGTTGCTACCTTGACAGATGCGCCTCCTGTAGATCGGACACCGCGGAACATGAAAAGGCGGTACACATGGGTGAAGAAGGATTTTGATATCGAGGCAGGTAGTTTCGAGAACAACTTTCCGCTGCCACCTGCAGAGCCACTGAGTGCAGTGGAATACTTTGACATGTTTGTTTCTCGATCCATGCTAAAGGCTGTCGTCGATGAAAGCAATAAGTACTACCTTCAAAAACTTGGAACCACTCTAAACCTCACCGTACAAAAACTTACACCTGTGCTGGGCATGTTTTTCAGGATGGGACTCGTAAACATGCACAGGGTTCGTGCTTACTGGGAAAATGGAAGTAGATATGAATTAGTAGCCCAGGTAATGTCCCATAACAGATTCGAAAAGATCACAAGCCACCTGCATTTTTTCGATAATGAAGCGGCCAATGACAAAGTAAAAAAAGACAAATGCTGGAAAGTGCACCCATGGCTCAGTTCCTTGCGCAGCAACATGGTTGTCTTGCCCCAAGAAACAAAATCTGCAGTGGACGAAATCTTGATCCCTTTCTGTGGGCGGTGTTACATTCGTCAGTACATGCCTAATAAACCAAAGAGTAAATGGGGTCTAAAACTTTGGGCACGTTCCGGGGAATCAGGTCTGTGTTATGATTTTGATGTCTACCAGCACTGCTACAAAGGTTTTTATGGCAGCCAGGGTGGCTACCAGCTTGGGTTGGGAGCTGCTGTCGTGCTCCAGCTGTGTTCCAGCCTACCGAAGCGCGACGACAACCTAGTCGTCGCTGATGACTTCTTCACAGGCCCTCAGCTTGTAGAGGAGCTTTCAAGAATGGGAATTTCCTATATTGGTACGGTTCGTGAAAACAGACTGAGCTGCAGCAAGTTGATGGAGGAGAAATTGATGAAAAAGCAAGGTCGGGGCACCTGTGATACTTCAGTCACTTTGTGTGACCAAAAGACAATGGCGGCAGCGAAGTGGCATGACAACCGCACTGTTACTCTTCTTTCAAACTGCATTGGTGCTGACTCGCTTACATCAGTCAAAAGGTGGGACAGCAAGGAGAAAAAGCACATTTTTTTCGATTGTCCAGCGATCATTCCTTCCTACAACAGATCAATGGGTGGCGTGGATCTTCTTGACAAAATGGGCTTCTACTATCGCTTTTCTAACAGGTCTAAACGCTGGTATATATATTTCTTTTGGCACACGCTCAAAATATCAGCTGTTAATGCATGGTTCATGCACAAGAGAATTCTCCAGCAGCACAAACGGCCACCTACATCCTTGAGAGAATTCCTCTCTGAGCTCGAAACAAGTCTGATCTTACTCAACAAACGACCACCAGGGCGCCCTTCGATTCAGAATGTCACACCATTCAAGAAAGTGTGCCTAAATGTCCCCCGGGATGTCAGAAGAAACAGCAAGGAGCACTGGCGCACATAAAATGCAAAACGGAACCGCTGTAAGGCATGCCCAGGAGGGTACACCTATGTTTCGCGTGCCAAGTGCAAGGTGATGTTGTGTTTCAACAAAGACCGTAACTGTTTTGTTAGTTTTCACCAGTAGGCGCCAAACAGCTATGCTTCAGTTTTGTGCTTTCTTCAATTTGAAAATTCGCCAAAATAATTGGTGGCAATAAAAAGTTTTTTTTCACTTGGCTTGGCCTCCATTTTATACACTACTGCCCATTGTTGCACATATGCAACATCCCATTAATAATTTGCAGACTATATCTTCAAGTTTTTTATTGAACATTTGTACTCCTAGTGACTCTAAGAGCATCGCCAAGAAATATTTTGAAGTTTGAAAAAATGTTTCTCATACTGGGAATTATTGGGTTAAAGAGGGTAGGCGTTGGTCAATCTTCAATCTTCACACACAATAAGAAAGAAAAAAAAAACGTCCACGCGTTGACCAATCTTCACAGACAATAAAAAAAAATCTTCAACGCAGAAACGTTAAAGAGGGTAACATGTAAAGCGACAAACAGATGTCACGTACACAAAGGTGTTCGCAAATTTGTTTCTGTACCGGGTATTACCACATTCAGTCTGCTAAACATTGCCACCACGCTGGCGAGAGATGGCGACTAACCACGCGAGAGAATGAAACCCGCTTCGCACGACGATGCTTGCGGGCAATGATGTAATCAGACATGAACGACCACATGTGTACATAAAAACGGTACTTTTCCGTTCGGACACATTCATGTACAGCCCGCATTGAATCGAGAGGGGAAAAGGGGAGGGGGATAGAAAAGACAGAACGAGGGGCAGTATTGCGTAAAGTTTTACAGCATCAAGGCGCAACTGAGAACACGATAACAAAAAGAAAAGCTAAACGCGAGCGGTGTACACTCTGGACGGCGAGTGATAGTGGCGGGCGAGAAATGCCGCGGGTGGTCCTTTCTTTCAAAATCAATGCTCGATATGCACAACACGTGCACACGCGCCTTGAGCTGGCAATGAGCCCGCACAGAGGCAAAGTGCTATACGTGTCAGAAGCTGGTAGAGAATGAAACGAAGCCGTGCACTTATGTATAAGCACTGGATACATCCGCGTGTAATCGGTGTCGTGTCGTTTATTCCCCGCTCACTGCCAGAAAGTCATTCAGCAGGGAATCCGCTCAGTCTGTGCCGACAAAAAGCGAACGTTTCTACGTGCCCTACAGTCAAATATCGCACGCCGTGTCATTCAAATGCATGTCCACAAGCTGCTATAATATTGCAGTTGCACGGTATAAAGCGTCGACGCAGCCCACGTTATGGCTCGACTTTTTGGGGCTGATATGGTGTTTAGATTCGGAAAATCAGATCAAATATGAAATACAGGGGCAATATACGAGACACCACTGTGAAGACCCACGAAAACTTTATGCGGTGTATTTAACCACGTACATCGGCACAAAAACTACGCCACCTAGCACAAACAAACACAGCTGGTCGTACAATGATTTTGCCAGTCGATTAATGAACTTGGTTTTCCCTTTCCTCGCCCGCAGGAAACTGCCAAACTACAAACAAAATTTGTTCATTCACACAGCCTTCAAATTTAGTAAGACAACGATCATTTTCATTCTGTGTATTCAACTAGAACGTATTCCATCAACTGCAGTGTCAATGGGTTCAGTTGCAGTATATTACACGCTCCTTTATTGTTTATTTCTCGTATTCTTTGGTATTGATATGCAGTGTACTTTCTTTTATTCTTACTTTTAACATTGTACCACCCCTCTAACTGGACTCGTATGTACTGCAGTATGATGCAAATAAACAAATAAATATTTTCATGACAGCGACGTTCGGGCATCCATGTTCCTATATCAGATGTGCTGAAGTCGTCACATCAGCAGGAAATCTTCAGCTCGTTTAAAAAACGGTTTCCGTACCACCTTACCTAACCTTACTTCAGGGGAGCGAATCGGGTCACTTTTTACGGAGTTCTACCCAGTTTCGTTGAAACAAGCTTGATACTTCCGTCCCCGTTCAGTTTCCTCGCGCGCACAGGAAAAGCACGGTATGCATGTCCGTCGAGTCGAGCGTCCGGTAAAAACAATAAAAACACAACAGCGCACAGTCCTCTGCATGTATACGGTAGCGAGACTGTCGGTGTACATACGTGACACGCTTATGTTATGCACTCGTCGCGAAAATCGGCCGACTCCCGCAAAGGTATAGACGGGGACGTTACAAAAACCGTGTTCCACCGCGACACCCTTTTCGACACGTACATCTCTCTGCCTATGAATGCAGTCCTCGACTTTCGTACATATGTCGCGTAAGACGACACGCGCGATATTGCGAGGAGCGAAGACCGCATGTAAAGCACAGATATTGTGGCACGTTGAAAATTATTATAATGTGAAAAATAAATGGTGATGCTTGCTCCGCAAGGTCTGAAATATTGTGAATACTAATCTGGTTGTTTCTAGACCTCGGCTTCTTCAAGAACCACACATTCGTTCAAATAAGTTCTGTTCCATCCAGCCTTGGGAAGGCAAGTCCGCTTGTCGAAACGTCAGTTCGACACAAACCCCTGTTTTTTTTTATTTTTCATTATTACTTTTAGTATTAACAGAGTCTTTGTATTACCTTAGTATTAGCTTAGTAATACCATTGTATTCTTGGCCCTTTGTGTAGTATACTCGAGAGTTCACTCACTCACACGAGTCTGTTGGCGTGAAATAACTCAGAGTCCCTTATGCATTTGATTAGCGCTTTCCCTACCAAATATGGGCTGAACTCGTTCACGCGGTTTGTACCAGGCTCCTACCGATGACGAGCTCGACTCTTCCATGCAATGAAACTATTCCGATTCATTTTGCCATTTCAGCAGATGGTGCAGTGCCTTTTAAACCTCCTTGGCAGTAACAACTTCGAAAACAAGCTCAAAGCATGCATTTCGCTATAGAAATGCATCCTTATATTTGAAATGTATCATTTCTTTTTCTATGAAGCTAGGAACAGAAAGTGTTAAGAAAAGAGTAGAGCAGACCTTCGAAACTTCGGTTCATACCCACGCTGGGGGATAGACCAAGACCCGGTTAGAATTCAAACTTTGATCGATCAATACAGAAGAGGTATAAATGAATAAATACAAATAATAGAATAACAGATAGAATAGATTTGAAACGATAAATGCGAGAAGAGGCTTCCAAGGTGAAAACAATCTTCCTTTTCTTATCGGTCAATGCATTGATCATCTCTCCCCTCTCCCCTTCCAAAAGTTGTGCGCCTCCGACCAACATGATTTTGAACTTCCTTTGCGATCGGCCCACCTTCAACCAAACGACGATTTGACGGCGTCATTGTGAGACTTTATGATGACGTCATCACATTTTCCCTGTACGTGAGGTATCAATGACATCATGCATGTGGTGCTCCAATCGCGTAAAGATTTCTCGCTTCCCTCGTGTTCACGACGCCGAGAGTCAATTTTCGAGCTTGATGAGGTTTCCAAGGCTTCAATGACGAAGAGATAGTACGACACGTGGACTGAACATTGAGCCAATGTAGGCGACTGCATACGAACGCGACTGAGTGACGGAGAGCGTCTGGGGCTTACACGGACATCACAAGAACCAGCGGAGTGAGAACTTAGACGAGAGCACGAACGAACGACTGCTGATGAGTGTGAGTTCAGCCGCGATAATGTGCGTCTCATGCCTATTAAAAACAAGAAGGAAAAAAAAAGAAACACGCGCGACAGAGTTCCTGTGTTTACGCAGCACGTGAAACACGTCTCCACACTCCATTATGTAACTGCCCGGCGGGTAGGGACCAAGTCCCTGGCGGAAAACAAGGGCTAAAGACATTCTTGTCGGGAAAACTCGAAAACAGCGGGAAACAAAAACAAAAACACAAGGTCGCCGGACTTCGTACGCCCCTCATCCGGAAGCCCAGTGCAACGGGCGTACAAACTCGCCGTCGCCGCCGCCACTGTGACGTTCCAATCAGTCACCGTGTCACCCGCAGGAGACTCCAGCCACTCGGCCGGTGGCGCCGAGACAAGAAAATTCGTCCGCCAATAACATGTCACACGGCCGGCCAAGTCCCAAGGTCTCAGACGGGAGAGGGCTCTACCACTGTTGCTGTGGCCAGGACGGAGCGCTCAACAGGCATGGCCCTATTTAGCGGAGCGAGAGAGAGCTAACTTCGCCATCCGACCGACATTATTCTCAGCGTTAACTAATCCTGGCGTTAGGGGCGCGAGACGTGAACGAGATGGAGAATGACTCGTATTAGCAAAATAAAGAGAAAAGACCGAAACCACTGAATGCATACTCATTGGAGGACTCTGCAAGCTATTATATAGTACAGCAGGGAATGGGGCAGGCGTGATGGATTAGATGTATTTGATAGACTCGTGATGGAGAGGATTGATAGACTCCTGATGGAGATGATAGGAAGGAGTTAAGGGCGAAGATATATAGATCGAATAAACAGCCCAGTAATGGCGTTGTACTGGAGGTCCTGTTCTGTTTTGCTCTGTTCTATTGTGTTCTGTTTCGCTGTGCAGAGGTTGAGGTCCATATTGCCTCGGCTACTCCATATCTTGAAAAATTGAATTGCTGCACAAACTTGAAGAAAAAAACAAGAGAGACAGGAAAGAGCGCAGCGTGTCTCTCTTGTTTTTTTCTTCAAGTTTGTGCAGCAATTCAATTTTTCAAGTATGAACCAACTAGTCTGCAAAAAAGTATTGCTACTCCATATCCATAAGTTATGAAGCGAAAAAGAATACTGAACGGTACCCAAAAATGAACGATTCGAGAAAAAAAAAACATTACACTGAAACCAGTTCAAATGTCATGCCAATACACAGTTTGCTTACAGCAGTTCACACTGTAATAAACTGTTGGCAGCAAACGATGGCATAAAACGATGGCAGCAAACGATTACAGAGCGAGTAAAAAACATTTGTTTTCCAGTTAAACGTAGTTATCAGCATCGGATCATTCACATATTCCCTTTTCGAACAACGTACAGGACAGGTATAACGGGCACTGCCTGAAAAGTGGGCTCTGCCACGCAGGCTGCGCGCTCTCACAGGAAGTGATCAAGCAGGAACAAAATCATTCGCCGAATGCACGTCTAGTCGGTGGGCTTATGGCGTTTAATGTCTCAAAGCGATTCGCGCTATGAGAGACGCCGAATTGGAGGACCCTGGTTAATTTCAACCATCTGAGATTACGTAACGTGCAGAGAAGAGCAGTTCACGGGCATCTGGTATTCCACCTCCACTGAGATGCGAACGCCGGCGGTATACGTACCGACCGCGAATAACACTGCGTTCTTTCGTTTTCTGCTGTTACACGTGCTTTTAGCGAAATAGACCTTTTTCACGGGCACCATCTGCGCATGCGCACCGGAGATGCTTCGACGGCGCCACCCCGAAACATTTTTGGCGGCTCGTGGCCTCCGAAACCTGTCGGCGCACCATCTCAGACGCGATGGGCGCAAAGGAACGCGCAAGCTCCAACGCTGCCGCATTGACCGGAAAGCCACCAAATTTTCTTTTGGCTCTCGCCGCTAAGGGCGCTGTAGTTGTCGTGAAAAGAGCCCATTGTAGCGGTGGTAAAAGTCACTGTTCAGTGCGCCATCACTGCCTTTATCCGACTTTTTACTTTTTAGAAAGGTGACAGCCTTAATCAGCCGGCGTGCTACCACACACACAAAAAAAAATTAAAGTCGGCGTAGACAACGGCGTGAACACGAATTCTCCAAAGATTCAAACTGGCCGGCACGGGAAGTCGAGAAACACGGGGCGAACTGCAGAGCGCTTTAAGAGGGAGATGGCGCCAAATGGTTAATTAAGAGCCATATGGTGAATCGAACGAAAATTGAGGTGAATTTGCGGCGATCGAGTTCAATGTGACTCAAAGTGAAAGAGAAAGAGAAAGAAAGGCAAAGGAAAGGCAGGGGGGTTTACCAGGCTACACCCCGTTTGCTATCCTACACGGGGAAAAGTGGCAAGGGGAGGACAAGTATAGAGAAGCGAATATGGTAAATTAGTAGGACAAGTAATACGTAATTTAGGACAAGTAATACAAAGCTCGTAATCGTTAGCGCGAAAAGAAAGAGAGATAGAGGAAAGTGTTTAAAAAAAGAGATCTACTGACGGCCAGATTCTCAGGCAAGCGCAGTTGCCATCTCACGAATGAAGAGACCACATATGCGGCGTGTTTGTGCCGCAATCAATGTCAGCTGGAAGTATAGCGCTCTGCGTGTCGTCGTCTTTTTGCGGTCTTCCTGCGCTTACCGTTTTCGTAATGTGACTGTACCAACTAGTCCGAATCCAGCCTCAGATTATAGTAATAGGAAGACAGAGTGCAATCGACTGAAAACGTCCAAGTAATTCAATGCGCGTGTCCTGAGAGCGTACTCTTTTACACGCACTCTCTTTAGTGTAAGCTGAAGGACCTGCACATCTTTGATGGATGCTGTTTAAGAGGTGGCACTTGTATATAGTGTCGACCACGTTTACACACACACACACACACACACACACACACACACACACACACACACACACACACACACACACACACACAAACAAACACACACACACACACACACAAACAAACACACACACACACACACACACACACACACACACACACACACGTGCGCGCGCGCGCGCGCACAAAGAATATTATTGAGGACGCCAGACATGAAAACAAAACCAGGAGAAATCGCACCCCCAGCCAGCTCGTACAAGACAGCGAGGCCATTAGAAAATAAAGTAAGCGCATTTACGTAACGCTAAGAAGCTCTGCCAAGAAAATTACTGCGTTCGATTTTCATCATCCGATTACCATCGGGAGGACGGAGACACGGGTGAGCTCGGGAGGACGAGCATCGGGAGGACGGAGAGGTGAGCTCAAGTCTGAGTTCACCAAATGAAGGGCACGAACTAAGCTCGCCTGAAGCTTGCTGCCATTAAAATAGACCCGAGCAGAATGGCTCACTCTGGATAAGCTCCTTCGATGATTGATTCGTTCAGGACGGTGCATGCACTGCCTCATCCATTATATCGTCCATCAATAAGTAAGCGATCTCATTTTTCGACACTAGAAGCCACTGAAATCGCCCGGTACACGGCGCTGTATACCATTTCGCCTCCGTCGAAACCGAAACCGCCAAAGCCGGGATCGAACCCATGAGCTTTGAGCAGTTAAGCACCGTTACTGCGACACCACCGCGGCGGCCAAGTAACCACTTCGAGAATGCCTCGGTTGATCTATAATTAGACTACCTTTTCTCGACATTACAGCACGATCTGGCCCCGAAAAGCATGTGAGACGACTATAATGCAGGTGAAAGCGCATAGGCGGAAACCCACACGAAAGCAAGATGTGGTAAAACGAACTAACTATACATGCTGTAATATATATATATATATATATATATATATATATATATATATATATATATATATATATATATATATCGTGATCCATCTATGCATGCGCGCGCACGCCAAATGGCACATTCCTGGTTACTCTGAAGTGCTGAAGTGATGTCGTTTCAGCAGCGAGGAGCTCTCCGGAGAGCAATAACGGTGCGCAAACATCCAGAGAACATCACCGCTTCCAGCGCAGCAGACCTCTTCACCTCTCGCCGCAAAGGACAAGATCAAATCCCTGCTCTTTCGTCTCGAGGAATTGCGGTGTGTACATCCACGGCCACCATGGATAATCCAGCGGCCACGGTACATCTCCCCTGAGAAATCATGAGAGTGCAACGAGTGACCGATATCCAAGTGCAGCTCCAAAGCACATACACAAAAGACACCGCAGGCCGTTTCTTTCACGCATGCCGACGCTCACCGTTTTGCACCGTGATCTCACACGATTGCTGTTCAAACGACTCGCCACTAGGAAAGCTGCACACTGCGCAGGGAGTAATTTCATTTGCTATTCCAGTACGTTCCGGCTCTTCTTGCATTTATACTTAACGACGAACCTCGTTAACCCGTATTCTATTGAAGCGAGCAGCGATGTCAGAGAGAGCGAGACAGAGAGAGTGAGAGAGATGGGAGCGAAGGAAAGACAGCGATGCCAACTAACGAGATCTCCAGTCGGCAACCTTGTACTGGCGCCGGTAAGAGGAGTCACGAATGACTTGTTTGAAACAGGCCAATGCGAAGAATTAGAGAAACAGTGGAATACCGTAAGAGTTCCATCTACGAAGCTCTCGCATTAAACCACAGTTGCAAATTTTGTCTCCTTAGCCGCTTCGAGGCGTAAACAATCCCTTTGATATATTAAGATATCTCGCTCTGTTTATATACCAATGGTGATCATGATTACGACTCTATAGGAAGCTCCAGAACACAAACGTGGCAAGCGCGGAACAACAAAAAAAAAAACTGTTAGCGATATGCATTTTTTCTTTGATAACGATTAAGTGTCCTTAACGTTTTATCGACTGATCTGGGTGAACATTAGCGCCCCGAATACCTATCATTCCAATCATAAACAATCCAACTGAAGTAATTATTCAATGCTGCGACATATTTACACGCTTTTGACACAGTATTCAGAAGAGCGCACCGAAAAGTGATTATATATTCTTTTAAGAAGACGGAACATCAAACGATTTTGGCATACAGTTCCTACTGCTGATAAGATATGAATGAAGCCGATAGATCATTAATGTGAAAAGAAGTAACACAGCACGCACTAAAGTCTGTCTTCGTACATTATCATTTGTTTTTCATTAAAATTGAGGTACTTAGAAGCTGCTACGGACATAATACAGGCGCATTTAAAACGCCCTCTCACATTTTCAGCCATAGAAATTCGCAGCGGCTCTCGGCTACTACTTGGGCGCACATATTCGGCAATGGCGTGCCAACGTCCACGGTATCTCTCTAATTATTTGTTTAAATCTCATTCCATGGCGAAAAACGCGGGGTACACTTAAGCGGCGACGTGCTAATTAAAAAAAAAACAAGAAGTTTTCTCACACGGATACACGCACGCACACAAAAACACATACGAACGCGCGCGTAATACCTTTCTCGCAGTAACCATTCCGCTGTGACCTCAGCAATAGACGCATTACTGAAACTCAAATGCTTTTAGCTACAGTGTCAAACTATACTTTTGAATGAAAGATATTCACACATTGGGCGTTTCAGCAATTAGCAATAATGTGAGGTATGAATTAATGAATAAATGGGTTAATTGATTAATTAATGATTGAATGAATGCCAGTTTTTGTATCCCTGGGCTAGAAGTCCCTCTAACGCTGAGGGTAACGCAGTAACGTAAGTAAGCAAAATATAACAGGTATGCAGATGGGAAAATGCGTGCCACGCAGGCGAAGCCAAAGCCAATTCGCGAGACGCGCGGTCACAATGACTGGCAGCCGTAGCTCGTGAGGAATCCTCTATTTAAATACGCGCCGAAGTATGAGAGACCTAAAGAGAAACAGAGAGAGAGAGAAACAATGCGAGGAGAAGAGAGCGCCTCAAAGCCAGGCGGAAAAAAAACATGTTTACTCCAACCACGGGCCGGCCGGCATGCGGTAACGAAGAGGAAAAAGAAAACACGAGAGAGAGAAAAAAAAATCGCAGCGATCTCGGATACCGGAGCTGCCGTCACACAGATGCCATAGCGGCGCCGATCCGCCGGCGCGGAAAACACGCCGGCGGCACGCTCCGACGCGGGAAACGCGAGCGCCTATGAGCGGCGCGTGCGCGCGTGCGTACGAGGGCTCGAACCCAAGAGAAATCATTTTTTTCCCCATTATCCGTGTCTCGCCATCTTTGCATCATGCCATGTGAGCCAGCTAGCAGGTCGAACGGGCGGTGCCAAACTCCTCCATCAAACACTGTCATCTCACCGATCGACGATCAGGAAGCGACCAAGCTCCTTATAACAACTCTGCCTCGGCCTCGCTTTTCCCTCCGCCTTCTGACATTTTCTACGATGTGCGTCTGCGGTGCACATGCACGAGCTATTCCCGCACAGCCTCTTTGCACGCCGTCAGATTTTTTAAATCGTTTTATTGGTGACCCGCCCATTAGTGCAGATGCGTAAGTCTATCCTGCCTGTTTCGGTGTGTGTGTGTGTGTAAGCATTAATAAGAGCGTTTTTCAAAAACTTGGTATTACCAAAATGCATTTTGTGCACCCCTATAACGCTGCGAATTTCGTCTACAAGTTCTGACTGCTTGCAGCACGGTGTGAGATGCAAACACTTTGCATCTTACATCGTGTCTCTCTCTCTCTCTCTCTCTCTCTCTCTCTCTCTCTCTCTCACACTCACACACACACACACACACACACACACACACACACACACACACACACACACACACACACACACACACACACACACACACACAGTCACTCACGCGCGCACAAAGCCGCTAAATGAGCATTGGTCGACTTCGTAAACTAAGGGGAAGATATTTCGTATTGGAGAGAAGAGAGAGATGGGTTCTGTGAAGAGTGCAAGATATTACGCGCGAATGCAGAAGGGCAGTGGCGTCGTCAATCTGCGCACGTTCAGCGAATTCAAATATTTACTCGGTCCCCAAGGACTCCTGAACTTCGAGTGTATACGTGGCGAATAAGGTCTTGTTGGCCGAACAGACTAGTTCTCCAATCCAAACAAAGTGCGTCCCGCGAGCTGCGTTGCCAAGGGCAACGCGCGCATACCGCCCGTGGTTCCGAGTGCTGCAGATTGCTGCAGCGAACACCGAAGTTGGAGGCGTGCTCCGGCGGGACGGAGAGCCGCAAAATTACCGCCGATGATCGGAAAAATGTGCTCGGGGAGGCGCGTCGAATAGAGAGAAGGAGCGAAGTTGAATAGCTCGGGTTCCAATGATCATCGCATGCACAGGAGTGTCCCGGCCCTCCCAACCCCTTTCCGTAACACCTTGAACTTCTATTGTGTTTTGGTTAGGTTAGGTCAGGCTTAGGTGGGAAGCGACAGCGCCGCTGAACTTCGCCCCCTACTTACGTCATCTACTTACGAAAAATTAGCGCAATTTGCACGAAGTCGGGCAAGTCAGGATCGCAGCAAAAGTGGTGGGCACCTATAGCTGGTCCTGGCCAGGCTAGGATTTTGCCCTCCGACATCTCTCTCCCTTGCTGTAATACAGAACTATTCCACGCTTTTAAACAGCGGTAGGCGCCGTCTACACATATACTTACCCCCGTATTCTAGAACCTCCCTTCACTCAACGCTTCACCTTCACTTGAGAAAGCTGATGGAAACGCCATCTCTTGGTACGGTAACTCACTGAATATCAGCAATATTCTGCTGCGATTCTTGAGTAGCGCAGCGTCATTTTCAGCCGTGTGGTGGCGCCGTGATCAACTCTGTTAAGTGAAGGGTGAAAGTCGAGTCGAGAAGCGTTTGTGAAGGGAGGTGTTTGTACGCGGGAGGCTCCCAGCCGACGCGCTGCGCCTCCCTTAGTAAGTCAAGGCTGAAGAGCCTTGACTTACCATACATATTTTTGTTTGCTTGTTCCTTCGAGTGCAAGGTGGCTTGCTCACACCTCTGATCGTGCGAACGGAGACAGGTATAACCACGCCTACCTCGAGGTACCAATTATGCAAAAACACAGAAGAATTTCAATGGATGCTGAGCTGCCTAGACCTCGGGTCTGCTTACACGTGTGCTGGGTTTTCGTAGCTAGCATGTCAGCACGTTTTCCAATGACATAACAGACACGTACGCACGCAAGCATGGTGGTATATGTTTGTTAAAGTAAGAAACGAAAGTTAAAGCCAAGGACGAAATGCACATTTACCTGGCTTGTGGAACATATCACGTGGCTCTGCCAGCCATAAATCAAAAATATCTTGCGTTGCAGAGTGTCGTAAACTAACCATAGCGTCCAAAACTACACATTACGCGCGTCACTCTGCCAATGCCTTGGAAGTTATAAAAGGGGCTACTGCCCCCAAATATTACATCTAACAATCGATGAATAAAAAAAGCAAGTAATCTTCAGCATATTGCAAAATATTCTACACGTGAGGAATAAAAGACATACCATGGTTATAGGGTGCACTGTGACCTCACGCACACCGCCGGCACAATTACAATGACACCACAAAAAATACGCAATAACACATAAACGAGCGCGCGAGAAAACAAATAATACATATCGATATGTAGCGGTAAGTGTGTCGTAACGAAAAAGAACGGTCAAATGAAGAAATTTACAAACTTGCGCGACATATATGTCATTCCGAGTCGTACGTTATCCTGCAAATGTTCGTACTTCCCTTTAGCCTGAACTCAAACACGACACATATTTTCTTAAGATCACTTGACCTCCTTTCATAAGTTAGGCGCCTTAAGCGCGCTTTTATACAGTATGTTAATACTTCACCGAACACGGTAATCCAATATCTCTGCTTATGTTTTCCCATGTAATCGTGAAACGTATATAAGAAGAAAAGATAAAACAAAAAGGTTCGCACAGGAATGCACCGGATGAAGATACGAGAAATGAATCACATAAAAGCCAGCGCTTCCAGCCAACTCATGTGACCACTCTCGTGCTTTTGCTCAGATTTCGGTCCGTGCCATTAAAGCGAAAAGTTGAGGGGAGAAAAACGAAAAAAAAAGCATGCGTTGAAGAAGGTCAAAGGTCTTTCACGTCGACTGGCAACACAAAAGAGAACGAGGTTAAATTATTAAGGGAGGAGGCGACAGAATCTTACAGAGCCACTTAACTATGCAGGCTCGAACGTTCGGACTAGGATACAACGCGTTGGTTCATCGTGCATCAGAGAGAGAGAGAGAGAGAGAGAGAGAATAAACGTTAATTAGTGCTGTCAGCAACTAAAGTGCGCGGGGCCCTACGTCCATCGTGCATCAGAATAATCTCGTTCACTGACGCCATCACACGATTGCTGAGAAAGTAAGGGGCAGAGGCCGCAGCCCTAGAGTTTCCTTATTATAAACTAGAGGTAACTCTGGCGCCAGCGTCTATGGGAGCTGCAACGCACGGCGCTTCAGCGAGCATGGCAATGATGGGTAGTACACGGATTTGTCTAATGTTCGTTCTTCTGGCTCCGTGTGTGTTCGTGTGGGTTGGAGCTGTTTTGTCAAAAAACAAAGATCAGCAAATGCTCAGCGGTTGCTCTTCACCACATTATTTTCAGCTTATCATTTCAAGTCAGGTCACGAAGTTCAAAAGGGTTCGTTCTTTCTTTCGAAACAAAACCGAAACACAACAATAAACGAAGCCACAAGTGCGATTTGCCACCCGCAAGGGGGGGGGGGGGGGGCGAGGGGCTACGTCGTGCGCCACCTGGCCGCATTCTTGGCAGACGTAAGTCGAGGAAACTCGGCCGCAGATAAAGTGTTCGAAAAAGCTTAATGAATGCGCCGCAACAAGCTCATGTTGATATCGCGATAAGCCGGAGGAGGACTATAGTGACAGCTTGCCTCCTTACTCGCAGTTAACTTTTATCTGCTTTACCCCGGTATTCTAGAACGTCCCTTCACTCAACGCTTCACCTTCACTAGAGAAAGCCGATGGGAGCGCCGTCTATAGGCACGACAAGTCACTGCATATCAACGATAATCTCCTGCGATTCTTGAGTAGCGCATTTTTTTAGCCGAGCTGTGGCGCAGTGCTCAACTCTGTCAAGTGTGTAGGGTGAAAGTCGAGTCGAGGAGCCTTTATGAATACGGCGGTTAGTGTCTGCTTTTTTGAGGGTGAGAGAGCGGGAGAGAGGGAAACGCACAGGGCGGGTGCGAGGTTATCGGCGGAAGTGATGTCAGTGTGGTGTCGACAGCTGAGCGAGACAGCGTGCGCTCGTTACGGCGCGCATTCACGGCGGTGTGCCGAGCAGACCACTCGTCGACGCGCCCCTCATTCAGACGCGCAGGTTGCGCTATCCTCGTCAAAGCCCCCTGAAAGGGTTTAATGGCGCCTATTCTTGTCGGAGGATGCACCAGCGCGGTGCGTCGAGCGGCCGCCCTATCTGCACCAGACGGCGAGAAGCGCCAGACTGAAATGTTCAGAACTAGCTGACGTTTACGCCGTTCAAAGAACGAATATCACGTCGTTTTCTCATTACAGAGAGAAAAAGAACGAGAAAGCGAGCGGGAAAAATAAAAACTAGACAAGTAAGGGCAAGAGAGCAAAGCCAGAGCTAATTAAGCATGACGTTTGATGCAACGCCATGGTTAGGAAATATTGGAATAATGCAAAAAGAAGTGTCAATAGAAAGAAAAGGGGAAAATAATATATAAAATGCATGAATAACAAATTAAAAGTGAGAACCTTGGAGAAACACACACAAAAAAACGAAGAAACAAGGCACAGCGCTGTGACTTCCAAGGAAGGCAGAACTTCAAAGGAACATGGCAGAGATTAAAGATTCGTGAACACGCGCTCCAGCGATCCCAGGCATTTACGAATTATTTTTTAGTCCTGTGTCTCGTTTCCGCATCGCTTCACCCCCTTCTGCGTGCGCTTTAACCATTCTGAGATGCAAGCCCTGTACCGCGGCGTCTTGATAAGCACCGCTCCATAAACTTCATCGGGTAAGAGAAAACAAGGTGGGAGAGAAAGAGTGAAAGCAGGAGAGGAGTGTCTTACGGTGAACTATAGAATTGGCTAGTCACGGTTTGACGTGGCAACGCACATCGAAACGAAAACGACGCTCCCAAAAGAATCGACACCATCTTCGCAAAGGCAAGCATGATGGGATGCGAAGCAGCAAGCGTTGCACACAGGTGGCGTCACGGGTTGACCGGCGCTAATGCGGGTGTTGCGGTGAGCGCTGGAAGATTTGGCGAGCAGCGGTAGCAGCAGGTGTTGCGGGCGACCGGACGAGGCGGCAGCTGGGGCGCTGCGGCGAGCGTGCGGCAGGCAAGAAGGAAAGTGACGTCAGCGCGCACTGAGAGGGGAGCGCGACGTCCACGCGCTGTTGTGGCATGATCCACTTGGCACCGCTCCAACACCTGCGGCAAAGGGAGCGCGTTGCGGAGCGTTCGTACCGAAGCTCGGGGGGACAGCTTTACACAGGCTAGTCAAAGAGCTCCTTCACATCTGAAAAGAAGATGGCTGAAAACAAGGCTGACCGCGCACGTCGATGTGAAAGCCCCTGAGGGAGTCATCATACACGAGCAAACTATGAGGCATGCTGTCACATAGTGTACGAAAGTAAACAGTGCCTCCGTGAACGATAACTACAGTTCTAATCACATGCGCTTCTTTGAAAATATACAAAAGAAACTCAATGGTCTTACACCAAAAGGGTTTTTTAAACTGCGCGAAAAACACAGGACGAGAACATGAACACATACGCACACACAAGCGCAAAACTGCGGTTGTGTTTGCTGATGTGTTCATGTTCTCGCTCTGTCTTTTTCGCGCAGTTTAGGAGCCTTTTTGAAATCGTGAACCAATTACCCTCAATAACACGACTTGCTTCAACAGGTGTATCCGACGAACATCACCCATTATTACAGTCCAGAGGGGCAATTATTGAAACGCTGACGGAATGCCGACACGCCGTCAAAATTGCCACCGTCCATTCTCGAAACCTGCGCAGTGTGCCTTCCGGCGGGTCGAACACGGCATTCCAGCCGAAGCTCTGAAAGGTGTTGCACCTCTCGTCCCGACTGTCCTCGAACCGTAATTACCACTCTGGTGCGTGTCTCACAAAAGCACCATCTGGGAGACGCGGGCGTTGATAACGAAATCCATACATCCTATTACAGGCTTGACTGCGTGCAGCCGAGCAATCCTGCATTCGACGACACAAAGACTCCACGTGGGTTGAAACGACTGTAACGGTTCCTTCCTGCCTTAGGTGGTGGTTTGTTTGAAGAAATACGTTTCCAACAGAAGAAGTAAACGAAAAAAAATTTATGTTCGCCCCGCCGTCACTTTCAGCAGCTGACATTTGAACAGTGGTTGTCAGTGAAGTAAGTATACGGAGAAGCTGGAAACACACGTACGTCGTGCTCTCTCGTTTACGCATGAATAAAGTAAGCAAAATATGGAAGATTATTTGAAATGCATACCCCCCCTTCCCCCCCCCCCCCCACACACACACGCAGTGGGCTGACTGCGAGGTCTGCGTGGCAATAAGCGGCGTTGCTCTTGGCAACGGAACACGCGAGCATCCATGCACATTATACGTATACGTGCGCACAGCACGAACGAAACGAAGCGCCGCTGCGGCACCCGGCCTAAAATGGCGACACGGGTCATCGCGCGCCGCAGGGTCTCGACGACAACGCACCGCTCGCTGAACGCACCAGCTTGTCGAGGCAGTCGGCACCGCACACGCTTGTTTACCTACTTGTGCGAGAGAGCTCGAGAGTTCGCGACTGCGGAAGTAATTTGGCGCGAAAGAGTAAACGAATGAGTTTGTCTAAACCCCGCTGGTTTGCTCAGACAGCTTTCAAAGTCGACTTGAACTCGGCCAACTGTAGACGGGTCGCAGTGGCGGGGCTCCGCGGTGCGCAAGCTAGACTCAGCTCTGTGCACTGTGCAAAAGCAAAGCTGCAATATACGTCTATTGCTTAAAAATAACAATGAAAAGAGCATGAGAACACCAGCGCAATATTTTAGAAAAATAAAAGAAAACATTGACAGACCAACGAGGATAAATTGAACTTTGTCTGTCCACGATTTTTCTAAAATATTGCGCTGGCATACCGTAAAACATCGCCAGTACCACCTAAACTATGCATGAAAACGATTTTTCCTGTATATATTAGTATAGATGACAATTTCACAAAGCAGCGCTCTTGAAGCAAGAAAATGTTTGGAAAGCGAGAAAGAGACAACAAGAAAATGCAGTTGGCGACGCTGCCTTTCATTTCACGCACTATATCGCCATGACGTCATAAATTTTGACGGAATCCGCCAGGGCCAATGTTATCCATTCTCGCTTAATATTTTTTTTTTTACGTATACACCGTGTTCGAACGGAGAGAATGTTTCAACATTGCAAGTTTCACAAGAAAGAAAAACGCGCCACCCTTTCCCGTATATATTTCGGCTGCCCTGCTGATCCTTCCCGCGGTGAGAGCCTGTCATCTAGAGCTGGGGGGACTGGGAGGTCTTGCCCTCGTCTAAAGACCCGGCGTTGCAACTCGGGCTGCCCATGTCATCGCCCCGAGAGGCATGGTCGTGCAGATGTGGCATGGGGCCGCGCGGTGGTCCAGGACCCCGAGGAGCCCAAACACATTTGCTAATAAAGTCCGTCCGTCCGTCCATCCGCCTTACATTTTGCACGAAGTGAATTTCTAGTATAAAAACTAAAAAAACGGACTGAAAGGAAAGCAGCAGATAGACGACCAGCGAAAAATAAAATTACGTAGTTGCGAAGTAGTACACGATCTTCACGTAACCAATTAAAAATTCTCTCGGCAGCTAACTGTTGTTTTAAATAGATTGTGTAAATTCTCGATGCGAATTGTGAGGTATTCGATTCGATTCGTAGAGTGGTGCCTGCGTAAGCGAGAATTCGCGCGTGCGCACACACGAACATACATACATACATACATACATTATACATACATACATACATACATACATACATACATACATACATACATACATACATACATACATACATACATACATACATACATACATACATACATACATACATACATACATACATACATACATACGCACACACACACACACATACATACATACATACATACATACATACATACATACATACATACATACATACATACATACATACATACATACATACATACATACATACATACATACATACATACATACATACACACATACATACATACATAGATAACCAGAGGATTAAAGCTATGAGTATTAAAAGCACAAATAAACACCCACTTTTCCTGTTGTACAATACACAAATTGACTGATCCAGGCGAAAACACGATGAATCCTATATTGGCAAAGTCAACACACATAGATTCTGCGAACCATTAGCTGAAAAATAAGGGCACAAGAACCGTTGATTTTTCCAAAAAAAAAAAAAACATTCTATGCAAATTCGTACCTACGAAAGTCCACTTTGATGTCTAAGCGAAACTCTGCGCCATCGCGTTATTCCAGTACTCGCTCGAGATCAACAGGGGGGCCACACGAGGTGCCTAATAGACATCCAACAATCGGGGAAAACTCACGTTGCAGCTGCAGCCGACATCAAAGGCGCGCTTCCATCCTTCGAGGAACGAAGTGACTGCAGCGAACAGCGCGTATGCGTAAAAGCGCGCAAATACCGAATCAGCCAGCGTTTTTTTTTTTTTTTTTTTTTTTTGGCAACGCGCCATATCGTAAAACAATAGAGTGCAGATCGTCGAGTGCAAGCGAAAGAAGGAGGCAGAGCGGAGTATAATTCTTCGCAAGAGTTGTACGCGCTACGTTGGCCTATACACGCTATCAACCGAAACGCACACAGGCGATATCGCCGCGCCGCTGACTGCGCACATACTCAGTCGCACGTAGTTCTTATCTCTTTCGTGCTCATCCGTCCGATTGCTTTGTCTTACTCGGAGAGTATTGTAGACTTTCCTAATAATACCGCGCTAGAGAGAAATCCCGGCGCTAGCGTCTATGGGAGCTGCAATGCACGGCGCTTCAGCTAGCACGGAGATGATGTGCATGTGCCACAGAGGATGCGATGTTGGAGATGACGGTATACTTGGAGTGTGTGCATTAGATGGACGTACGGACGCACGGACAGACAGACTAGGAGACGGACGGAGAGATGGACGGACGCGCGGACGGACGCATTGATGGACAGACGGATGGTCGCGCGGACGGACGGAAGCACGGACAGGCTGACGGACGCTTCGCCCCACTCATCATCATTCACTCCGTGGATATGCTGTGATTTTGTTTACCTTTCTGCAAATATATTACGCTAGAGTGGGGTAAAATGAGACAAAGATTTCAAAATAGTGAATGTTTAATTATATTTCACTGCTTACAATTGAACATTAATGCAGAAACTTTCTTTTGGGTACAAGGTATAATATGCTAAGAAATATTCCCATGTTGACGTCGTTTGAAACATTATTTTAAAAAATACAAAATGCTCCAGATGTCTCATTTTGCCCCAAACTGCGGGGCAAAACGAGACGCTGCGTGGGGTAAAAAAAAAAAAACTTCGAATTCGCTCTGCAGACTTTCACGCAGTCTTAAGAAGCCCTGTCTTTAAACTACACGCATTGGACCTAGACAGAACGCGGTGATCTGTTGCTCCGAAACTCCTTGCAAATCAAACACCGACAGTCTTTCTTTGTGTTAATGTTGTCTTTTCTTGAACGTTTAACCCCCACTGATTTATTCAAAATCTGGAGGCTAGATTTCCCTGTCGCATGTCGGAATGCCGAAGTCCTGTTGGTCACAAAAGTTCCCGGCGTCAGTGACTGACAGATTGTGCACCTTTGTGCGTGAAGTGCTCTCCTTCTCTTTCTTTTTTTAATCTTCATTCCCCTATCCCCAGTGCAGGGTAGCAAACCGGGCGCTCATCTGGTTAACCTCCCTGCCTTCGCTCTTCTTGTTTCTTCCTTCTGGGGGCTAGATATGTTTTGACGTATATTCTTCTTTTTGCCGTTTTGATACAGAGCTGCTTAGGACTTTCTTGGCTTTTAACTTCGTCCGCCGGGCTCTGTGAAGCAATGAATTTCAACTGTGCTAGAATCAAATTTTCTAGCGCGTCATTTTATTTTTTCGCTTGTGGTACTGGAGAAACGCCGTCAAAACTCACTACCAAGATGTCTTTGTGAACTACTTGACTGAATATACGGCCACTTCTTATGCGTCTCTTGAGAGCATCCTTGGGAACACGGAAAAACCGATGCAGCGCGAATGAAAGGAGTCATGTCCTGTAGGTAGTGCAATCAGTGCTTTTTCATGTCGTTTTCTTCCCAAGAAGCTCTATATGACATTCTATTGTATGTCCCAACCCTCCTAAACGAAGATATGCAATATATAATGAGTGTAAGCGGTTCAATAATAAGACACACTCTAAGGCAAGGATGCATTTTTGTCACGTTTTGCTCTTCTCGCGTGCCAGAATTCGAAAAAACTTGCGCTTCGTTCCCGGGCACCAAAACGAACTAAACTTTCAGTGTTATGTATCTCGTCTAAAGTAACAAACTATTTACGTTGTTGTACTGACGCAGGAGTAGCTTCATGCACGGATCCGAAAATTTGGCCGAGCAGAATTGCACACCTTTTTTACTGGTCACGAACACATTGACACTCAGCCACGTTTCTTTTTCTTTTCTTTTTTTTCGTTCGCGCGACCGCTGTGAGCAATCAACTTTCACACATGAAAAGGTAGACAAGTACCAGCACTTATCGCTGGAAAAGGGAAACAGAGAAAAGTTGTTTTCATATTAACTACATGAGGCGGCAAAGTCAAAATGTCACGTTTTGTCCCGTGTTATTACTTTACCCCACCCTCCCCAACGCAGGTCAACGGTGTTCCTCGCCCGACATGATACCTGTATAGGGTTTCAAGCACTTTCGCGGCTCTGTAGTAAAACACAGTTGACTGCCACGAAGAGGACCCGGGTTCAAGTCTTCTTTGATTATCAGCATTTTTCTCATTTTATTTTTTTATTTTTTCATGCCTATCAGCTACGCCCCCGACGGCGGTGACAACGGCGATCACTGGGCGCAGGAACAGGCACTTATTAGGAGGCATACATTCTAAAACAAATAAATAAGAAATAATAATCCAGTTCAACCCACGGCCATCGCTGCTCCACTCGCAGAGAGAATTCTCACAAATCTTCCATCCAATAGCGCTTATGCAATTTCGTGGCGCCAAGCACTTCTCGGGTGTTTCAGATACATCTAGCTGACTCTCCCATGCAGACATGTTTGTATATCGTTGGTTCCAGGTCAAAAACTCCGACGTCCCGTGAAGTTTCGTCAAGGAATGTGACATCGCTCACACAGGCAAACGTAACTGTTCTAATGTTTTACACGGTACACAGATCTCTTTTAACTATTAGCTCTTAACGTCGGACGGTGGATTTCGCAGCTCATGAACCATGTAATGTTTTCTTTCTGATATAGTGCCCAATTTGACGAGTTCTTCAGATAGCTACACTGTTTGCGACTGCGTTCTAACCGGACACGCGGTTAGCACAACTCAAAAGGACGTCGGCGAAGATACGTTCAGCCACCAAAGGTAAGTGTAACAAAGATACGCCACTCATATAAGTAACACACCGCAGCAAAAACAGAAAAAAACAAACAAAAGAAAATAAAGCGCACTTCCGACTTGCATGCGATGGAAGAGCATTCGCAGTTAATTACAAGACGCCGAGGCCCCAGAAGCGAGTAGAAAGTTTTAAAAGAAGAGCTACCATCCATAGGTTTTCGTCGATGTAATCAACGACTTCGCATCACCCGAATCCTACGCACCCCCAATATTCCACATTTCTACGAGCACGAGAAAACGCATGTCATTAGCACGAAATTGAATTCGGACAAAAACGAACCACTTGAGATATTTTTCCGTACAACATTCCCCCTCGTCGCAAGTTTCCGCGAACTTGTTTAATTAAGAAAAGAGGTGGGGAGGCAGAATTAATAATGCAGTCGATGATTCCGATTCATAGGGCTACTTTACTCTGAGAGTTGCTGTTTTCCTTAGAAAAAAACGTCGTTTTTGGCGCAATCGTCACTTATGCAAGTTAGGCAATATTACTACGATATTGTTTTTTTAGCACACTTATTGACTAAGCCATGAATGGCCCGCAGTCCGAACGGATGCTCCCTATCGCTTCATGTGCGACGGTCAGAAGGCTAGAAAAAGACTTCCTGTATAGTAGCTGCGTCGGCAACAGGAAACAAACAGCTTTGTGTTTCTAACACTAAATGATCCAAACTGTACTCTTTGTTATTCATGAGAGTCATTACGAATAGGAGAGGTAGGCACCCTCAGGGCGCCCCAGATATACTAATTGTCACTTAGCAAAAGAAAAAAAAAGGATTAACGAAGGGACGATATCACTGACTACGACGTGTGTAAACACAATAGAATCCAATAGGATGACAAAGACTCGCGCATGAACAGAGGTAAGCGAAACAACAACGCGCGAGCATATATAATTCATTATACATAACTTAATACTTTGTATGACCCATTATGGGCAAATGAATTCTTTAGGTGGATCAATAAGTGAGCATATAGCATGCCTGAAAAAAAAAAGAAGAAAACTGCATTATGCGGCTGTTCGCAAGCCGCCATCGAACAATCCGTTTTACTTTGCTGTCTTTTTTATTCAAGCAATACAATCGCGCGCCAGACGCGTGGCTCGATTCGAACGCACGCTTCCAACCACGAAAGCTTAGCGCCAAGAAATAAAGATGTTTCTCTCTCTCTCTCTCTTACCGTCAAGCGCGCGCCATTAAATATTCCACTCCCCGGATTTGCTGCGTACTTTCCATAGCATTGCACGCTGTATCGCGTGAAACAGAGCTTAGGTGCCTTCTCTTCCAGCACGTATACAAAAAGTTGTTTTCCGGAACGTACGCAGGCTTAGAGCTCCGTGGCTACAGCTGAGACAGCAGAACCCAGAGGACAAACCGTTCTCGCCCGTGCATTAGGTGTACGCAGTCGGGGGCGCTCCCGCATAAGCGATGTCCAAAATTTTGCTTCCTCATTATGAAGGCGGAGCACTAAATCCCTTCCATAGCTGGAGTGCTTTTCCGCGTACATGCGCACTTCGCAAGCAACCGCTGCAGCGAGGTAACAAGCTCACGTACGAAGCAATGAACGCGACAGCAACAAATTGGAAGGTCACGCGCAGAATGGCAAGCAGATCGAAACGTGCCCCGCGTTTCTCAAGCACGAAGGACGCACGAAACGTCGTACTCGCAGATACAGATTAACACGAATAGGCGTCTCAGTTGTTACTTCGCGGAGTCTGAAAAGCGCGACCTTTTTTGCAAACGGAGGCTGCACAACGATTGCAGTGACCTTTGTGCGCCCGGTAACTACAACAGAATCGTTCCGACGAAACTGAAAGGCTGGCCAAGACGTACGATTCTCCTCATTGCAATGTAAGGGCGCGCGATCGAGCAGCGTACACCCCCTTATTCTCTACGCGGGCCAACGTATAAGCGTGAGAGATGGGAGCCGCCATGCGCTCACTGCACCATGCATCATGCTCCTAGTGCTGAAAACACTATAGCAACCCCCCCACCCCCGAGATGCCCGCCAACAGCGGTAAGTCGTACATAGGGTTAATATACATGAATATCTTGCGGTTTGGTAGTTGAAGAAGGTACCTCTCGGTGGTTTAGTGGATAACGCCTCGCATTCACGATGCGGAGGTCCCACGTTCGATTCAGCACCAGAGCCTTTTTCTGAGATTTTTTTTCTTTCTTGCGTTTTAATATATATAGATACGTACACATATACGGTGCATGACATCGACGTCGACACCCACGTCGATGCCAGCGGCGAAAAATTACCGAGTGTTCATATAATTGCCATCGCAATAAAAAAGTAAAAAGCGCGAAAAGAAAGAAAGAAAGAAAGAAAGAAAGAAGGAAGCCACACGAGTGGATACGCAGCTAAAGCCGGTGCATTTGTCAGACTTGTCGTCAATGAGCGATTCCGAGCGTCAAAAAATCTGCGATAAACACGACGGCAAGCAACCATAAGCACTCGTTATCAATTAAACGTATACAGCCACCACGGTTCGCACAATAAACTATTCAGGAGAGCGAAACGTTTTCCCGTACAGCTTTTCATTGCCTTGCGAGGCACTTCCTGCTTCACCACTCAAGCGTTTCGCGAGGGCTTCTCCTCGAAGATCGACTGAAGCCGGGGCGGAGGCGATGTAGCAACAAAAAGGGAAGGTACAACAAATAAAAAAAACGAAGACAAGGAATTGATCAGGAAGTAGGCAGAAAAGAAAGAACGATGTCGCAAGAAACCGAAAGTCAAGTGCGACCAAGACTTCCGGGTATAACTATAGGCTGGGAACAAACAAGAAAGCTTCGCGTACCGCCCAATGTAATCGATTAGTCAAGCATCTGGCTACGTGTCTCCGGATATGTCGAGAAAGAGCCACGAATACGCCTGCTAGGTACGATTGTACATTAATCCCATAGTATAGACTCCAAACGCAAACCCATATTAAACAAGTAAAAAAAAATGTCCAAGTAAGGAGCGTATAAATTAGCGATGGGCGCCATCGTGTCGTAACAGGAAGGAACAATCGCCACATAGATATTACTCGGCAGTATGCCAAATGTCATTAAGTGCAGGTCGAAATATCACAAAAGTCAAGGTCACACCACTTCCGCAACGTACACTGATAAATGGGCTCCCGTGTTTTCAAAGTAACGTCGCAGCTTTTACGCGATTACATCGTGCACAGGAAATCAAAACCACGCGGTGTTATGTTGGTATACACACGCCGACATAACAGGCGTACGGACGCTAACGGCATCGCAGCGTCATCCAGAAGACATGTCAGGCGGTATACGGCATGGCCACGAACCGCGATCTGCAAAGGCGCGCCTTGCAGCACAACACCACTGCTGCCACGCAGACATACACTGTCACCCTTTATGAAAGGGAACACACGAGCGCGTGGCCTGCACTCTGCGGCGGCTGCCTACAGCGCCATCAACCGACAAGTTAAGAAAGCACGTTCGCTTTTCGCGTCATCTATGACCAAGCAAAATAACGAGCTATGGCCGGTAGACAAGCGCTGCTAGATTACGTTCCCTGATCGCTCGCGCGGCGAGCGATATCGGGCGGTCACATGCAGCTTGCACAGTGGTCGCGAACAACGCTTGATATGTTGCCAGTGCATGGACTACGCACTGCAGGCGGGGGCAGAGAGAAAGAGAGTACAATCTACAGCAGCACTTGTCTACCAGCCATAACTCATTATTTTTTTCGGCAACAGATGACGCTGAAAGCGAACGTGTTTCCTTTCGTTGTCGGCTGATGGTGCTGTAGGCAGCCGCCTCAGAGCGCAGGCCGCGCGTTCGCGTGTTCCCTTTCATAAATGACGTCAGTGTACATCAAGACGCAGGAAGCAGCGCGAATACGGGACGCATACATGGCAAGACGAATATACTTAATAAAACGCCAGGCCTGCGCGGAAAGCACGGCACAGTCGCAGCGATAGCCGGAAGGGCGGGATTTCTACTAGCACGCTGTAAACTTTTCGCACTACACTTGCAGGGTATACCCACAACGCCATAAGTCAATTTCTGTGAAGTTCGAAAGTACATACCACGCCTTTATTCGTCATTCAGCAAAGAAGAGGGTATACCCGCGATGCACTTGCAAGGCATTGCGCGCACTTTGTTGATGCGATGTCTGATGATGAGGAATAGAGGAATCGTGGCTCAGGCATTTGTAATGAGTTGGCAGCTTTAGACGACCCACTTGTTACGCGCCTCGTTACACAATTCGCATTCAGTGACGCCTCGTGGTTATTTCACTCTTCTGTCAAGCTAATGAAACTACATATGTTAACGGCTTCCTTTCGGACGTGAACCTGTATAGAATCTTTTAGCGAGGGAGTTTCAAACCCCGGCAAGGCTCTGGGGTATAGAATAGTGGGCTGCGAAGGAAAGGGTCTGTGCGAACCCCGTTCCACCTTGTTTATGTTTCTTTCATTTTTTTATTATTACTTCGCACGGTAGTGGTTACGAACACGAGCGACGGCGCACAACTACGACGCCAGAAACGGCCGTTATTGTGATCTCATAACATTTTTCGCTGTAAACACACAAAAATGTGGGCTGTAGAAAATGTGCAGACCGACAAACATTCAGAAAAAAAAAAAGAAGCAGCGAATCAAAAAGGTAAGAAAAGAAAAAGAACAACACACAAACCATCTAACAATGAATCGGCGGCGACCCATTGTCTTTTCGTAAACAAAAGCTGCGAGATGAACAACGGGACTTGCTTCCTCGTGAACACCACCTGCCTCAAATGCGGGCTGCCCCACATATATCCCACACGCACTGTTATAACATTTTAATGGAAACACACGCGACAAGCGAATTGCAGCGAGCGTTATTTGCCTGCACCGCGGCAGTGTGTTTATACATGTGCAAATGATATCATGTACGCGCCATGCACTCGGCCACATATCGATACAATGGCGATACCAAGACCACCCGAAAGAAGCGTGTCCACGGACTCTTTTCGACAAAGGCTTGACGCGCATTAGCGAACACAGCTTAATTACGCATGAAAAGGCTCCTTTTTCTAAGGCGCCACTCTACTGACAAAAAATTAAAATAAAAAAAATCTGTAGATCAATACGAATGTAGGCACGTTAGAATTAAGTTCGAAAGTATGAAGTGTTAATGTTATTAAAATTTTATTTGTCGTTGGCGGTAATGTTGATTTTGTCAAGTTGTCAACTTTGTTGTTATTGTTATTGCTATTGTTGTCGTTGTTGGCGCTGTTGTTGTTGTTGTTCAGTCAGCGTTAAAAGGGAACTCCGGCGTTCTTTTGATATTCGCCGATTTCAATGAAACTTTGAACACGTGTTCTTGTTGGTGCCATGGTGATATGTGCCAAACTATACAACGATAAGTCATTTAGTTTTTTTAAAAAAAGTGAGTTAAATTTGTAGCTGATCGCTTGTAAACGCCGGCCACCGTGTGTATGTGACGTCAGGGCCTACTGATTTTTTCGAAAACCCCGCCTTTCCCAGCAGACGGATGCAGCGCGCGCTTTGTTCTACGAGGCGATGACAACGCGAGCACAGTTCAGTTCTGGCAGCTGCATACTGCGTGTCAGTCGTCGTTGACATCGGGTCTTACAATATCGAGCAACGAGGAAATCGATTCGAGGCATGTCAGATGCTTCACGCGCCGGTGGGTCGCAAGCAAAAAGCGATGCTTCCGCGCTCAGATAGCAGCTGCAATCATCGTTGAACTTTTTTTTTATTCAGGTACCCTAAAGGCCCCGAAGGGCATTACATAGAGGGGGGGGGGGGAGAACAATGTGTTGAGTACATTTCAATTCAAGAGCAAACACAGTCAAGAGCGGGCATGTAACAGAAAACGGTAAAAAAGCAAACAAACAAACAAAAATAAATGGAAAAGAAATACAAAGCAAGCGCACATAGTACATGGTTCATGGCTGTGATAATAAAAATTGCTTCAAGTGGCTTACAAACAAATCGTGATTATGAACTGTGGCAATATATTCTGGTAATCGATTCCAATGAAAGATGGCCAAGAACAACGGGGATTGACGAAGAAGATTGGTACGGGCAAACAAGAGGAGGACTTTGAAAGGGTGAGCTAGACGCGGAAAAATGCGATGGGCAGGTTTGATATGTGATGCAGCAAATGACGACTCACTATGATAGAGCCGGTGGAAGTGACATAGTAATGCTAGTATTCGTTTTTCCGGGGAGGGCAGCTGTAGAGATTCTTTAATGGCAGTTATGCTAAATGTGCGGGAATAGTTCTTAGTAATAAGACGTGCTGCTTTATTTTGCACGGCCTCCAGTCTGTTTGTTAAGTATGCCTGGTTTGGGGTCCAAATAATCACTTGTCACTAATAAGTTCAGACGAGCTATCACAGCTCGATTCCGGGTCGCATTACATCGCCAACTTGCTTTTCGCGCTACGTTTACATTATGGCCAGCCGTGGCGGGGTGCAGAGGATCTCGTGACGTCATCGGCGATGGATCTTGTGACGTCAACCGATACCCACCATGAACGATGGAGCAGCTCCCGGTTTTCGTTTCGACTCGCCGTTTATTGCCTAATTAAATTTTTGACGAGTGCCTGGGCAAAATGAGCCATGCATCCCAGCTTTTTACAGGACTGTCGATACTATTTGAAAGCAGCATTATATGAATATGGTCGAAAATGCACCGGAGTTCACCTTTAAGCGCTAAAATTTCCGTTTTCACCCTTGGTAACTCCGAGTACAAAAATTATGACGCACTCATTATATTTCACATTAGTATTACATGGCACTTCCGATTACAGCAAAAACAACGTTATATACTTGAATAGGACATTCCGTGTACATTGCATCGAGCCCTTCAATTGCGTGGCAGTCACCTTTTTCCTTTATTACATGCACAGCATTGTAATGCTGCCCCCCTTCTGACCTTTATTATTATTATTATTATTATTATTATTAGTAGTAGTAGTAGTAGTAGTAGTAGTAGTAGTAGTAGTAGTAGTAGCAGTAGTAGTATTATTTACCTCAGGAAACGCCCCACTCATTAATTCGGAGCACACTGTGCACATGGCATTGCGAGAGGTAAAGGAGATTTCACTTTCGTCTTTGCTGACAGATTTGATCGAAATAACAGCGAAGGAGTGTACAGGAGGGTGGCGTGGTTTATAAAACTAGTCTAGAGGGCGTCTACGGAAGTTTTGAATTTATTTGGAGCCCACCGTGCATGCGACCTACATTTCAGAAGGCCAGACGGAGCCATGGACGGCGTGAATCTCACGGGCTCCAGTAACGGTCAGCGGGAGGAGGGTACAAAATTGCGCCGCTTCTTTGAGCGATAAGCAGCGCAATGAAGCGAATCAAACAAACATTATGAACTTTCTACCCGAAGAGAACCCTGATGGGATGCGAAGCCGCAACGGAGCGCACGGCGTTGGCCCGGTTGAAGCGGGCGTCAACGCGGGTGCTGGATTTGATTGATTGATATGTGGTGTTTAACGTCCCAAAACCACCATATGATTGTGAGAGACGCCGTAGTGGAGGGCTCCGGAAATTTAGACCACCTGGGGTTCTTTAACGTGCACCCAAATCTGAGCACACGGGCCTACAACATTTCCGCCTCCATCGGAAGTGCAGCCACCATATTATATATATATATATATATATATATATATATATATATATATATATATATATATATATATATATATATATATATATATATATATATATCTTAAAATAGAGGTGTTGTACGTCGAGAAAGGTTCAGACGTAGCTTGGCAAAATGATGTCCTTTATCAGGCAGGTCTGGCTAATGGCGAGCGGCGTGCGCGAGCTACTACTGCAGCCACCGATCATCATCGTCTTCTTCGTTGCCAGCAGAGCGTCCGTTACTCAGATTCATTAATATATATATATATATATATATATATATATATATATATATATATATATATATATATATATATATATTGCACAACCCGGATTTCATCCTGCGACCTGCGGGTCAGCAGCCGAGTACCTTAGCCACTAGACCACCGCGGCGGGGCGACGCGGGTGCTGGAAGAGCGGTTTGAAGCGAAACTCGGTGTAGCGTTTACTCGAGTAAACATTTGTTTTAAACGCAAAGACACGGGAGGCGGGTTAGGTTTCGTGTAAGTTTCATCGCAGATAAACGAGCCGGGAGAGTATTTTTCCTTGACGTGTGGTCGAGCGTTGCGGGCAGTGGAGAGGGTGAAGTGAGAAAAAAAATTGCCCGCAGCTTCCCTCGGGGGAACACTGAGGAGGATGCGGAGCATATAATTGGTTAACGGGGTGTTAAAGTGCGACTTACTTGGGTCGATGGCTAAATTGGTTAACGTGGTTGTGAAATGGGGTGTTAAATTGCGATTTACTTGGGTCGATGGCTAAATTGGTTAACGCGGTTGTAGGAGGGGGTGTTAAATGAGTGAACACGTACACACGTATGCGAAAGGGCGGCGCTGGTCGAAGGGACGTCGATCATTGTGTTTGTGGATTCGTTGGATTCATTTCACCGCGACCTTGGACGTCGACGCGCCGTACAAACCAACCGACGAGCGGCAACTGAGCGAGCGAGCGCCGACCTTGAGTATATATACAGCACGACGGCGCATGCACTGTCAGCTGTTGAATGTTCTCGAAGCGCGACGCCACATGCGCGTCCACTGGAGAATCAGGAGAATTGTAGATGTCGAACGCGGTGTGTAGAGGAGGAAGGGTGCACAGATGGTGGAGGAGTGAAGCGCGCGCGGTGTGTAGAGGAGGAAGGGATGCACAGATGGTGGAAGAGTGGGCGACGGCGCGACGGCGCATGCGCGCGCGTCAGCTGTCGAATGTTCGAGAAGCGGTGCGGACGGCGCGGACGGCGCGGACGGCGCACTACAAGGCGCGAGTATAAGATGCTTCCACATCTAAAAGTGTGTTGCGAGCGGGCGGGGGTGCCAACAGCTGCGGACGCTGCGGCGAGCAGGCTGCGGGTGAGAGAGAGAGAGTGACGCCAGCGCGCACCTGCCAGGGAAGCACGTGAGGAGAGCGTGACGTCAACGCGCAGCTTCGGTGTTACCTACTTGTCACCGCTCCAACACCTGCGGCGAGGGGAACGCGTTGTGGCGCGTTCGTATGGACGCACGTACGTGCGGCGTTAGACACGTGAGTCAAAGAGCTGCTTCGCATTTAAAATGTGAACGCTGCAACAAACTTCAACGTGCAGATGGAACCGTTTCAACGCGCGCTATGCGCTTACGTTGACACGCTCGCATAACGATGACGATGGAACATCGCGTGCGAGCCTGCCTTCGTGCCGTTCATGCTTCGTTATACCGCCGATTCAATTCGTCAAGAGGAATGAGATGGAAACACATGGGTTATGCGACGAACTATGGTAGGGGTCAAGAACACCAGAGATTTTAAATAGCGCGCGAGAGAGGGAGAGACAAGGTGACCATACTCAAGTAGACACGCAATTGACATGTGTTACAAGCTGCTCAAAAAGTTTATTTTAAAATAAACTTGGCGTTATAGTTGCTTGAATGTATAGGTTTAAACTATGTAATCCTTGTACTTTATTTAAGAAATTAGTTGTACCAAAAAATAATTAGAAGTACTGTATGCGCATTTCACCGATAGTTATAATACTGTATTATACACTGGAGAAGTCCGGTCACAGCTAACAGTTTGAGTAAATGAACGAGTATTCATCACCCTGCGACGGCTCAGGGAAAGTTGATGGGCAGAATGAATGAATCCATGAATGAATGAACATCTACGGGTTTTTTTTTTTTTGCTTTTAAAGCCCGGTCTAGAAAGCAACAAAATGGAGATGCAGTGACATCATCTAACCCGCCATTTCGTTGAGCGGCCAGCGTATTCAAAAGCTGCGTTTCTTTCCTCGTCGACCTGGCTTCACATCCAGAGGCACGGTGGAAACCGCGAATCATGAAACACAAGGGTGTACGCGTTGGTGAGCTGTAAAATTGAGGAGTGAAAAGTAGACCGGGCAAGACGGTGGTTCTGCCCTGCTCCAAACTGGCCGAGCATAGGCTGCGCCTAGGTCAGTCCGATGTCATCGATTCGACCCCTGCTTTCCACCAGGGTGCAAGTGGTAGATAATCCCCTGCTGAGTAGCGGGCCAGAAAAGTGATTCCGACCAACCTATCAGCTTTTCTCTCATAATAAACCTACCTCTCTTCTGCAGTGCCACTGCCTCGCGCGACAACGGTTGAACAACCTCAGTGTGCCACTATCGCCGACTACGCCCCCAAGCGGGACCTGCTGCTACCTGGTAGCCACTGCACCCAGGTCCTTAGAGCGTCCTAAACTACCTTGGAGACACTGGACGGGATGGCTGGGCTACATCTCGTACAATGGAGGCTGCACCCACCTACCCTCCCTCAAGTGCGGCAAGTTGGCCAGGTTGGTAAAGATGTTTGAATTCGAATGAGTAGCGCATAAAAACAACAAAGAAAAACAAACAGAGACAAAGACAGCACGAGAGCTAAGCTTCAAACCATATTGATTTAGGAACACAGCTGATTACCTACAAAATATCACGCATTATGCTGATACAATGACAGTACAAACAAAAAAAGGGGGGAGAGGGGGACCTCTTACACAAAGCAGTGATGTTCTAAGCGGGAAATCCCGCACGCGTTGGCAGCAAAACCAACCAGATATGCAATATCGGAAAAGACAGTACAGTCAATTTGAGGTTTGACGTGCCAAAAACCACGATTTGATTACGAGGCACGCTGAAGTGGAGGGCGTCGATAATTTTGACCATCCTCAACGTGCGCTGGCATGGGACGGCATTTCTCCTGAAAAAATTCGGCCACCACAGATCGAACTCGCGACATTCGAGCCAGCAATCGAGCACCGCTATACAGTAATCCTGTCATCAAGAAACCAACAAAATTAAAATCAAACTCACGCACACCTTACTACATTACAAGGTGTATTTCGTGTGGATTCATCTATGTTCCTAAATAAACATGGTTTGGCGCTCAGCGTTTGTGCTGTCTACGTCTCAGTTTTTTTTTTCTCTCAGCTCTCTATGCGCTACTCATCTGACGTCATATCCTGCTCCTTTCCAGCTTTTTCCGCCCCATCATTCCCTTCACGAAAGACGCTGTGCTTCCCCGACGTCACGATGCTGACTACGCGACTCTAATGCCGCCCACTGCATCGCCTGCGGCGCTTGTTGTACTGCTCCTGTCCGTTTTTTTTTTTCTTCATCCTTTCTTACCCTTTCTTTCCTGTGCGATCCAAATTCCCCCATATGTTTGTATATATTTACGTCCTCCCAGTCCCGTATACCCCACCCTAACTTTTTTCTCCCTTTTTCCCAATTCTCCCCCAAGTGCCGAGGTTGTGATGCCCTCGCCCGAGAGACAGTTACTGCGTCAGTTACTCCCCACTCTTCCCCGTAATTCTTCCACCTCAACATTTCTCTAATTCGGCATAGCTGTTCTCACCCAGAGACAACTACCGCTCCCACCAACACTTTTTTTCCCAGTTCTACTACCAAGAATCACATACCTACATCACTGGGCTACAAGCACCAGCGCGCTTTATTTAGCTCAACCATTTTCCTTTCCTTCAATAGACTGCTTATTTAACGCGGTGACAATAATTACGCAGCATATAGATTTCCTGTATACGAAGTCGGCGGCCTTGCAGGTCGTTTTTTTTTTTTTTCTTACAGCGATCGCGCACTCAGAGTAGGTTATTTTCGTGCTCTTAAAGTGGCAGTAAAGCTAAATCAACAAGAGAAAAAAATTTGCCCGATAATAGAAAAATAACAAAAATGAGGGCTATCTAACTAATGCGAGTCTTTCCAGAACATAGACACCCTATAGGTTATGGAAAGACACGCAAAATAACGAAAGCTGTTAGCGGAACACAGGGCGCATTACTTCAGCACAAACTACTCTCGAGAGAACACAGCATCTCATTTGGTTAATAATAATAATAATAATAATAATAATAATAATAATAATAATATATTATTATTATTATTATTATTATTATTATTATTATTATTATTATTATTATTATTATTATTATTATTATTATTATTATTATTATTATTATTATTATTAATTTATAATTATATACATAATTTATAATTACATATATAATTTATACTGATAATATAAAAACAGCTTTCGCTGTGATAATTCTTTAGCATGCCGCTATAAAAGTAAGTACACACGCCACTAGCATCGCATCTACATCCAAACACGGCCACAGCGTCCGGAATTCGATCCTTCGACCTTCGAGTCAGCGATGTACTAGGATAAAAAAGGCACTATACAACGGGCCGCCTGCAAAAAAAAAAAGCGCAAGAACTGTCTGTCTACCAAGCAGCGGTGACTCTCGTTCAGGCAAAACGTAACTCGCTAGTTAATGGGGAAGCACAACTACTCGCTGAAAACAATGAAAGCCGACGACAGCGTCACTCTCAGCGTGAAGGCAATAAACGTGACCACGCCGATACGGTACAGGCTCGAACAATGGTCGGCGCCGTCCCTGTCGTTGTACGGCACACACGTCAATCCGTGCCGTTTTCGTTCACTAACAAGAGCGATGATACCATACTACGTCGTCACTTGCCAGACAAAAGCCAGTGACACGGTGACGACAACAACGATGTTGCAACAGGACCCGGTCTACTCGTTAACAAGCGCAGACAACCGACTGGGAAGGATCCAAACGCCAGGTCACGGGGCAGTTTTTTTAGGGGCGAAGCTCCTTAAGCCGTCGGTTGCGTCCCCGATGTACGTACGTACGTACGTACGTATGTATGTATGTATGTATGTACGTACGTACGTATGTATGTATGTATGGACGTACGTACGTATGTATGTATGTACGTACGTACGTACGCACGCACGCACGCACGCATGCATGCATGTATGTACGTACGTACGTACGTATGTAGTAGTAGTAGTAGTAGTAGTAGTAGTAGTAGTAGTAGTAGTAGTAGTAGTTAACCACCTCTCGTTCAGTAATTGCATTGTCCGCTGGATGGCGGTACTTGTATGTGATGAATATGTAATGAAAATATGCAAGATGACGGTACTTTGAGTGTCCACTAGACGGACGGACAGACAGCAAACAGGCGGGCAGACGGACGGACGGTCGCACGGACATGAATGGACAGACGGACACAAGAACGGACGAACTGACGGACGCACGATAGGACGGACTGACGGACGCTTTGCCCCACTCATCATCATTCACTCCGTGGATATGCTGTGATTTTGTTTTATAAAGAAAAACTATTTTTGAGGAGTCATGAAATTTTCTAGATATGGCGAGAACTGGCGAGACCTCGTCGGTGGTATTGGCGTCAACATAAATGAATCATAGAACTTAAAAATAATATGAGTAAGTAGTAAAGTCGCCCTAAAGTCACGTGATATTCGAGTGGATGTGCGCGAGCCGTGGGTGTATATACCGCAAATGACATCATCATTTGAAGTAATCAAACGACATCGTCATCTGGTCAAAGATTGGCCGATCGCCTCCACGATCAGCCAATCTTTGAAAACACTAGTTGCGGAAAACACTTGATGCGCAGGAATCTACCAGGCGGAGATCAGCGCAATAAACCCAGAAGGAAAAGTGAGAAAAAAATCGCGTAGCTTGTTGCAGCGAAGGCGCAATACTGTACAGACGGCGCAGCTGATTGGCACCTGTACAAGTTCGCCACCTTTCCTCGAGCGAAAAAAAGCGGCCCTCTGAAGCTGAGGTGGGGGTGGTGATAGTGGGGGAGGGGTGTGTGAAAGAGATGAAATTAGTGATGAACAATACAGGTCATGTTAATTTTTTGGCATGTATTGTTAATTAACGTGACATTTCTTTCCTTGAGAGAAATAGCGTATGTGCAGAATAACAACACCCAGCAATTCCACTAGTCTGCAAGCTCGCATAAAAATACCACTTACTGGAATCACGCTTGTACTGAATGTAAGGGAAGTTTCGGTTGCACCTCTGAATGGGCTGCACTGAATAGGAGTGGGCACACACTTCGCATAAAAGCTCTACTACCCGTCTGAATCCGCCAGGCATGTGACACTCGACACAAACGAACGTTAAAAACTCACAAAATACATAGGATATTCATTACAAATACACGCACCTATAATATGCTCTATTCCAATGATCGCTACACCTGAAAGGATCATAGAAAGTGGTTGACTATAGTAGCACAAGAGCTTCGATGGTTGGTGATAAATGTAGTCAATCACCGAAGCAATCACCGTAGTAATTGTTGAACCGACGCTTGCAAAACGCCTCAGTAGATGAAAAAAACTGCGATATTATGACCAAAAAAAAAAGGACAAGCGAAAAACTGCGAACAGCGGCCGGTCTTCCGTGCGAATCGGCAAGCGACCCGCTGTCAAAGAGTCCATCTGGGCCGGTCAGCAACCGGACAGGCGGAAACTTGGTTTTCGCTGTGTTTTCTTAAGTTTAGTAAATTTTGGCATCTGACAGTGCACACCAGCTTAAAAAACGAACACGCGCACGGAAGGACGTAACAAGTGCTTTGTCCGGTGTTTAACCTGCAGTGCGCGCTTCCATGAGCCGTAACGACTTACCAACTAGCCCGCAAGTACGCTTTCGACAAATATTCTTATATGGCTTTGTCCAAGCCTTTGCTGTCTCTTCTCTCCGCCTTTTCCCTCTCTGTTATTTTACATTTTTATTCATTTCCATCTGTATCCTATTCTCTCTCTCTTTATTTTTGTCTCTCTGCAAATTTCTCTCCGTTTCTCCTTATCATTCTTCGTATGCCTCTTCTTTTATTTCACACGTATGACTGCTCTTTTATTTACCTCCTCATTATAATCCTCGCGATCACTTTCCTTTCCCGTCCCCTTGCTACACTACTACGCCTTCGTATCGAGGGTGCGCGCATTCGAGTCCCGTCACGTGAAGAACGTTTTCAGTCATTTTTTTTTCTTCTCTATTTCTTTCTCTCTCTCTTTCTCTCTCTTTATTTTTCTCCCTTTCTTTACTTCTTTCTCTCTTTCTTTTTTCATTCTTTCTTCCTTTACTAGCTCTCTCACACACGCGGGTTATTACACGCCACGCCTGAAAAATTGACGGACGTGCGAAAAATCGGCTACATGAGGATTCGGAGAAAATTCGTGAGACTGTGGTCCGTGGGGGTGCTAACACTTCCTATAAAGTTGATTGCGCCGCGTGGCTCACATGTCCCGCACAAAAGCCGCTTTCAAGGGGTCACAAATATTGAGCGGCAGGTGGCGTTGTGCTCGCGAGCGTTTATCACGACCACCACCACCATCATCATCATGGTTGTTAGAACGGTAGCGCCGGCGATGACGCCTGGCGGAAAGCCTGGGTGGCGGCACACGAGAAAAAAGCGGCTCTCTTTGGCGGTGGCGGTTGGAGCGAACCATAGATTTTCACACAATAATACCTAGAGAGGAATCTGGCGCTGCGATCGTGCACGCCCATGAGAATTATGAGAAGTACAGGCTTCGGATTCGATAGGGTTAGCTAACGAACCGCCTACACATCTTTTTCTACAGTTTCAGTTTCGTTCTTCGCGCAGCGCGGGTAGTGGGGTGCGGAGAAAACGCTGAAGCAGTGTCTTTGTTGTTCGAAGAGGCTAAAGACAAATGGGTCTCTATATTTTATGCGACGTTAGAGCTCTATGAGTCGCATTTGACAGTTTAAACGAAGCATCGTCCAGTCACCGCTGCGCATAGACGTAGTGTCTCATGCCAGTGCAGGATATTCCATCGTGTTCACGTTTTTTTCACGAGCACGTCTTGCCTAAACTCGCTCGAAATGACAGCAAAACGACGGTAAAGCTAAGCAGACGCACCGTCATGCTCTTCTGACTCGACTTCAGAACAAAATAAGATGTGCGTTGGGGGCAGATCACTCGGACAACGCAGCTGACATCGCAGTGTTTCTCACTTGATACTACACTGTTACTTTCATAAATAGAAAAGACATACTTTCGAGTGAGAGTGCGCGCATGTTTTTTGTCAAGTTCTGCAAAAATATTTCTTCAAATCTTGATGCCCAATCCGGAACGCAATGTCAAAGCGATGCGCACTATGGTGGTTAAATATTTGTTCAGGCTGCACTTTTTTTCTCATAGTTACAGAAATATTTTTGCGATAAAGTTTACGTACAAGATAATGAAGCAAGTTTCGAATAGATATAATTTCGTATTACCGTCTTATACTCGGCAAACAAGCGTTGCGAATCGCAAAAACGTAATTCATCTAAAGCAGATACGAAGCCTCTACTTCCCATCATTCCCGCGTAGACACTAGCGCCAGATTACCCTCTAGTTATTATTCTATGAAACTCTACGGCACGAACGGTTGTCTTTAGCGGTGGGTCTGCGGTAGACGGCACCGCGGGCCACCTGCCATGGGCCCTCGTGGTAAGTCAAGCGTTGGCGAAGCCACCTTGAGTGTGTTCTTGTGTCTGTTATTTATTTATTTATTTATTTACAAATACTGCTGTCCCATGCCTGGGACATTGCAGGAGCGGGTACAGAAAATTCAACGAAAGCACAGAAACAAACAATAGTGCGCACAAATTTATGTGACTAACACATAAAATTTTTCCCGAACTCTGCAGTGTTCAGTCTACGCAATGCACCATCAAGCTTGTTCCAAACTTCCACCACACGCGGAAAAAAAAAAAAAGATTTGAAACAATCCAAACGAGACCTGAAGGGTACAAGGTTCAAAGCGTCTGTACTACGTGTTGTACGCGCTGGTATATCAGCGAAAGTTATGTTTTTGAGCGTTGTCTAATTCTGTGTAAGGTTGTTTTAGCGTGTTGGTACAATAAATGATGTATATTAATTCGACTGGCGATATCGTCGATCTAAAACAGTTAAATAAATTAGTGTTGTTTGGTTCGTTCCGACCACGACTGCTGTGTCCGTTCACTCCAAGAACGTGGCACTGCAGACCCCGCAGGTCTCAAAGTATTACCACGCGCCAAACTTATTTCTGGAATGTATACCGTTTGCGTTACCGGTGTGCAACTCATAGCAAGTTGTCATTGTTTAAGACATCGAACGCGCAGTGAAGAGTCTAGTCCAGGAGCTCATCTTGGGTTAAAAGCTCACGATTGTTCGGATCGAACTCTCAACTCCCATACGAGATCAATGTTTCCACCGAACCCGCGCCAAAAGAAAACACGAGCTGCACTGATCACTCAGAGAATCACCAGGCTCCAGCGATTCCCTCACTCAACATCCGATGGCAAGTCATAAGCCACTAAGAACTCCATATGTTTAGACTCTTAGGGGATCAGAAGACCCACCATCATATTTTCGGCCGTAGTGTTCCCCTCCATACTGTCGCCATATATACTTTCCCTGTAGTTTTCACGACCATCAGACTCGCTGTCATGATCATCCGTTACGCAATTTAACCGCTTCCTCAAACACAACCATCTTTCTCGCATACCGTCGCTGAGTCAAGACGCGTGAAGGACTGAACGATGAGTGCCGCAGGCCCGTTTGCGATAGCCCGTTATGTCTGCAGTAAAGACGACTCGAATGCGACAAGTAACATGTGACTATATATTCGACAAAAAAAAAACGAAAATCATTGCGCAGCAAGTGGGACTAAAAAACGAAGTTCTGAAGCACGTCTATACCGACGGATGCAGTATACGTCCTTCGATTTGCATATGCAAATAGCCGTTACACTCCTCCCTGTACACATGTAAATAGTCACTCGTACCATCTCCATCTCTCCGTGTACTTTACTCCTCCCACGTCCGCTGATGGCCATTGTTAAGGCGTCAGCCACCAGAGCTAGACAATTACATGCCGCTTACTGATTTCCTTCTCCCTCCTTCCCCCCCTCCTTTTGTATACTTTTGCTCAAGTACACAACTACTTAATAAATTAGGAACTAAACAAAACGTATTTCCCGCGTGGCGGCAGCACGAACGAGGCATTGCGACGTCCGCCGCATAAATACTACGCTTCAACAATCGACGGTGGAACGTGTGCACGTGATGTATAAGCATGTATACACTGTCCGCAAGAGTCACCGCACTCGGAGGAGGAGGGGAAACCTTCTCCCCGAGTGCTTCGACGGAGAGAGGACCATTCGTGCGACGCTATCGTATCGCGAGAACCGGCTCGGCACAGAAGACGTAGCGCGGCCGAAAAAAGAAAAAAAATCGAAGAAGAAGGCAAACTCATCGAACGAACGACTCGCGATGATCCAATTATACGCCGATCAGGGGGGACACGCCCGGCGAAAAGCCATCGTATTAGGCGTGCCATAGAAGAAAAAAAAAAGGCGCCACTTTTCCATCCGTTGCGTTATTTTTTTTTTCTTCGCGTGTACTTGTTTCAGCAAGTAACCTCTTCGGCACAACGAAATTGGGATCACATCTGGGCACCGAACACAATATGGAAAGAGAAGAAATTAAGCCTGCTGCTACTAATGCAGAACGCCTCCTCCCTTAAAAAAAAAAAGAGGGGAGCCGCCCTATCAATAGGAGGTACTGTTGCCATGGGCAACTCTACACCAGTAGAGGCCCAGTGCGAGAGAAAATAGGACAGGGATAGAGTTAAGCTGGGGTTTTAGGGCCACACGATCGACCGTGGCCGCTGTACCAAAAAGATAAAAAAAAGCTGCAAGTGCAGCAGAGTCACACTTGTACAACATAGCCGGATGTGCAGGAACAAATTCACAGCTATTAGGAGCAACGCCACAACGATCTGTCACTCACGTCGCAATCGTCCGCAGCGATAACCTCGAAGTTGGTCGAAAATCACGTCAAGCGACAAATCCCCGGACGGTAGATCCGTGCTACAAGGACAGCGGCGCCAACGTGGAGGTTATGTGGAGCTTTTGAAGCGGTTGCGTCACTGACGCTGCAATTACCTAAAACGACCCTGGTTACCTCAACGAAGACGAGCGAGCAGGAAGCAGCTTCGACGTCGACATACACATACAGGTATATATACACCCAACGCCCCATCCGAAAGGGCAGGTACATAAAAGGCGGGAGCCTACCCTTGTAATGACGTCAACAGGGCGTGGCTGTTGAACCGCGCCTATATATAGCCTACACAGCACCTATATGTTTCTAAAGGCGGTATATATAGCGACAGCACACGAGAGTCAAGCCCCAATTCAAGCTTTTTATTCTACGTTGAAAAAAAAAACAAAAGCGTAAGCAAAGAAGTAATTTCAACCCCACTTCAAACCAGCCAAAAAACGACAAGACCGGCAAATGGGGTGCAAGGGCGGGAGGAAGAGGTTTGAGCGCAATCAACGACGGTCCCATCTGCTCTCCAATCCAGTGAGACAAGGCGCGCTGAAGGAATGCGTTGAGCAAGACATCCGCTACGCTTCAGTTTACTTACATTGTGCACGGATAACGCTGTCCCTCTTAATTTCCGTGGCTCTGCGAAACTCGCAACCATGTTGCTACAGCGGCTCGCCTTCCAACGTGTGTCCCAACTCTGGACATGCCATTATAAGCCGTTCGTGCTCTCTGTTTCCTCAGAAAAGCCGAAGGCGACTTAACGTTCAGCGATCGAGGTTATACATTCGTTATCTCACGCTTTTTCAAGAGACGGAAAGTCCACAAGGACGCACGAACGAGTGCCTAAGACTCAAAAGCAATAAGAGAAAACAAGAGCGATGTTCGCTGCCGCAAATCCAGACGGAAGAAGAGACGCTTACTAAAACAACAATCTAAAATGAGTACGCAGAAAGAAACGCACCACGTAAGAACCGGAAGGCAAAGCAGAATAAAAACAGAAAGGCGTACGGATAGCCGAAAAAAAAAAACGGAAAGACGACGAAAGATTTGAGGCGGCTAGCGCAGCCGCTTTCCACTTGCTATATACTGGGAGAACACGGTCAATGAGCCTTTTAGATAAGTGGATGAAAGCGAACACATTTAACCAGGGCAAGCGAAGACTCCACAAATAAGGCATTTAAAAACAACACTAGACGAAGATAGAAAGAGTAAGAACAAGAATAAAATGAAGAGAAGCCAGGGGCAATGTAGAAAGCCACGAGAAAAAAAGAAAGAAAGAAAAAGAAGCATTTCTTGCTCATCTAGCGAAAGGCCTACTTTGCAGAGCAGCGCTTAACTGCCTGCGGAGACCACTCATGGAACGGCCGTGCACCGACACACACTTATAAGTGTGTGTCAGTGTACGGCCGTTCCATTGCACTCCGACAAAGCAGAAGCTATAGCTTCTGCCTTGCCTTCCCGATCTTCGCGCGCTCAATCGCGCCCAACAGAAAAAAAAAAAAAAAAAAGCGCCGAGTGGCGCGTTACTTCACAAAAAGATACCTCGACGAACAACTATAGGCACGTAAGCACTGAAGCAGCAGCAAGAACAGAATCACTGTACCGGCAAAGCGGCCGGCCGGCCGGCCACACCTTGCAGCGAGTCGGTAACAAAAAGATGCGCTCGGCTACGCACGACACTGGGACAGAGCGAGTGGGGCCAAACCAAGCCAAGGTGAACCAAGCGCGCAGAGTGTGGTGTCTGTCCGAAAGCAGTCTTTCTCATCCAACCTCCTTCCCAGATGCTTGCTCTCGGCTCAACGCGATGCTTTTAGGGATCAACGCTCGCACGGAGGAGAAAATGACGCCGGTCGGAAAAGAAGTGCCACAGACACCTCTCTGGTGTACGCGAAAGTGTACGCGCGCCCGCAAGAGGGCATCCTTTTCACCGTTGTTTCTTTGTATTATTACTTGTTGGGCGATGCGGCACAACGCGAGCAATGTACATGATTGACCCCGGGCTGAACACGACAGCCGCGCGTCGACCCATTTGCGGCGACAACGCAATCAGAGAGAGAGAGAGAGAGAGAAAGCAGTTCCTGCCTCTACGTGAGGGTAGAAGGGGAAAGGGGAAGTAAAGTCACGCTTGACCTTTAGCGGTCAGGTCAAAACCACTTTCAGGTCAAATGTGTTCACCCCGTAAAAAACAAAAAGAATACACCTTTTCTTTTTCTTTTTTTGACAACGACGCTGTTCCAAGTTCAGCCGGCGCCATCTGCACGTCCTCCATTGCAAATGTCACGCAGGTCAGGTGACCAGAGGAGGGAGTAGATGAAATGATGATCCCGTTCGAAATAATGATGATGATGATGATGATGATGATGATGATGATGATGATGATGATCGAGATGATGATGGAATTGAGACCAAGCCGTCTCAGCTCACACTAACGTGCTCACACTAACGAATTCGCACGCTTGCAGCGTCTCTGCCCGACTGTTTTCACGGCGTGGAACTGACCGTGTGTACTTAAAGTGACACTAAAGTTATGCAATTAATCGGTTTAAATTGATTTCATTTCATTTTATTTTCTTAAAGACCCCTTGCGGGGCATTACATAAGGGGTGGGTACATAAAAATTGAGCAGAAAAAAATCGTTTGTCCTAAAGTGAAAGATGATTACTGATACTGGTTGTGAAGGTAGAAGTACAAGTAATGGCAGGAATGTCGCCTGAAAGGCCATTCCAGGCAACTGCTGTGCGAGGAAAAAATGATGTTGAAAAGGTAACGGTGCGTGCACGTGGGCGTGCGACTTGAAGAGGATGATTAGTTCGTTGAGAGATGTGCGCTAGGGCAACAAAATAAGGTGGCATGCGCATCGAGCTGTGAAAAAACTTATGAAATAACGAAAGACTGGCGATACGGCGGCGGAGGGAAAGGAGGGGCAGTTGAAGTTCTGCCTTTAGGGAAGATACGCTGACGTCATGGGAGTAAAAATTATTGATAAACCTAGCGGCACGGTTTTGAATACACTCAAGGGCGTCTTCGAGATAGGCCTGTTGCGGGCTCCAGATTGGGGAAGCATATTCAAGTTTAGTTCTAACAAGGCTTTTGTAAGCTAATAATTTTACATTTCTAGGTGCGTTACGTAGATGAGGTCGCAAGAATCCCAATGTTTTGTTTGCCGATGATATGACTTTCGTGATATGCAAACCCCATGAAAGATCGTTGCAGAGTGTGACCCCCAGATATTTAAAAGAATTAACAGTTTCAACTGGAACATTACTGATGGAATATGGAAAAACAAGTGGAGAACGGCGGCGGGTGAAGGATAAGGCTTTGCATTTGTGAGGGTTAAGTTCCATTAGCCAATCATCGCACCATTGTTTTACATTTTACATAAATTTTATTCGGAGAACCATTTAATATCATTGTCACATATTAATCAAAGGACGAAAAAAATCAAGATCAAAGTATCGTTTTAAAATTTCGCGCAAAAATATCCGTACGTGACGCCACGAATTTCGAAGTATTTTTCGAATTTCGACAACATTATTTAATCAAAATTTCTTGAAGTTAGGTTAGTTGAGTCTAAGCTGCCCTCGGAGGACGTTATAGTTAATATTTACTGACTAGTAACTAACGGAGGACCACGGCGCGGAAATTACAGGGTGGTGTCGCCGCTCGCATTTTCTTTTAGGGCATTTTCTCGCTTACCCAGTGCCTTTTCGCAACAATCGTGGTGTTTTTAGTATCGTAAGAGTA